>NC_066871.1:24765736-25090736 GCF_022985175.1 Labeo rohita | reverse complement strand
AGGTAACTGGATATTTTGGCTTCAGTCTGAAGCCAGCCTCTTGTACCTGCTGAATAGATACCTTAGGCAACATATAAAATGAAAAAAATGAAACTAGGGATGTCATAATTTAACAAATCATTATAAAGAAATCAATTCATCCAAATAGTAAGTTAACACATTAAGTTCCTTTTAAAGGAAGTGTACCTTTGAAAGACATAGAGTGGAATATCTATCTATCTATCTATCTATCTCGATGCTAGGTTTTGCTACAATTTTCATGGCAAGCTTGCGATTCAAATCAATTTCAGATTTGATTTAATATCAATTATTTTGGATATATAGCAGATAAAATACATCCCAAATTTTCCTCAAGGAAAAAAATCTGTCAACTAATGCTGTAAAATATACACAAGAGTGAGTTGGTATTACATTATAATATTGGCGGTTAAAATGAACTGATTTGTACTTCTAGCTAACTAACGAGCTTATGGTCACCAAATGTGTTTTTAACGTGACATTGTTTACAAACTGTTATTGAAACACAGTTTGAGTGATTACATGAAAAAGGATATGGATTTCGGTTAGTTGTACTCCTTTTTTAACATACCTTCAGATGTTCATTCATGTTTATTTCATGCTAAAACTGCTATTAAAGTCGAGGATTCACGTGCGCTTTATATTGCTGCTTTTCTTTAACTGAGCTGCTAAAGCGATCTGTCACTCCACATTAAACAACGGCAAAACGGCAATTATTATTTGAATATTGTAATAAAGTGGACAGAATTTGAAATCTGAGACTGTTTCATATTAAAAGTAACAAAGCTTATTACTATTTAATGGACGGGAGGTGCACCACAATGTTCCGTTCATTAACTGAAAAAAGACTAGACTAACCGATTCTTGGGATTTAGGAATCAATATTGTTTCGTAAAAATGAGAATCATTTAAAATTAGGGGGGTTGTTTGGGCATCCGATTCAGATTCTGCTTATCAATTCTGATTCTTATCAATTCCTAGTTTGATTCCAATAAGATAAAAAAAAATCTGATAAAAAAAATTAAGTGAAACTTTTAGATGTCAAACATACTTATTCTGTCTTTTTACAAAGTGTCCTGCTGCAGCTGAATAAAATAAGCAAGCAGCTTACAGAATACTTAGGCCCCGATCACACTGAACACGCTTTTAGGTCTGAAAAAGAGAGGTGCTGCAATGCCTTTTTTGGTGACTTTGAAAAAAAAAAAAAAAGAAGAAAAAAAGAAGTAGTGCGTTGCAGTTTATGTTGCTAGGCAACCATCAAATCAGCAGTCCTGTCAGTCTAATCAAAGGATTATAGCACAAGCGCTTTAAAATCTTTGGTTTTTGCTGTTAAGCAAACTGTCATATTAGCAAAAACCTTAAAAAAAAAAATAAAGCTCCGGGTAACCCGTGATAGACACCAAAAGTTTCTCCTCCATCACTGCAGGGTAAACTTTTGTCACCACAACGGAAGGCCCGCTATTCCATTCATTCGATTGGACAATGGGGAAAAAACGTGATGACGTCGGACGCTGTTCTGCTCAGAGTTTTTTTCTTTTTTTTTTTTTTGTTCAAATTCAAGCGCTCAGAGTGCTCCGGCAAAAGCAAGGGGTTAAAACGTGAGGCGCCCGGGGTGCTTAACGCATAACGCTCACTGCCAGTAGAAAACAAATCAAAAATGCGCCTCACACTGCAAAAACTGGTTCTGTCTGATTGGGGCCTTAGGCCTTTTACACTTTCCCTTCCTGCATGAAAATCATTTAAAATCAGAGAAAATATTTTTACCCAGCCCTACTATCCATCTATAGAAATGATTTTTGTTTTTGAAAAAAGTTTCTTTCTTTTGTTCAATACATCTGCGTTTGTTTGATCCAAAAAAAAAAAAAAAAAAAAAAAAATATATATATATATATATATATATATATATATATATATATATATAATATTGTAAAATATTATTCCAAATTAAAACACATATCTTCAAAATTAAAATATTTTAAAATGTCATTTAATCATGTGATGCAAAGCTGAATTTTCAACAGCCATTATTCCAGTCTTCGGTGTCACATAATTCCTAAACTGAAAAGCTAAAACCAAAAAAACAAAACAATCCCAACAACATTCTAATATACCCATTTGGTGCTCAAGAAACATTTCTTACTAATATCAACATTAAAACAATATTTTTGTAGGAAACCTAGAAACAAAATACATTTTTTAAGGATTCTTTGATGAATAGAATGTTCAAAAGCACATTTATTAGAAACAGAAATCTTTCGTATCATTGTACACTGTATCACTGTAACCCTTGCTGAATAAAAGGATTCATTTATTTTTAAAACAACTTACTGACAGGATGGTAGTGCATATATACACATATAAAAAAAGCTCAATCAAACTTATGCGCCTTCCATTTTGTTTCCTGTTGTGTTACTGATAGTATCTAGAACAAACATCTGTTGCTAATAGGGAATTGAGATGTGTTTGATACTTACAGAGCAGGCAGCCGAGGCTTGAATCAGTAGAGTCACTGGGGTACCACTGAGGGTCGTGTGTGGGGGACGGCATCCAGCTGTCGCACGAAGAGGGAAGGAGCTTGGATCTATCACTTCCATTGAGTTTAGGAGGTGAGAGCAATGATCCATCACCTGAGAAAGAGACAGACCGAAAGTGAGCGAGTACATAAAACTACCACAAAAGGATGCCACTGAAATCCTCTAATACTCAGGTTCAAACCTATAGGTCATACCATAGTGCGAGTTGATGGCGAGCTCAATAATAGAGTCGCTGATTTGAGTTTGTTGCTCTCCAGAAGGGAGAGACTCCTCTGGGGGGCCCGGTAGAGAGATATCCAACAGGGAAGCAACACTGGGAGGAGCCAAGAGCGAGTCCCCGCCCCCTGGAGATGGTGGAGAGACACCATTTTGCAGGGATTCCTGCAGATAAAGAGAGCAAAATGAGAACAAACAGACTAAGATGAATTGTGCGCCCAGAAGTGAAAGAGGATCTAGGGAAGGCAATTAGTTCTTACCTCAGAAGGCTCCTGATCAAGTAGATCTGGCTCTAGCTCAGGTGCGGCAGGTGTCGAGTCCATGGCCTCCTCAGACTCCACAATGGCCTTATCTATACTAGGGGCCTCCACTTCCCGACAGGGGCTGCCAGGGATAATACCTGCAGATTTTGCAGCCAGGTCAATTGCACCTGAAACAAAGTTGATAAGCACGTAGCAGTTGGTTTCATATGTTGAGTGGATAAAAAACCCCCAATTTTTATCATTTAGCTTTGATTTGATCCTTACTGGACAGCTGAGTAGTGGGTGCAGAACTGGCTGTAGCGGACGAAGCTTTTGAGGAAAGTTGGCGGTTCGATGGGGCGAGACGAGTTTGTATTGGACGAAACGAACCGGTTCCTGACAAAGAGAAAGAAGTGACTGCATTAAGATCAGACAGACAGATACAGTCATCCTGAACACATTCGGACACTTAAAAATGAACTGCTTGACCTCAAGTCGCTTGTTTAAGACTTTTTTTAGCTAGTTTTAAGTAGCCGGTGTCGAGTTAAGCTATCAAAATACTGAATTGTGAATAGTACATCTTGTTTTGCTTTAAAAGAGTTTGTATTTTTTGCTATAATAAAACATCCTATGGTGTGATTTGGTGTTTTGTTATATACTGACATTTGTGTATTTAAAGGGATAGTTCACCCAAAAATGAAAATTCTGTCATTAATTACTCACTCTCATGTCGGTCCAAACATGTAGGACCTTCGTTCATCTTCAGAACACAAATTAAGATATTTCTTTAATGAAATCCGTTAATTAATTCTTGTAGCTTCATAACATTACAGTTGAACCACTAATGTCACATGGACTATTTTAAAGCTCTCAGAATTCATCAGAAATATCTTAATTTGTGTTCTGAAGATGAACGAAGGTCTGACTGTTTTGGAATGACATGAGGGTGAGTAATTAATGACAGAACTTTCTTTTTTGGGCGAACTATCCTTTTAAGTGTGGCGTAAGTCTCCAAATACTTGGGCCACTGCATGTACGAAGTGTTACGCATTTGTGTGGTTTATTACCTGTAGCAGATGAATTGGAGAAAATAGAGACGGAGCAAACATGAGGCGACGTGTCTCCCGTTGTTCGTGGTAGCAGTGTTCTCTGCATTAATTAAACAAACAAACAAACAAACAAATAAATACATACATAGATCATTTTCATTTGACAGCTGTAAGATTAAAAACGACAACAACAAAAACAGATTTGATGTGAAAAGCAGCACCTAGGTAAAAGCAAGAAGCCCCACTTCTTATTTTTCTTAGATTCACACTCACCTGAACCACGAGAGGTTTCCTTAGTGGACGCCCCCTTCCTATTTTCCGCTGCTTTGAAAATATATCTGACTAAAAACAAACAAAAAAAAAAAAACACATGATCAGAGGAAAAATTTTGCTGATGAATAAATGAGTACCTTTTTCTCCTTAGAGAAAATAAATAAATAAAACTGACTAGAGCAGTTGCGATCACTAAATAGCTCTGTGAGATCCAGTGTGAAGCGCTTGAATTCAGTGAAGAACACAAATAACCAGATGATACAGCACTGACAAACAGGAGAAACACTGTGCAACGATACAGTCAGAAGACTTTTTAAATCTACAAACACCATCATTTAACATAGATTTACTGTAGTAGCACTAACTGTAATAGCACAGTGGTATTGTGTCAGAATTGCAGGTATATTTGTGTGGAATTTCACTATATTATTAATGTAGAATTAAATGTATTGAAGGAGGAGTAATGAAATATAATTACAGCATTTTTTGTGATGAATCAGTAGTGTTTGTGCATGTATACTAAATGCATTTAGACTACTGTTTTTCAAAAAAAAAAACTAGAAACCATTATACATTTTTACCATGGTATTGAGGTGCTACATTTGTGGTTTTAACCGTTATTAACATTATCTAAATGTATGCTACTACAGAAGAGCAATTGTTAATTTAAAAAAAAAACCCTCAAACAGTCAGAATAGTTAAATTTCACCATATAAAAATGAGGTTGCTACAATTTTTAGATATTACTGATTTTGATAATGAACATAAATCTACATCTGCATCCGAACTCAAGCTACTATCAAATGTGTATTAACAAGATATTTTTTTACTATTATTAATAATATTATCAGGCAACACAAACCAGTGTCTTGATCTGAAACAATATTACTCATTAAAGGCATAATATTCCATTAAGATATTTATTTTGTTAAAGAAAAATGATTGGAAAGAGTGCAAAGAATAAACATGAAGCGTTCGTCATATTCTGTCCATAAAGAATCATTTAAAGCCACAATTTACCGGAGTAATGACTGCTGTAAAATCACAAGAATAAATTAGATTTAAAAAAATTAATATATACATAATATATTAATATATTACTTTAAATTATATTTAAACAATAATATCTCTCTCTTTCTACACACACACACACACACACACACACACACACACACACACACACACACACACACACACATATATATATATATATATATTTATTTATTTTATATATATATAAAATTTCAATCCCAGACTTTTGAATGGTAGTGTATATGCCTTGGCCAGTTGACAACTTCTTATATTTAAAAATGACACAACTTACACTGATGGAGTCAAGCTGCTGGCGAAAGGCTAGCTCCGCCTCCTTATTAGGAGAGAACATGCGCAACTGGCGGGAGCTGTTAGGAGGCAGGGTTGTCGGGATAGCAAAGCCTTCACTGTCACCTCCAGAGGCCAGCTGAGAACGCGGCAGGTTTCTCCCACCTGTGGAGAACACATCTATTTAAGTTCCAGCTGGTCAAATTAATACACAACAGCAACACTGCAATTTTGTCACAATATTGAGTCAATACGATGTTTTTGGTTCAAGAAGAGGTGAAACTCCAGGCTTTTCCAGCCGTTATCTGTTGCAATAAACTTTACTCGGTTCTGGAAAGATGTTTATTACACTGGCTTTAAAGGTGAAGCGTTTCAGTATTTAAAGGGGATGTCTAATGCTGTTTAATGCATTCTGACTTATTTACACTGTTAAAGATTAGGATTCTCATGTTAAACATAGCCAAAAGTTGGATGTATGATGCTGTATTTCTGTGCCAAAAACACTCTTTTGGGATTCTTATAGGTTTCTGAAGTTTTTTCCCCCAAGTACGGCCCTGTATGACATCATAAAGGGTGGAATTCCTTGTATAGGCACTTCTCCCGGAAGAGCTCGCGCACACATCAACCAGAGCAAGAGCAAGAGCGCCCATCAATGTGCTTCATTTGAGTTACGGAAGTTGTCGGCAGCACTGCACAGGACTTGCTCGAGAAAAATTTAAGATTTTCTTTCTAGAATCACGAAATCACAGTGTCACCAAAGAAGTGTGAGTTTGGCTGTGATGGAGAAATAACCTTGTTGAGCTTTCCAGTGAACACAGCATTAAGGGAATTATGTCGATGTCACAGCTGGTAGACAATCGCTACACAAAAGCTTTGCATGCTCATTAGTCTTTAGCCCCGCCCACAGCACACCTCCAGGAACTCGGCTGTTTTTTCGGAGAGGGGCATAAAGCTGTATCTGTCTTTTATAAATCTGATACAGCTAAAGACTACTCAAAGATATGAACGATGCAATACTACTCTTAAAGGAGAGGATCACTTCCAGAACAAAAATTTACAGATAATTTACTCACCCCCGTGTCAACCAAGATGTTTGTGTCTTTTGAGAAAACATTTCAGGATTTTTCTCCATATAGTGGACTTCTATGGTGCTATTTGCGTGTTTGACCCTGCTTGCACGTTCACTTTGTAAACACTGGATCTGTACGTCTGCAGCGATGTAGGACGATTTTGAAGTTATAAAAGAATAAAACGAGATGGGAGTTTTTCAACATACCCTAACTGTATTGACCTGAGCCCACATGCGCATCACAGAGCTAGACTAACAAGCATTTGAGGTTAAAAAATATAAATTGTACTTTTTTAGAAAATAACCAATCGTTTTGCTATATAAGACCCTTCTTCCTTGGATGGGATCATTTAGAGCCCTTTGAAGTTGCATTTATACTGCATTTTGGAAGTTCAAACTCACGAACACCATAGAAGTCCAAAATTCTGGAATTTTTTCCTCAAGAAACATAATTTCTTTATGACTGAAGAAAGAAAGACACATCTTGGATAACACGGGAGTGAGTAAATTATCTGTAAATATTTGTTCTTAAAGTGAACTTCTCACACTAGACTCATGTGAAATTCTCTCGGAAGCTACAACGATCGTGATATGACGTTATGATCTGCAGCGTCTTTTTAAAAACTTAAATTCAACACGTAACACATAATAATACATCTAAAATGTAAAAACACATACAATCTACTCCACTGTCCTGCAGCACTGCAGTTTTAAATTTACGTTCTTTTTTAATTCAACTATGAGGTCAAGCTGTGACGTATTGATCTGCTGTTTGTCACACAGTGTCACGTGATACAAATTCGCAGGTCAGAGTTTATCGTATTCAAACTTTGGACCGCAGCGAAATGTGTGTGTGTATATATATATATATATATATATATATATATATATATATATATATATATATATATATACGCATACTTCACCAGTTTAATATGCAACTATAAGTAAATCATTTGTATACTGATTTCCCTATAGCAGGGTAAACAGCCTGAGATAATAAAAACTGTTCATGAGTTTGGGGTGGAAGTACCTGCCATTCAAAGGCAAAGGGGGGATATTTGGGAAACTGTCACTATTTCTGCAACTCCAAATAGTGTTGCAGATACACTTCATTTATATTCTGACAGAATTACATCTAAGTGTACCTGTGATTACTGCATTATTCAGAAGTATTTTTGAGCGCGCTGCATGTTGCTGTCGACCCCAGCTAGGACTGCGGGTCGCCCCAGCTGGAGTTCTGCCTGGAGGAGTCACAGATGATTCCTCTTGACCTGATTTCAAAGGTGAAGTGCCCACTGAACACACCTCTGGGGTCTAGGAAAAAAAATGCAATTAAATAATAATAATAAATAAAAATGGTTGAAAAATGTAATTTAAATAATAAATAAACAAACAGAAGCATAGATTAACAAATATGTAATTTAATTATCCTAGTGTTAACTAGATTATATGCATCCCTGATGTTTACATGCATAGTATTAAAGGGATAGTTTACCCTAAAATGAAATTTGTCATTAATTACCAACATGTTGTTCCAAACCAGTAAGACCTTCGTTCATCTTCGGAACAGATGTTTTTGATGAAATCTGAGAGCTTTCTGACCCTGCATAGACAGCAACACAACTGACACGTTCAAGGCTCAGAAAGATAGTAAGGACATCGTTAAAATAGCCCATGTGACATCAGTGGTTCAACCGTAATGTTTTGAAGCTACAAGAATATTTTTTGTGCGCAAAGAAAACAAAAGTAACAATTTTATTCAACAATTTCTTTTCTTCCATGTCAGTCTTTGTCACACGTTCACTAGAGTACCATGACGCATACGTGTGGTGCTGCTGACACAAGAGTCTGCATTATGACATAGAACCCGGATGTGATGCATCTTGTTTGCAAGCAGAGGCATGCACATGTATGCGTCATGGTACTCTCATGAACATGTGTCTAAAGACTGACATGGAAGAGAAGTTGCACAAAAAGTATTCTTGTAGCTCCATAAAATTAAGGTTGAACCACTGATGTCAACAATGTCCTTACTATCTTTCTGGGCCTTGAACATTTAATTTGCGTTGTTGTCTATGCAGGGTCAGAAAGCTTCTGGATTTCATAAAAAAAATATGAGATAAATTTTTTGGGTGAACTATCGCTTTAATTGAACAATTTCTGACAAAAGCTTGTTTTGTGACTTTTTATAGTCGCCTTGAGGCGACTAAACAGATAAAACAGACTCACAGGTTTGGGGTTGACCTCTGATGACACAAGTCTCAGGAGACACCGAAGCACACTTTGAGTGGCAGGCAGAGCTGAGGGTTGGGGTTTAGGCTGCCATTCATACTCCAGCTGTAGTTTCCCAGGCTTGCCCAGCATGAGGTAGACTTCTGCCAGTGTCACATTCTCAGAGCCCTGTGAGCTCCAACCTTCGTTTTGGATTTGCTGAGGAGATCGTCCAGTCCCGCTTACTTCCTCGCCCCGCCCTTGAGGTTCTGATTGTGGTGGTGCTTTTTCTGTTGCAACCCCTCCTACCGTTCCAGGCTCCTCAGTCCGGACCTCAATCGGAGCAGAGTCTCCCTGAGTCACAGTCTCTTTGTCCCGCCCACTAGCATCAGTCTGAGTCTGACTCGCTGCCTCTTGCTCCAGAGTCCCCACCGCATTCCCCTCTGGTCCAGTGGGGAGTGATGGAGCGAGGGTTGGACTGACTGGAGAGGTAGTGCTCAGGTTTGGGTTTCCACTGGTCTCCAACCCTGGAGCTGAAGTGCTGCTATCAGGACCGTCAACAGGATGTCCTTCGCTTTTTTTCTGGTCTCCTGCCCCCGGACCAGACTTGCCTGATTTTCCTCTTGCAGGCTGAATTCCCAAAATGTGAGCTGCGGGTAAGTCCCTAATACCTGTCCGGCCACGCCCACTCTCCTGCCAGTGGACCGTGCAGGAAGCTTTTGAGTGCACAACACGAGCCACACCTGGCAAAGTAGTAACTGTGCTGTTCTCTGCCGGAAACAGGAACAGGTCCTCCGACTCGCTAGACTGGGCCAGGCCGTCCAGAGCTTCTCGTTCTGCCAGGCTCTTACGCTACAAGTGACAAGTTAAGGGGAATTACTGCTATCAAACACATAGGTTTGGGTATGGGGATCTTTGACAAATCTCCCAAACAAAGCAACCAAATCTATCACAAATGTATCTCATAAAACAGACGAGGAAGGAAAAAGGAAGGAAATTAAACTCCTGACTGTGCATGCTGAGAACTCTGGCTGAGATCCGAATGCAAGGATACAATTCGTTGATCTTGGACAGCCCACTTTTGCTTCAGGAATTCAATGAGAGTGGAGACCTTCCGGTGCAACTCGACGACCATCCTACAAACACAGCACAGTGATAGGCATCACCAAATTTGTTGTACTTTAAATGTCACAATGAAATGCAAGTGTTGACAGATCTTTTCTTCTGTATAGTAACGTACATCCAAGTGTAACATTACTAAAAACGAAAAAAACAAACAAACAAACAAAAAAAAAAAAAGTAAGGAACTTGGTTCTATGTACTGATTTTTAACTGAATTTTGAGAAGAAAAAAATGGAAGCAAATGAGCACAAGCTTGCAAGAGGGTCTAGATAAAATGATAGGAGAAGTCCGGTGTTTCACCGGCGAATCGAGTTGTATTTTGATTCAAAATCTAAATGCATCAAAATTGTTTTCCGCGACTCCAAAACTAAAATAAAACAAAAAAAATTTGTGAAGCAATCTCACTATTTCATTCAACATTACAATGACACCAAGTATGCCAATACTAATAGAATAAAACTGAATAAACAAAAAACAAATATACTAAAACTAACCCAAAAATAACACTGACAGCATGAAAACTACACTTAACTCAACATACAAAATAAATAAATAAATAAAAAATTTCTTTATTAGGGCTGGGCGATAAGGCCAAAAAAAATTACCACAATTTTTTTTTTCATATCAGTCTATTTCCATAATTATTGCGATAAATTCTAAATATATATATTTTCAAGTTTAAAGGCAGATTTTTGCTCTTGGGTGAAAGCTGTAGAAACCACTCTTAAATGTGGTTTTAAACTACTCTTCATGATCAAAACATAACATACGCTTTACGTCTTTGAATTATTCAGACTTTACAGTCATTTCTCCTTAACAAAAAAATATCTTCAGAGAAAAAATAATTTATTCGTTTCTGCGTGTTTTAATGAGTGATGTTGTTTCAAATCATGAAACGGGTTTGTGTTGCTTGACTGATGACGCGTATCTTCAGCGCAGTTTGCAGTGCAGGCTGAAATATTATTAATAATATAATATTAATAACATTTTTAAAAATGGTAACAACCTCATTTTTAAACGGTGAAATTTACTTGTTCTGACTGTTTGAGTTTTATTAAAATTAACTATTGGTTTTCCATAGTAGCATGTATTTAGATCATGACAACCACAGTTAAAAACACACACACAGTGCCTCAATACCATAGTAAAAATTTAACTATATGGTTTCTACGCATTTTGTATGAAAGTAGACTAAATACATTTAGTATAAATGCACAAACAAAAAGCTCCTTTAATACATGTCTACATTACGAATATAAAAAGACTCAAAAATGAACATCCATATTTATGCCACAATATCATGGTTCAGTTAGTGTAACTACAGTAAATCCATGGTAAATGATGGCGATTTGTAGATTGAAAAGCCTTCTGACTGTTTCGTTGTGCACAGTGTATGTCCCGTCAGCATGGTTTCATCTGGCTTTAAAATAGTTTAAATCACCAAGTCATTTGTGTTCTTCACTGAATTCAAGTGCTTCACACTAGATTTCACAGCGCAGTTTGGTGCTCACATGACTGAGACTGATCAGCAAGTAAACACTTCTACTCTAGTAAGATTGTGCTGTGTTGAGCCAAGTGGATAAACAGCCCGTGGAGTGTGGTTCGAATGCGTAGCGCTGTTTCGTTCCACTTTTGGCGCATAAACATTTTTTTGAAGTCTTATCTTATTTTAGCGAGGAAAATTTTATTGCGATAATTATCATTAAGTGTTTTATCGCCCAGCCCTAATATGTATACTACAATATTCGTGCTTAAAATATTCCTGCCCAATCCAACCAACTCCAATGCAAGCAGATTACAAAAAAAATACTGTCTTTAAGATTGCAAAACAACATTTTGCAATAAGCAATGAAATAACAAATAAGCCAAGTGAATGTTTGATTTAAAGGAATACGCCACTATTTTGGAAAATAGGCTCACTGTCCAACTTCCCTACAGTTAAACAGCTGAGTTTTACCGTTTCTGAATTCATTCAGCTGATCTCTGGGTCTGGCGGTAGCACTTTTAGCATAGCTTAACATAGATCACTGAATCTGATTAGACCGTTAGCATCTAGCTCAAAAATGACCGAAGAGTTTCAATATTTTTCCTATTTAAAAACTGGACTCTTCTGTAGTTTTGAGCAAGATGGCATTACTGATAAAATAGGCTAACTTCCGTCAACATAACCAATGTGACCACCTGCTTGCACATGGAGACTATTTTCAGGTGCTGCCTAATATCATTGCGCCTGCTGCACCCATAGTACGGCAGCAAAGTTCCTTGATTATTACGCCGGAATGAGAGTATAGTTCCTAGCCATATCGGCCTAGAAAATCACAACTTTTATTTTTCAGCCAGTCTTAGTACAAAATGTAAGTACAGAAGAGTCCAGTTTTAAATAGGAAAAATATCCAAACTCTTTGGTCATCTTTGAGCGAGATGCTAACGATCTAATTATTTCAATGATCTATACTAAGCTATGCTAAAAGTGCTACCGCCAGACCTGGAGATCGGCTGAATGGATTTGAAAACGGTAAAACTCATCTGTTTAATTCTAGGAGAGTTGGACAATGAGTCTATTTTCAAAAATAGCGGCGTGTTCCTTTAAAGGAGATAGATCAGTGAGGTATCCAAGAGAGGTCATGTGCACGTATTAGTGAAGCTCACCTGAGCCGAGGATTATGGGCTAGACTCTGAACCCGAGCCCAAGAGTGGTTGCTCCGGGGTTGAAGTTCGACAGCCACCTTTAAGGGTAAACGCACAGGCTTCTGATCCTCCTCATCACTCACACCTGAAACAGAGAACAAGAAGAAAAAAAATAATAATAATAAAAAAAACACTATGAATCTCATAACACCAACTCCATGATTCTGATGGTGGCCTAAATCTGCATCACCACCCATTTCCAATCAGTCCCACAGCCCGAAACCATGGAAACCATGAAAAACCACTCCTCCTACACCCTGGAGAGCAGCCATGGCACACTCATCCACCGCCCTGGTCCACCTAAATACCCATAGAGCTCCATTTTGTCAGTGTTCTCTTCTTAGTCCTATTCAGTCTGTTTAACTTGCTAGCAAAATCAATCTTTCAAGAGTCTATAAAGCAATTTCTCTGTTTCTCTGTCATACACACCATCTGGGTCGCAGAGTTTCTTCAATGCACGGCACATGGGAGCTTTGATTCTCAGATTTCTGCCTTTGGAACGCACTGTGGTGGCCCTGAAACAACATACACACAAAATTATACATGTACCTTAATATGATCATAACCTACAGAGATGTACAGGAGCTGTCCCCATCAGACATGACCTACATAATCAGTACTGTGCATTATTAACTTTTCTCTTTCTCTCTCTCAAACACACACACACACACACACACACACACACACACGTACTTACCCCTGCTGGATAAGCTCATTTAGTTTGGCCACATTTTTGTCATCCATCACTAGAAGTAAAAGAAAGACATCAAGGAATGTTACATTCAAAATGTCCCATGTGCAAACACTTAAAATGTCCCCCTTGATCAAGAAAACCAATTGCCTGATATACTTACAGCCTCCAACCTTCTTCCTGAGTTCAGCATAACAGATGAGGCCGTAGAGCTCCTGAGAGGACTTTTTCAGCACACGTGAATACACTGAAATGACAACAAAAGCAATAGAAATAGAAGGAATGCATTATTTCAGGTTTCTTTGATGAATAGAACATTTAAAAGAACAGCATTTATTGGAAATAGAAATGTTTTGTGAAACTGTACATGTCTTTACTGTCAGTTTTCATCAATTTAATGCATGCTGAATATATGTATAAATCTTCAAACTTCTGAATGGTAGCATACTTTGAATCAACCAATAAATGACCAGAAATTGTGTAACGTCACAGTAGAGGGAAATGCTGTTTATATTACACTACCGTATGCTATTAAATCACAATAAGGATGCAATATATGTAATCATTAACAGGCAAACAAATGTGCATGCTGTGAACACACTCATGATTTGATAACACCCTGACTCACAAAAACAAGGCAGTGTGGCAGCCAAGAAAATTAAACTATAAGACAGATGAAGGTGACAGACTGAATTTAAATTGGATGACAGGTACATCTTTGTTGTGGCAAGCTGACTGGTGGACAAACAAATTATGTGTGACATGATGGGAAACAGAACTCAATGTGAGCCATGCCTGAAAATTGGTGGGGGAAAAGCTAATACAGCAAACTTGAAGAGGCATTTGCAGGTAGACCATCTTAGAATTCATGCAAAGAAAACGAAATCTCAACTGGAGAAAGTATGAGAAACTAGCTAAGTTACTGTTCGGTTTTGAAAAGATTATTTAAACTCATACTTGTTTGCACCTGATATTTGCTACGTGCACATTACCTTGACCTTGGAAGGTAAAGTTTAATAATAAAACAACGGCAAAGGTAAATAACAAAGCAGTGGTCATGTAGGTACCACCATTTCTGAATAGCACCAAACACATTTTTGGTAAGTAAGTCTGTTAGTGTGAAAGTAAAATGTGAAACTGTAAAATACAAACTTTTCTCAGGAGTCTTTGAACAGAAAGCTTAAAAGAACACCATTTGTTCGAAACAGAAATCTTTTGCAATCTTATAAATTTCTTTACTGTCACTTTTAGCTCTTTCAAAAAAATATATCTTACTGACCACTATATATTTATATATTTAGGAACTAATCTTGACAACTAACAGTCTGGTGAGAAGCAGGACAGAGGACAGCTTTCCACAAGACAATATCCTCCTATCAAACAAAGGACTCCACTGTAGCCATAAATGTCATACAAAGTATAAACTGTGCATTTGTCAGTCTCACCATTGTTGAAATCAATGTGTTTAGAGATCTTGTGCCAGGTCCTGTAGTAGAAATGGCGCACCTGCTCCTTGTTCTTCACCATACTTGCCGGTTTACCCTTCTTCTTATATTTAAGAGCAATATTGTTCTGAATAGCTTCAAAGTCCTTCCCATGCTATGAGAGGACAGGAGAGAGAATAAAAGACGAAAAGTTATTTATAGCTGTTTTCCAAAAGACTTAATGAAATACAAAAAACCTTCAGTTACATGACAAATCAGGACTTATTAAGAAATAAATTAATACAAGTCATCACAGACCTTAATTATACCATTAGAGATGACATGTAAACAAATTAAAACTATTAGGAGATTTAAATATCAGTTCATCCCTGGCAAGTCAGGGAGGGATGGAAATGTGGATAATGGAATTCGGAAAATGTTATTGTCCCATATCATTGAAAATAATCCTGCAATTTGCTAAGAGTCCAAAGAGCCGCCAAGAGCTTTGAGTGAGTTTTGTTACCATCAAAGCTGAAAAATCACCTCATAAAGTCCTTCAAAGAAAGTGTTTTTGTCCTCAGTGCTCCAAGACTCCCACTGTCTGCGCACTCGTTTCTGACTCCCCCCTTCTTCCTTCTCCGCAGGACCCTGGCCCTTTGGGGCCGATCTGGATGTCCCACCTGCCCCAGAGCTTCCAGCTGAACCTGCAGCGGCTGTCACACACACAGAGGGACCTGCTTCTGCACCTGACAAACAGAAAGGAAAAGAAAGAGGGTTAGTGTGTCGGTTGTTGAACACACACATATATACACACAAAGTACATATAAACAATAATATCATAATGTGCATCTATGTAAGCATCAACTATGCATTACTGTGCATAAATATAGATTTCTAATGTAAAATACAGTTTTTCAGATTACTGAGCACTGTTGACTATTCATTTAACTGAACACCATGATATATCACTTTCACCAAGGCATAGCTAGACCAACAAAAAAAAAAACAATATTAAACACACACAAATAAAACAACTTTCACTCACACACAAAAGATATCAGTGAAGAGTGTTGATGTAAGCAAGCTTAATTTGAATGACTGTGAAACCACAATTTATTTATAACACTTTGGGCTCCTAAATTTATTTTTGAACATAAGAGGTTTACAAAACCCAACTCACAACTCTTTTAAAAATCAAATTATCAGATCAAACAAATGAAATTTAATATTGAAAATAATTGCATAATGTCAGACCAAGACCTAAGAAAAATGTAACCCTGGACCACAAAACCAGTCTTAAGTAGCAGGGGTATATTTGTAGCAATAGCCAACAATACATTGTATGGGTCAAAATGAGCGATTTTTCTTTTATGTCAAAAATCATTAGGATATTAAGTAAAGATCTTTTGAAGATATTTTGTACATTTCCTACCATAAGTACATCAAAACATAATTTTTGATAAGCAATATGCATTGCTACGAAATTCATTTGGACAACTTTATTTGTATTATGCACCCTCAGATTTCATATTTTCAAAGTTGTATCTCAGCCAAATCGTTCTATCCTAACAAACATACATCAATAGAAAGCGTATTTATTCAGCTTTCAGATGACGTATAAATCTCCATTTCAAAAAATTGACCCCTATGACTGGTTTTGTGGTCCAGGGTCACAAATACTATACTTCTGTTCTTAATTAAGAAGGCCTACAAATTATTAGCATATTTAAATCATTTTATACACTGTGTTAATGTGCGTGTATGTCAGCAAGAGTGTCAGGAAGTATGTACAGAGTCCCTCGGACAGCATCCAGACCCGCTGCTCAGTGCACTGGTCCAAAAACAACACGTGGGGAACCGGAGAAGCCAATAACTCTCCCCCTTACTTACATAGGAGAGCATGCAATGAGAGCACCCCAGAATACTTTACAGCATGCAAGCCTATTGTCTAAATTTAAAATAAACATCAATTTCCATTTATAACCACTCGAAAACAGATCATTCAAACTCCTGACTTGTGATCCTGATCTGTGACCCTGGACCACAAAACAAGTCATAAGTAGCATGGGTATATTTGTAGCAATAGCCAAAAATACAGTGTATGGGTCAAAATGACCCATTTTCTTTTATGCAAAATAAATCATTAGGATATTAAGTAAAGATCATGTTCCATGAAGATATTTAGTAAATTTCCCGCTATCAAAATGTAACTTTTGATTAGTAATATGCATTGCTAAGAACTTCATATGGACAACTTTAAAGGCGATTTTATCAATGTTTAGTTGTTGTTGTTGTTTTGTTTTTTTGCACCCTCAGATTCCAGATTTTCAAATAGTTGCATCTCAGTCAAAATACTGTCCCATCCTAACAAACCACACTTCAATGAAAAGCTTATTTATTCAGCTTTCAGAAGGCACATCAAACTGACCCTTTGTGGTAAGTGGTCAGATTTAGTGTTGATGCAATCTCCTGAACAGATGCATCAGAATGAAACTCCTCAGTGATTTGTCACCTGCTGCTGTGTGACAGCTAAACTAGTGATATGAAAGGGAAATAAATAAATAATCATCGAGCACGCTGATTTAAAACAGTGCACTGATGCTTATTAAAGCATTTAATGTGGTTACAAGCAACCCAAACCTCCCAGTGCTGAGATTTCAGGGACTTGAGCAGATTGTCAAGTCACTTTCACTCCAGAAAGCATGAGAGCTTCTCCGCGTTGTCAAAGCAAAAGCAGCCCAAAGACTCACAGACGACAGCACAAATGCTGCAGAACACGGTCAAAAGTGAGGTGAAAGTGCAGGGAAAGGATGCACTGACAGGTGTGCGTCGGACGCACGTCGAGATGGCCACTCACCTTTCGCTTTCGCACCGCCGTGACCGTTCAGCGCCGGGGACGAGGCATCTTTCCGTATCCGCTTGCTCGGAGGTCGCACGCTGGAGCGGAGAAAATGATGCTGGTCCTGGTTGTTGGGGGCTGCCAGCACCGGGGAAAGCGCTGTCGGGTTCACCTGGGCTCCGGGCGGGCTTGATATTTGGGTGGAAAGGGTCGGAGCCGAACCGGGGCTGGCCGTGCTTGATGGATTAAGTGTTTCCTCTCCGACTCTCTTTGTACTCGTCTCCTCGCTCGCCTGATCTGCGCTCTCTCCATCCTCGCCTCCTTCGGGCTTTCGGTCCGGTTTGCTCGGCCCCTCGACTCCCGAACCGCCCCCTTGGCCCACTGTCATCCTGCGCAAACACAAACGAAGCACAATCGTAAACATTTTCCGCGACACAAAACAACGATCAACTTGGAAAGACGACATTCTGCTCAACTCAACATGGCCGCCGCTGTTTGTTTCAAATCCCCTCTCACCGTCCCGACAAATCGCATCGAAAAACAGCCCTTCGACTATTCACGAATGCGAGCAAAAACACACATCGTGCTTCCATCCCAGCCTCCCTTTTGTGTAGTTTCGCGTGGCTCGACTTGCGAGCTGCCCTTTATTTACCTTGAAATTCAAGCGAGAGCGCCTTCACTTTAGCGCCCTGCAGAAACGACAGACGACAACGCAAATCTTTCGCGCATTCGACCTCTATCTAAAGTGCTTGTTTCTCCAGCACCCTTACCCATTCTCGAGCTCTTCGGAAGCAGACGGCGTCTTCTTTCGCTTCACCATGAGTTCGAAGGTTTTCGAGAGCAAAACTTGACGAATTTGAACATATTCAAAGCGCGAACGAGGTCAGGCAAAGTCGTCCTCTCCTGGCTGCTGCTCCTACTGGGGTTCAACTCCGCGCAGCGCAACTGGGAGCTCTCGTAGCCACAGCAACTCTGACTCACAAACTCACTAGTTTTAGCACAACAACAAACACCTGTCATTTAGCACATGTTTGTGATAATACATCGCACGACCACGCTAAGTTTGAATCCTGGTCCGTTTTCAGGCATTTACCGCTCAATGCAAACCTAATGCACGCAGCCACTATTTCTCTCCCTGGACTTTGCTTACTCTATCTACGTCATCATAACTATCAGATCAGAAGCTGATTTATTATTCAAATTTAAATTTCGCTCACTGACACCCACAGTGCCAATTTATCCCAAGATAAGTGGACGTTGATTTCATCATCTCAAACACGAGCGGGACAGACTTGATAGAGCACATAAAGATCACGTACGCGAGAGGGGGTGTGGTGCTTTGCATGCACAGCAAAAACTTAAACATTAAACATTAGTAACCGCATATATGGCAGTGACTCCTTCTTGAATCTGTCACCTATGCCCGTTTTTAAAATAAAAAGTTTGCATTAGTCAACTAACACCATGTTTTGCTTGATTAGGGTGTGTCTTCAGTTCATAACAGCTTTGACACAACAGACTGTCAAAAAGAACAAACATTGAAGTTTTTACTTTGTAAGTGTAGTTGTGAACACCGGCCATGCATGTTTAGATGCTAGAGGTCTATTGCTTCCTATTATATTTACAACAATATTGCAGCCAAGAAATAAACCTGTACAGTGCTTAAGTCTAGTCCCAGACTAAAATGTAAGTCTGAGCTGTTTCAGCTGAAAGAAACTTGCACTGACTGATCTTAAAACATATCAGCAGCTTTGTTTTGTCTCAAGATGCAGTAATGTTTTTGTTTTTTTCTAAGGCGTGTTTATAAACATTTCTTTCATGTTGTAATTGAACTATTGCCTAATCCTAGCTTAGTCTAAGCCTTGTTTGTGAAACCAGGCCTATATATATAAGGTGTAAAGCAACATTTTGCTTGATTTATCCTAGGAACAACATTGTTATAATGTCTTTATGAAATAAGATACAGCAAGGCAATGCTGACTTCAGCTGCTCAACCACTGCTACCAACAGCTGCAGCTGTCAATACTCCAGTGCCCAGTCACTATTTGAGGAGAGCATTCAGAAACAAAATGTTTTTATATCATTGAGCGTTTAGTGAAATGCACTCACTAGTATAGACACCTTAGCATGTACAAAGCTAAAGAGCAAATTTGCACTGCATGAAACTCTGCATTTTCAAACATGGTACATCATTTGACTGGGCACCAACAGTGGCATGTGTGAAAAAACAGCTTGACATACAGTGACAACTTGATTTAGTGTCACATGCACCATTGTGAGTACTGTTTGATAGTAAATCCAGGTGGTTTAGCTATCAAAGCAACCCTAATTCTAAACTTAGGGTTAGTTTTTTGATAAGTGTTCAACTGTCAAAGTCACAATGTCATTGGGTGGCTGCTTGTTTATAGTTGCTTGTCAGCCCACAGAAAGCTTAGAGCGTCTTTTGGGGGGATAACATATTGCTTAACGGAAGGACTGTTAGTTTGATTACACCATAAGCGAATGCAACAACTGATACCTAACCAGTAACAGTTCATGTCAGCACCACAGTTGTTGACAAAGTTGCTTCGCTAACTTGCTAGCTAAACAGTTACCGTTTCGTTTCTGCTGAAGTCTCATAATCAGCTCGGTTGTGTCATGAATAATTACGTCTTGACAGAAAATGATTTTACGAGTTCTGTACCTGCTTGGGAGATTTATTTTTGGCCTTGAGAAACTCCACGGTATCCAGAAAGACCAGAGCAGAGGGGTAGCAGGAGAAACACTGAGAGCTGCATCCCTTCCTGTTTTCCTCGGCTGTCAGACACGCCTACCACAACTCAAAAACAAATCCTCTGATTGGTCGATAGCACGCACGTCGACGCGTTCGTAATATGATTGACGGACAAGATATGCAATCAATCATGACAGACAGAAGGGGCGTTTTTTCAAAGCAGCCAATCGAAACTTACGTTCACGGAGCGTATTTTTATTCAGCTGGCAAATGTTTTAAAATAACGGTCCCACCCTAAATGAACAAAGACCGACAGAAGTCGCGAAGGAAAACAGTATTGTTACTGAAATGTTAAATGTAAATGTTAAGTTTTTTTAATGCTTTAAAAAAGTCTCTTCTGCTCACCAAGCCTGCATTTATTTGTACTGCAAAAACAGTAAACTAATATATATATATATATATATATATATATATATATATATTTATTTAAAATAACTGCTTTCTATTTGAATATATTTTAAAACGTAATATATTCCTGTGATCAAAGCTAAATAATCATTACTCCAGTCTTCAGTGTCACATGATCCTTCAGAAATCATTCTGATTTGCTGCTGGATAAAACATTTATTATTGTTATTATTATTATCAATGATTAAAACAGTTGAGAAAAAAAAATTCTGGATTCTTTGATCAATAGAAAGATCCAAACATCTTTTAAAATTTAAAATTATGCAATTAATACTTTTATTTACCAGTTATGTTTTAAACTTATAAAAGGTGATGATAAAGACATTTATAATGTTACAAAATATTTCTATTTCAGATAAATGCTGTTATTCTGAACTTTTTATTCATCAAAAATCTAAAAAAAAAAAAAAAAAAAAAAAAAAAAACTTAGCTTTTTTCAACATAATAATAATAATAATAATAATAATAATAATAATTGAGCAGCAAATTAGAATATTAGAATGATTCCTGAAGGATCATGTGACTGGTGAAATGATGATAAAAAATCAACTTTAAAATCACAGGAATAAATTACATTTTAAAAAATATTCAAATAGAAAACAGTTATTTTAAATAGTAAAAATATTTCAAAATTGTACTGTTTTTTGCTGTATTTTTGATCAAATATATGCAGGCTTGGTGAGCAGAAGAGACTTCTTAAAAAAAAAAAACATTAAAAACTTTTGACTGGTAGTGTAATATATAAAATGTGTATCATTATTGTATGTTTAAATACAATAAATATTTTATATTGTGTATAAATTATTTATATATTAAAAATAAATAAATAAACAAGAACATACAAAGCACAAAACTGTACACCATGATAGAATTTCCAGAAATTATACAGGAAAATAATGCATTTTTTTGTTTGGTGAATTATACCTACAAATATAAAATGTAACTATAATAATAATAAAACAGTCACATATGGTTTATTTTCAAAACCCTTATCGCAATTTTTCATAACAAAACTTAACTTCTCTATATTATTTTTTTCATATTTTATAATCGAGGTTGCAGTCAACACTACTTAGAAAGTATTTAGTTAACCAATCAACATCCGACTTTGCACACTCTGTTGGCCATATTAACCTCACAGCCAATAGAATTCTACTTAACTCAGATTGATTTCTAAGAGAGCCATTCACATAATCATATTTGCAGCTCTGCCCTAAATGCATATGAGATGTCCAAGCCTTTCTGGGCGTGGTCGTTTAGACTTCACGATTTTTTTGGCATAGACTTGCAGTTTAGCGGTTGTGGCTGGGCACTTTCTGCAGGGAGGGCTGTTGTTGAAGTTACTGGGTCACGTCGCAGCAGACCGAGACAAGCAACCATGACTTCAACAAATATGTTTCAGGGACTTGATAGTACTGGCAAACCGAGTTCAAGGTATGGGCCGTGTACTGACAGTTTATCTGCAACAAACCGGTGTTTGTAGCTGGTTTGGTGTTGACACTTACATGTGTTGATCTGAATCAGCATTCGTGATTCTGTAGAAGGATGGAAGAGGAACTGTAGCATGGCTAAGCGCTACATGCTAACTCTTAGTAGTTAAGCGACAAAACTTGTTTTATATTTACATTGTGAGTTCAAATTAGTGGATATAACTATATGAATAAACTGCGACAGAGTGTGTGATGCTACAGTCTGATATTAGAAACTATGATTTTAATATGGTCAATATTATTTGTTAGCCGTTAGCGGCATATGTGCCGAGGCTCAAAGAGAAGTTTTGGGAGCTACATAGACGCATTTTACTTTCAACCAGAAATGTATTTGTAAATTTAGATGATGCTACCTTGAAGATAAACATGAGTTTCTGAATAAAGATGAACGTATGCACCATGCAGACTTTGAAGTAGGCGTATTTCCTTGAAGTGTTGTTGACCGGAAACGAAATTAAGCCGCAGGATTTAGTTTTGTTTACTGTGCGGGTCTTTATGTTTCTTAAAGAAATTAACTAATTATTATTAAAATTCAGCTTTTTTAACGATACAACTTGGTGGCCCATAAAAGCCTGGCCGCCTAAACTTATAACTGCAATTGCGAAGTTCCGCCTCACAGATATGGTGGCGCTGTAGCTTTAGATCATTTTATTAATCTATACATTTCAGTAATAACATATTATGTGTAATATCCTTGTGAATTATATGTATGTTGCAGGGTACTAAGACCTCCAGGTGGAGGATCAAGCAATCTCTTCGGTGGTTATGAAGAAGACACCACTGCCTCCAGACGGCCAAACAAAATGTCCTCCTCTATTTTTGCACCTCCGGAGGAGACCCAGGGGAGTCCCAAACGCACCAATCCACCAGGTGAGATTTCAGCAGACACTGTGTTTTTTGTCTGGGGCCTCTTGCATTCTCTGAGTGAAAGTCATCACCACACTGTTACTTAGTTTGATGTATTCGTGACTCTCTTTCTCTCTCTTCTTTTATGCAAACACGGGCACTTTGCATTCGTTATCATGTCACCAAAAGCAACATCAAAACCTCTCAGTCTAACTCTGTGAGATCATACACAGACTGAACTGATGAAATTAGACATCTTGAGAAGGTTAAAGGTCATAGTGATAAAACACTAACAGCTCTATCACAGGCTAAGTAACGATCTAAGTCTAAAGTGCTCTTAAACGTTGTCTAATTTTGAGACTTTAAGTTCTGGGTTGATAAATGATAAATGTTCATCTGGAATAGTAATAATATTTCATGCCGTTTACATGCTTTGCCCTAAGGAGCAGGTGTTGAGAATGACTCTCTCTCTTTTTTTTTTTTTTTTTTTTTTTTTCCTTCGCTGACATACATGGTGTTTTATAATTGACCAGGAAGAAACTATGTCACTGTGGTGTCATTACTATGGTTTTAGAAATGACAAGTTAGACCTGCAAAGAAAGGTTATTATCGTTACTTGAAATTAAAACCAAACTTTCTTAACTTGTTTATTAAGATTTTAAAAGAAGGTTTTTTTTTTAAATCACATGCAAATGTAAAACATATTGTGTCTTAATCTTACATAAATTGTAATTTTGTTTTGTTTTGATTTTATTTTATTTTATTGTATTTATGTAAATTGTTTTTTTTGTAACTTTTGTTACTACTACAACTAAAATAATTTAAAAAAAAAATTTAACTGATAAAATTAGAAGAACTTGATGTGCTATAATAAAACTAAACTGAAATAAGTAATAGAACTATATAGACACACACACACACACACACACAAACGTACATGTTTGATTCCACTGCAAAATAATCAGTTTCTCTGTTTTTACTATTTACAGGTAGGCCTATGTGATGGAGTAAAATGAACATTTTTGTTTCATTCTATCCACCTTTTTCTTCCTGTAAGAGTAGGCGTGGCCATTTGTAAATTTTATGGGTCTGGCTTCTGTTCTCATCCACGTCCAGCTATTTTTAGCTATACAAAACAGCTTGTTTGATGCTTGATATTGCAAATTGTTGTCCTACCATATTATTTTAATGTATTATGTATTTAATATATTATAATAATGTATGGGTTGTAGTACAAACAGTTTTACCATTTACTGCATGCTGATATTTTATCTTATTTCCCTATAGCGGATAATAAACTGGAAGTCTCACCCACAGACTTGTGCATTGAGGGAAGAGGTGGATAAACTTACTTTACTTTTGTTTTACTTTAAATTTTTAAATAAACACATTGTCTTTTTAGAGCATTTATTTGCAGAAAATGACAACTGGTCAAACTATTAAAAAAGATGCAGTTTTTTCAAACCTCAAATAATGCAAAGAAAATAATTATTCATTTTTAAACACAATACTAACATTTTAACTTCAGAAGAGTTCAGAAAACAATATTTGGTGGAATAGCTGTGAATTTCAATCAAAGCTTTCATGTGTCTTGCAATGCTCTCCAGCAGTCTTTCACATGTTGAGTGACTTTGTCATTCCTGGCGCAAAAATACTTCTTTGCTTCTCATTGAAGAAGGGCTTTTTTCTAGCTTTGCACGACTTCAGCCCTGCCCCTAGGAGCCTGTTTCAAACCGTTCTCACTGTGCACTTTACCGCAGCTGCCGTTTGCCATTCTTTTTGTAGGTCATTTGATGTCATCCTACGGTTGGTGAGTGATATTCGAATGAGTTGGCGGTTATCCCGGGCAATGGGGAGTCATTTTCGCCCTCTGTTGTCTGTAGCTTTGTTGTCTCCAATGTCTGCAGCTTGACTTTATGATGAAACACTGTCTTTGACATTTTAAGGATGTTGGAATCTTTTAGAGCTGTATGTTAAAACATAATGCAATAAAAAAATATAATAAACAATACCTATTTTTGGTCTAAAAAGACCAAAAAATGAAACTCTGCTTCTTAAGCTTCATTGAGAAGACCGTTGCTTGCTTTATGACACTGTATCTCAGTAAACTCTGATTTATGCATTTCTCATTGACTCAGGCGGAAAGAGCAGTGGGATATTTGGAGGACCAGAGGCTCCTTCGACTCAGAGCAAGCCAGTTACCGCTGGTGGAGCATCCAGTAACATCTTTGGGGGTCCAGAGTCAACCCCACCTTCTGTGAAAAGTCAACATCCCAACAAACCAAAGGTAGACAAACCCTTTTTTTTTTTTTTTTTTTTCCTGGAGCAGCAAATCAGCATTAAATTTAAAAATGTAAAATTTAAATATTAAAATTAAAATATTAAAATTATTTCTGAAGGACCATGTGACACTGAAGACTGGAGTAATAATGCTGCAATCAGAGCGATGAATTACATATTAAAATATATTTAATAGAAAGATATTTTAAGTTGTAATATTTCACAATTATCGTGACTCTATTATGCCATTTTATAAGTTTCCTGATGTTGTTTTAGGAGACTCCTACAATCGGTTTACATGCATGCAAGGTCAAAAGCCGTTTTTGTTTTTTCAAAATATGCATTTAATATCACCTAATATTTTCAACGATTCTCAAACAATACATTCAAAGCAGTTCAAAGATTCAGTCTCTCTAAACCCCTCCTTTCCGTGAGCCTACTCTGCTCTGATTGGTCAGATGGCTTAGTCTGTTGTGATTGGTGTACCGCGTTTAGCACGTGTTGGAAATTATACACCCACTGTCATAGTTCCGTATTTTGAATGCTCGATAGAAAATATAAACATCTATTATTTATCATACTTGCAGTTTGTAATTCAGTAGAGCCCGCTTGGTACTGAGCCATCTTTCAAAAGTAAGCGTTTTGTAAATCCGCCGTTAAACTTCCTGAGATTAGAGAAGCTGTCAGTAGTAAAGTGTCATGTTTGAGGATGGGTCAAGTTGTTTGCGGCATTATGCAAATGTGTTAACCCAAAGTGGGATTTGAGTTACTAACAACTCGATTAGGCTGTACAGATTCGATTCTTTATTTTGGGAGACAGTAACGTTATTTATACTCTTTCGGCTTTACAACTTTGCAGATTGTTTACGTTTACATACAGCTACATTACACACTGTAGTAAAGGCAATATTGAAAATGGCATAATGGGGGCACTTTAAAACTCTTTCTGAACAAAAAAATCCAACCTTGGTGAGTGTTCTTGTACCAGCCCTAAACTTTTGAATGGGAGTGTATGTGAGTCAACACAAATCTGTAATCATTGTCATTATGCTTCCAGCAAAACTGTATAAATCTGAAAATGTCCAATCATTTAAAAACTAATGGCCTTTTATTCTCTGCAGGACAATTTAAGTGTGGGTGTACCTGCTACTCCGGATCCACCAGGTAAAGAAAACCTGTTATTTACCCAACATTACTCATTTGTTCTTCATGCCCCAGTTTGTTTCTCCTCGGACATTATTGTTGGTAGGCAGTTCCCTTTCCCACCATTTTTCTCTCTGTCGCAGCCCCAGTGCCTAAACAGGAGACTGTAGTGGAGAAAGTGAAGACGGAGCCAGTGACTCCTCAACCAACACCTGAAAAAGAGCCAGCAGCCCCTGCACCAGCAGCCAATCAGAATTCTGAGCCAGCCACACAGCAACCAACAGAAAAGGACCACGAGCCACGCCTCGGACCCCGCCCTCGCTCTCACAACAAAGTGCTGAACCCACCAGGTGGAAAGTCCAGCGTGGTTTTCTATTAGCCATTGCATCATTGTCGCTTCCTTTCATCCATCTGCTTTTATCCTGTACTAAACCTATCCTTTCTCGTTATTTTTTTTTCCCCCTTAAGTCTGTCACTCTTCATTCCTTTTTGCTTCTGCACTTTGATTCATTCCTCATTTTCCCTCTTCTTTTTCATCTAATTAGAATCACTGTCGCTCAGAAAGCTGAATGGTTATGTTTCCTTTCTAATGGTGTGCGTTGACGGTTGTTTCTCTATATAATTGTTCTCTCAATTTGCTAATGTATTAAATACAAGTATGCCTCATGAAACTCAGCACAGTCTATGCAGTGTTCAACTGGTACCACTGTTGGTCACCAAAGCAAGCTCTTCAGTATCGGCATATTTAGATCTTCCTTTGAAACCCAGTGAATGTGCTCTGATGGCAATTTCTTTTGTGCAATAAGGTGACTTCATTTCTCATTTTTTACTATGTTTATGCTTTTTTGACACAAAGCGAATTGTAAAAGTAGTAGTTTAGAAGCCCAAACCAAAATGCACAGTTTTTTGTAACTGATGATCGCCAAAGCACACACGTATGACAATGAATCAGATATGTACAATCAGCCATCTTTAGCATATCACACTATTAAAATGTCCATACATGCATTTGAATGTAACCCGAGACCCTTAAACTCAGAGAATCGTCTGATATGCCTGATTCTGTACTTGAAAAGAGTTGCTGCTTCATTGATTGCGTCAATACTTCTGTTGAATTTGGCCGTTCCTCCCATTAGCCGTCTGTTTTATTCTTTACGTGGCAGGTGGAAGGTCAGATATGACATGTCTGTGAGTGTGTGTGTGGGCATTTCCCACATTACTAGTGCCATCCCTGCCCAAAATACTTCAGTGGTTGCTTGGCAATGTGACTGGTTGCGATGATGTCACAGAGGCCTGTTTCACACAATACACCCCTGTATTGTTCATTTGTATGCTGTTTTGTATTGCTTATTTTTTTTTTCCATGACAAAAGGATGTTTTACCATGTTGCTTGAAATAAACTAACAGAAATCATCATCTGAAAAGGTACTTGTTCATGTGCTTGTTGAATTTTTTCAGTCAGGTCAGTATTGTTCAAAGTAGGTGTCTTGAGTGATTCTTGAGTACAAAACAGACTACGTAATTGCAACTTAATTTGTTTATGTAACACTGAATTAATTTGGTTTCATGTTTTTGTGCAAAGCACAAAAACATGAAACTTTTCACAGTACGTCATCACTGTCAGATACAAAATGAATTTATACTTGGCATCAAAAATGTTTATTAATGAATATAAGTATATTATTAGGCCTACTTACTTCATAACATGTTAAATTTGGGAAGTGGAGCTTCAGGATGGAGGCTGATTTTGATATTGCCTGATTTTCTAGTATGTGTAGCCTTAAAAGGTATAATTTTTTTTAAGCCCTCTGGTATTCCTCATTTAATGGGTTACACTTGGGAATCTCTTATTTTAGTATTATTTGTTCTTTAATGTGTTTTAGTGGATTTCATGGTAATAGGCAATATTCAACTCTGAACTGTGCTATTTATATATCAGATATTAAAATGTTATGTATTTTTCTCTATTAATACCATGTTTAAGTTAGAACTACAGCAAAGTTCTGTTTAGTGTTAGATTAGTGTTGTCTGGAAAATCCTAGATGCCTGTTTATAGTCCCAAGTGCCCCCTTCAAAACCCCTTCATTTTTTGTTCATGTTATGTTGCTGCCTTATGTTAAACGGCATTAAATTGCCCCCCCCCCCATCAGTCTACACTTCATACACCGTAATGACAAAGTAAAAAACATGTTTGTAACAACTTTATTGCAAATCTATTAGACCCCCCCTGAAATGATTCCATTGCATAAGTATTCATACCCTTTTCTGGGACACTTGAAATTTAGCTCCGCTTTTATATCGCTTGTAGATATTAATACACTTTGAGTGTAGTTAAACTGTGGCAAAATCAATGGAATGAGTATGATTTGGAAAAGCACTCACCTCCCAAAAGGTCTAACAGCTGAAAATGCTTATCAGATCAAAAATCAAGCCCTGAGGTTAAGTAGAGCTCAGAAACAGGATTGCGTCAAGCCACACATCTGGTGAAGAAAAATTCAGCTGCACTGAAGGTTCACAGAAGCATATAGCCTCCATTATTCATAATGGAAGAAGTTTGGAATAAGTAGGACTCTTCCTAGAGCTGGCCTCCTGGCCAAACTGAGGAATTCATAGAGAAGGGTCCTGTGTAGACTGGTGACCAAGAACCTGATGGTCACTCTAGTTGAGCTCCATGATCGTACAGTGCAGGGGTGGCGAACGTCAGTCCTGGAGAGCCGCAGCCCTGCATAGTTTTGCTTCAACCCTAATCAAATGCACCTGAATAAGCTAGTCAAGATCTGAAGAATTATTAGAAAGCAACAGGCAGCTGAGTTTTAACTAGGATTGGAGCTGAACTCTGCAGGGCTTCAGAGTTCGCTACCCCTGACACAGTGTTTCCCGTAGGTTTATGGCTTTGGGAGGGATATCTCAACATTTTCTGGGAATTTTTCATTAACGATAATTAGACAATATTTTTCTTAGTGTATTATTGTGCTGCTGGTATCTTAAGGACTACCGTGGACACCTGACTCCTGAATTTGCAGTGATAGAAATAAATCTTCCAGTAAGTTTAAATTGATTTTTACTGTTTATGAGCATTTTTACATTTATAAAGCCATTTTTTTTCTAAAAGTGTGCATCATCTTTTGGGTCCAATTCTTACATTTAACTAGGCAATTAGAATAATAAGACATTTGGGCTGTTAGAAAGCAAATAAAATCAGAATCAACAAAATTCATCTTTGCAATGCAGAGGAAACACAGAAGCTGTATCTGAAGTGGCATTTAGATGTATTTACACACTGTTTAATGCAGCTCAGAGGGACATGGAATTCTTTAACCAACAGTTACAAATGCATAAATAATGTTCAGATATTTTAAACATATCTGAAATTATTTAAAAATGAAAAAAAGGCTACTTTAAGTATGAAATTAAAACTGCCAGTAGGTGGCAGCAAGTCACTGTTAAGTGAGTCATTGCAATTAAACCGAATCATTTTAAACAGTTGACTCATTCATGAACGAAACACTGTCATGTTTCTCAAAGAGTGCTAAGGCTGTGGCGAACAGTGCTGTGGCTGTGTTTGGAGTGATTTTTGTTGGCGAAACTGAGCAAAAAGAGGAAACATGCTATCTAAAAAGTAAGTCTTTTATAATATTAATTGCTTGTTTATTAAATTGTTGTATAAAATCAATCCATGTAGAGACAGAAATGACATGGCGTTGTGTAAATAAGATAAATAACGTAAGGCTATTCAGTTTGTTTAATAAAAGAATAAGGTATGGACTTGTTCTATAGAAAGGGTAACCTTAAATGACTTCTGTTGTGATCTGGGGTGGGGGTTTAGGGGAAACACTGTCATATATGCAGATGGGAGAAACTTACAGAAGGACAAACATCACTGCCACACTCCACTGATCTGGGCTTTATGGCAGTGTGGCCAAACTCAATCCTCTCCTCATTGAAGACACATGAAAGCCACTTGGAATTTGAAAAAAAAATCATCTAAAGAACTCTCAAACTGTAAGGCACATGATTCTCTGGTCTGATGAACCTCAAATCCAAGCATCATGTTTGGAGAAACCCAAGGACTGCTCATCACCTGCAAAGTACCATCCGATCTGTAAAGTGTGGAGGTAGCAGCATCATGCTGTGGGGCTGTTTTTTTTTTTTAATTATTATTATGCAAGTAGAAATGTGACAATATTTACATGTTCCGAAAACCCGGGCTGTTCTCTTTTTTTTTTTTTTTTGCTCTTTTTCAGCGGCAGGGACTGAAGGACTCGTCAGAATAGGAGGAAAGCTCAACACAGCAAAATATAGAGATAAACTTAACGAAAACCCAGTCCAGGGCGTTCAGAACCTCAGACTGGGCAAAAGATTCACCTTACAACAGGACAATGATCCTAAGCAAGAGTGGCTTATAGACAACTTTGTGAATGTCCTTGAGTGGCCCAGCCACAGACTGGGCTTGAACCCAATAAACATTTCTGGAGAAACCTGAAAATGTCTGCCAACCCCCATCCAAGCTGACGGTGCTTGAGAGGTAAAGAGGCAAGGAGAAGTTTGGCAGAGAACTGCCAAATGACTTATGCAATTATTTCAGTGTTTTATTTTTAATACATTTTTAAAGTTGTCACAAATCTGTTTTTTGCTGTGTCATTATGGTGTATGGAGTATAGATTGATGTGGAAAAAGAAGAAGCTATTTATAGCAGTTTAACATAAGACTGAAACATAAAAACATCAAAAAAATTAAGGGGTTTGAATACTTTCACAAGGCACTGCATATGAAGAGTTCAGATGCAAAAGTCTTTAAATTCATCTGACATATTTCTTTAAAATTAGCATTTCTTTCTGGCTACTTTGTATAGGTTTCTATGTAAGTAGGGAATTTAGCGAGTTTGAAGTAAAAGTATTTGATGGATGTATAATATGTGTCAAGAGCATTCACTCAGTATCATTATCTCATTTTTGACTGAGATGGCTTTTAGCTGGTTTTGCATCTGAACTCTTCATATATATCAAGTTTTGTAGGATTCCTATAACATAAAACAGTTTTAAATGACCGAAGACCACCAGAGGGTTAAATAAATACCATTTGCGTGTACATTTTGTTAAGAGAGAAATGTGTCTGTTAAAAACACTAATTTTTATTTTTCATGATGTATTGATATATTGTGACATTCTCATGAGTTTCGTTCAAGAATCAGTGGTCAGGTCAATACAAAGATGCAAATGCCAAAAGTTTGTTAAAAAAATGTCACAGGAATTTAATTAAAATCTATCTTCCTTTTCAATAAACTGCTGCAGACTGTGCCACACTGCCAATTGCGTTAATCGCAATCCCATTTGAAGTCGCGTGGGGGCTAGAGAGCAACATGATGCAATCCGTGATGGGTTTGGCGAGAACTTTTGCGGTCAGCTCAAAAAAAAAATTGCTGATGTGATGCCTTAAACCGATTATCTTCAACTGGGAAAGTGACCTTATATGTGTGATTCCCTGGGCCCCTAAATTAACAGCTTCTGTTTACACACTCGTTAAAAAACATATTTAAAAAAATCTTAAGTGAAAGAAGGACTATGTATTAATCAATGCGCCATTGTTTGCGTTTAATATTTACGGTATAGAATACATTAAACACAACAATAACATAATTCATTTCGTTAATGGTCGCAGGCGCACAGCAGCGATGAGACATCATTATCCTGGCCTGCTCCATGCAGGCGCTGTGACGTCAGCTGGCCCCTCCATCATCAGCCTGCGAGAGTCACCGACGGAAACAGCATCACGAACCCCCGCCGCCCTGTCAAGCACCGGACTGATCTGTAATGCCACAAATGATCAGTCTAACATAACGCTAGAACGCAAAATCCGATCAGTGACAGCAAGAGCTCATAGGCAAATCGCAAGGTAGCTATTTATTCCCGTATTTATTTATTTATACTCGTTTTTTTCCTCCATTGATTTTTCAGTAATGGCTGGGCTGGCGAGCTGCGGCTGTTGAGAGGCAGGTGCATCGTCAGTCAGACGCTCGTTGGGCGTGATGTGATGCGATGGATTTCGCTCCAGTGCAGCGATGAGACGGACGCAACCGGAGAACCATCGAGTAGCGGCGAGGCGCGTGTGATCGAGCTGCCGACGCTGTGGCGCAGGAGCACGGGCGGGGAAGAGGGCTCGTCCCCTCGAGAGCGCTCCGTCTGATCAACAAATATTGAATATTAAACGGCCGTGCGTCCCAAAATCCGGCTGTTGCTGGTGGAATCGGGCCGTGGAGCGAAGTGTCATCATGTGCACCTGATGACATTGTCATGAATTCATAGAAGCCATTTCGCCATTTCGATTCGTGTCGCCGGTGTATTATTTATTCTTTCTCTAATAACGAGCTTTGATCAAACGCCGCCAAGATGATGGAGCTGGACGAGGTGGTGTACCAGGACGATTACGGGGCCGTGTCTGTCATGTCAGAGCGGGTGTCGGGCCTCGCCAGCAGCATTTACCGGGAGTTCGAGCGCCTCATCAAGAGCTACGATGAGGAGGTGGTGAAGGAGCTGATGCCGCTGGTGGTGAATGTTCTGGAGAACCTCGACTCGGTTTTAACGGAGAACCAGGAGCATGAGGTGGAGCTGGAACTTCTCAAGGAGGACAACGAGCAACTCATCACGCAGTATGAACGGGAGAAATCGCTGCGCAAACAGGCGGAGGAGGTAAATATAATAACAATATTATCATCTCATCACACATCCTGCCATTCTCGTCATACAACCTCCTCTTCACACAAGATGGTTTTATTATTTGATCATAACTGGGTCTGTAAACATTTACAAGGGCCCTGTAAACACTGGCACTGGCTCTTTAACCCTGTGGAGCCCGGCATATGAAACAATAGTCAGAACAATGTATTTTGTTGAAATGGAAGTTTATAAAGACTAAAAAAACAAACCAAAAAGTCTAAAAAACGAAATAGTTTGCATGTGTTTGATTTGTAACATATTCAATACATCAGGCTTTTATAGCCAATTTAGCAGTGAGGATATGGAGTTCACTCATAAACAGATCAATTTTATTCAAAGCTGAGATAAAAGGCAATTTGCGGCTGTTGTTATTTATATGGCTGAAAAGTAAGATGAAATTCTAATAGCTTGATTTTTTTTATGACGGTATAACAGACTATTTACATAAAATGTATATAAATATCAGTCGAAACTCTGTATCTCCCAATAATATGACTTTGTAAGATGATATTCAGATTTGTAGATTTATGCTCAAAGCTCTGCCCAGATAACACACGTACGTCTGCAAGATGTCTGTTAAAGATCTCTTGATTTGGAAAACATCTGCTGTGTGCAAACGTCTGGCAGACGTCTGTAGGATGATAGTTTTACATGCATTCTAAAACATAGGCATCTTAAAGACATCTAATAGACGTCTATTTGACATCTGATAGGAAACGTTCAGTAGACGTATTGCAGATGAGCAAACTGCATCTTGCAGATATAAATGCAGAGGTCAAATAGACGTCTCTGAGATGTACGTGTGCTATCAGGGTGTAGTTTTAATTGTTGGGCGCCTAACATAATGCAGTGCAACACAATGATGATTGACAGATGTACAAATAAATGTTCCTTAGCTGTCTGTTGTATAATATTTGATACTAACATTTTAACATGATTTTCTTAAAGGGTTAGTTGACCCAAAACTGAAAATTCTGTCATTAATTACTATCCCTCATATCATTCCAGACCTGTAAGACTGTTAATCTTCGTAACACAAATTAAGATTTTTGATGAAATCCGAGAGCTTTCAGTTGCATAGACAGCAACTGAGATGACCACGTTCATGGTCCAGAAAGGTACCAAGAACATTGACAAATTAGTCCATGTGACATCAGTGGTTTAACCATAATTTTATGAAGCTACAAGAATACTTTTTGTTACGCAAAAAACTTTATTCAACAATTCTTGTAGCTTCATTAATTTAAAGTTGAACCACTGATGTCACATGGACTATTTTAACGATGTCCTTACTACCTTTCTGGGCCTTGAATGTGTCAGCTGAGTTGCTGTCTATGCAGGGTCAGAAAGCTCTCAGATTTCATCAAAAATATCTTAATTTGTGTTCTGAAGATGAATGAAGGTCTTAGGTTTGGAATGACATGAGGGTGAGTAATTAATGACAGAATTTTCATTTTTGGGTGAACTGTTCCTTTAAAAAATCATAATCAAGTAAACCAAAGTTGCTCCAGTCCAGTTAACATTCAGCAATATAAAATATTCTCACGTTTACTTTTTTATTAGTTATTATCATTAAATATTTCACAGTAAAAACACGTGTACCACAACATGAAGGGGGATGTTTTTAAAATCATACTAAAAGGCCTTTTACTTTAAAAAGTATAAACTGTCGATTAGACAACAGAAGGAATGTAGCAGATTGTGTGCAACAGGTTTTCAACACTTTTGATCATGTTGATAATTTAGATGCTTTATAAATTCATGTAGCAGATATGATGCTGTAGGCTTTATGGGGTTAAAGCCTCTGTCTATATCCGTTAGTATGAAATACTACCTTCTTTCTTTACTTACACACAGAAACTCATGTTGTCAACAGCTGTTGGTGTTTGACTTGGTCAATTTTTTGTTCTTGACCCTGGGATGTCCACTCGAGAGACTTAAGCCAACAGTCCAGTAGTAAGCACTACAGTTCTTCTGTCAACCCCTCTGCGTTGTCCCACAACAAAAATTGTATGTGTTGCTCAGCCTATACTTGCTGGAAACAAATCTCTAAATCTCCTACAAAAGATTATCTCATACATACTCTCATCATTTTGGGCATCAGAAGCAGGCATTGCTACAGCTACAGGGAACAGATGCCCTTTAACATTGTCAAAACATTTTCCAAATGTAACTATATTATCGACTGCACAGCCGGAACATTATTGGGATTCTTGTTGTGTTAAGCTTTATTGTAGAGTTTAGGCGATGTAAGTAACACACAATCAAAATGTGAGTGTGCTTCCTCTTTAAGTCATTGCAGTAATTGTAAAGATGTATTGTGTGAATATGTAATGGAGAGCGAGTGATGATAGATCTATCAGAACTGAGCAAGATTATTGTATCAGACCACAGAAAGAAAGAGAAAATACAGGCTGTGTTTCAGTATTGCAGATGCTACAGAGAAGGAACATGTGCTTATGAAATGCAGTAACTGCAGTGATGCTTCTCACCCATTACTTGATTACTTCTATTTTGCCTTGGAATTTTAACATGAAAGCCAGCCAAACATAGCAGTCTATTTGTTTTTCTTCTAGATTTATTGCTTATTTTAAATAGTTTTCTTCATTATTTTTTCAAAAATGTTCTTTATTTTATTTATTTATTATTTGACCATTTTTTTTCGAAAGAGGCTGCATTTTTAAGTAACGCACTTTTTATTTCTAGACAGTATTTACTCTATAATAAACATTTCACTCAAATCTATTGTGCATTTATGTAGTAGTTTCTAATGAAGAAAGTAATAGGTTAAGGTTTAAAACAATACAATTAATAAAATAAAATAGCTAAGTGTCAGGGATAGGTGATTTATGTTTTATTGCAGCAATGTGAAGACTTGTGTGCTTGGGGTGCAGAGGACAAAAGTGGGAGGATGATGGGCAGGGAGGGTGATTATGGGTAATCAATTTTCTCATGGAAGGAGGCTGGCTGCCGCTGTAATCCGATTCTCATGTTATGAGACAGACAGAGAGCACAGAGCGAGTGAGATAGTGAGGGATGGAGAGAGAGAGGGAGTAAACAGCATTCTCCAGTTTCGCATCCTCTGGGATTATGGCAGTAGACTATAATGGCCACAGTAAGAACATCCACCTCACTATTTCTCGCTGTCTTCTCTTACATAGACTCATCCATGTATGAACACATATTCTGAATGTCAGACAGCTTGATATAATACAATTATCGATCCTTGAGGGAGAAGTCAGTGTCTGATTACTCTGATTAAACATCATTGCAGTGAACTTGCGTTTTAGAATCTTTCTGATGAACTTGCATTCTAGAATCTTTCATTTAGAATCTTTTTGTTGTATGGTGGCGTAACAGGTGCACTTGGCTCTACTCCAACTTGTCATGTGTAATTTTATTCATTATTAAAATCGTGCATTATTAAAAAAGTGCAAGTGAAGCTGTAACTTACTTCCTCCAAAAAGTGTAAACACTGTGACTCTGCACAGTCATTTTTTTGGGCATCCCAACCAGCCTGACACAGCAATATAACCTCATCCAGTGCCGCAAGTTTTGGATGACCATTTGTCTGGCCAACCAGATTCTGACAGAGAGATGTGTTTTAAAACTTTTTCTTTGAAAGTGGGATACTGTTATGTCAAGGTATACCAAGAACTCAAATTAGCATTCTGGAATTACATTATGAAAAGGATTACGCAACTTTTAATGCCTTTATAATCCCATATGTAGACATGGTTTTGATATGATATGGGGTGTATGTAGTACTCTGGAAATGACTTTATAAGTCAAAACACTCATTAGAATGACATGATCGGCCTAGTGTGATGTGTTCACTGAAGAGAGATTTGAAATGTATAGTGTCAGATAGAGTGCATTTGGTTTTTCCCTCTCTTTGCAGTGCTGGGATTACTGAATTCCAGGAGGCTGTTTGTGGCTGGGCTGCACTGCAGAAAGAGCCTATTGTGTTCCACTTAAATCCTTGCAGCTCAAAGTCACCACACACTGCACTTGGAGTGTGTGTGTGTGTAATGTACCCGGGTAACTGTGTGTGTAAATGTGACTGTATTGTATTCGAAGAACAATCCCTTCTCAAAAATGCTTTTTGACCTTGTGCTGTTCTGCTTCATAATGTGGTTATAGATAATTTTGCACTGAAAGTCAGTTCAGTTATACATACACACACAAACACACACACTCTCTCTCTCTCTCTCTTTTTTTTATATCTCAGAGATCACATCTATCTATCATATGTTTATCAGTCTGTCTATTTATCCATCATTCCATCCAATTCAGGCTTTTATATGGTGGCCATGCAAATAATAAAACACCAGCAAAACAAGAAAACATCATTCTGACAACACATGCTACAAATACTCACAATGCAACTAAATACAGAAGCGTAGTACATATACTTACAATGCAACCAAATACAGAGATGCACTGCAAATACTCACAGCAATCCAAATAATACAAAAATGCACTGCAAATACTCATTTGCTGGTGTTTTTTCTATTTGCAGCTTGTTGGGCTCTCTTGGCCACTGTATTTTCACCTGATTCAGGCTGTAAGATAAAGGCTATAAGATCTGACCTTGTGTGAATGTGTGTGTGTTTGTGTGTTAACAGAAGTTCATTGAATTTGAAGATTCCCTGGAGGCAGATAAGAAGGAGTTGCAGTCCATGGTGGAGACTTTGGAGCTACAAACAAAACAACTCGAGCTGAAGACCAAGAACTACGCCGACCAGAGTAAGTCTGTGCATTTAACTACATTTGTTCATACACACACATTGACACAAATAGAGATTTGAGTTTCTTGCACTATGCATTTGTGTGATGTTCCTCTCCTGTAGTCTCTCGTCTGGAAGACCGAGAATCAGACATGAAGAAAGAGTATAACGCCCTTCACCAGCGCCATACAGAGGTCAGTAAAACCCCCCAGCACATATTCATAACTCAAATTAACACAGGATTCCCATAATAGAAAACCTGTAAATAAGAATGGAAAAGGATGTAGGAATTGTAGGAAGTTATGGGAATGGATAAAATAATATGGAAGTTAATGGAAATTTCGCTATTGGATATACTGTTTCTAGTTATTTGATTTATATATTTATTTAAAAAATGTTAGCTGCTAAAAATAGCTTTTTGTGATTGTGATCTTGATACATTTATTTTTGGCATGGAAAATGAATCGATACATAATGGAAGTTCATTAGTCAAAGTTGTGGGGACACTATTAGCAATTAGCTGCACTTCTCGAAAATATCAGCGTATACACTAACACTGATTTTTTTCCTCAGATGATACAGACATATGTGGAACACATTGAGCGCTCAAAGATGCAACAGTCAGGCAGCAACCAGTCCGAATCTACAGGCTGCGGACGGGCGTGAGTAACTTGTATAATTAACATTCATGCAGCAATTCCGACCCTTCATTTGCATGAAGAGTTTGGAATGCGCATTTGGAATTCATTTTTGTTTTGCATGTTTCTTTGTGCCATTAAATATCATGCTTTGTTGGTAACCAGTGGGAAGAATTCCTCTGATTTGTTCTGAAAAGAGTTAAAGGGGTCATCAGATGCCCATTTTCCACAAGTTGATATGATTCTTTAGGGTCGTAATGAAAAGTTTATAATATACTTTGGTTAAAAATTCTCAGTGGTTGTGTAAAACAACACCCTTTTTACCTTGCCAAAATCAGCTATGCAAAAATTATCCTGTTCTGGTTGAGGCTGCTTTAAATGTTAATGAGCTCTGTTCGCCCCGCCCCTCTCTTCTCTCTGTGGATTGACGAGCCTGTTTACTTTAGCCACATTTAGCCGCGTTTAGCCGCTAAACTTGCTAACTAGCACGTTATTAGGAAAGGTAATTGCAGAGATTCATAAAAAAACCTGTATACTCATTTCTGCTGTAAGTGAAGCTGGATCACGAATGATTTGCACGAACATAGACGGATATATGTAGATCAGGAGCCACATTCCCTTCACAAACAAATTGCACACACTGCATCTTCAGCGGCTCAGCTGTCGGGAGTAAATGACGACCACTACGTTCATTATTACATCCAGCAACACAACACCTCAATTGCTCAATCAAAGATATTCTTGTCTAACTTACATCCCTGCTTCAGCATCGAAACAATGGAGGTCGCACTGTGACAGCTGATCTGAGGTAAGATGCTCATGTCAGTCAACTGTCATGGGAGCCGCCTCTGTCGGTGTGAAGGGGATATTATTTTTACAGATTAATTAAAAACCACTGCATAGATTTTTTCATTATAGGGTAGATGTGTACATACACTGCCAACACACATTAATCTTCAAACAACATGAAAAAGTGAACTTTGCATCCGATGACCCCTTTAAATATTTCAAATTTTGAATTAGAAACTCATATTCTCTCATTTTGGAACATCAGCTATGACTGTGTATTGCACTTTGGATGTATGTATTGAATGCTTTGGATTTTGATAATACAAAATGGCCCATTATTGAAACAGTTGTCTTGGAGACAGCGTTGCTAGGCGCTGGGTGATGATGCTCAGTGACAGTTAGTCATATCTTGCTTAGTCAGAGCTAGAGTTGTGGCTGGCTTATAGTCATACTCAATTAAACACACATCTCCACACATTTCACACATTTCTCCTTTCATTGAAACACAGCCAGTTGATTTCAACCGATTAGGCATACTTGCAGGTTCGATTTTTGGATTTGTGACAGAGTCAGAACTGATGTTTTTTGCCTAAGGAAAACAATGCCTTCAGTTGCTGTTAGGGATGTAACGGTATTATCAATATCAAGGTACTGCAATAGCAAAACTGTCTCTGTATCATTGTGGTCACATGACAATATAAAACGATATGTCTTCTGGGCAAAAAGTGTTGTTTTTAAAATGTATTTAAACTTCTTATTCTAACATAAAAGGTCTTTAAAGTTGTGTTTTGGGTCAATTTGCTTTGGCACAGTGTCTGTCAAATGAACTAAAACCAAAAGCACAATATGGCTTAATCCCTTCGTCAAGTCGTTTCAAAGCTAAGCGAGCAGGCGATCAGCTCATGATCCGGTGTTTTCTGCGGCTCAGTTCACAGTGAATTCAATTAATGTTTATTGCATGTGCAGTGGGCTTAGCACGCATTTGGGAACGCAACAGCCACTAGTTATGCTTTATTTTCGCAGGAGTTTTCCATTAAAATAAAAGCTCTACTGCCGTTTCAATCAAAATAAAAGCTTAAAAGTTCAGTATGAATTACCAACAGCTAAAGGTTTAAATGGGTAACGTTACTGCAGTCCAAATTCAAAATATCTTAAGTGTAGAAATTAGGAAAGAAGTATTGTAATTTCCCTACTGTAGTGTAAAGGAAAAATAATATACCTATGAAATATTCATTTTCACTTATTTAACAGTATTTTACATTTTTCTTAGGTAATAACATAGGTTGCCAAACAATAATTTAACTTTAAAATGAACAAAAATATTCAATTTCTTTTTTTAAATATTGCAATAAATATGACTTCATATCTAGATATTATCATATTGTGAGATTTTTATATTGTTACATTCCTAGTTGCTGTATACATTATTTTCTTATGTTAGTAAATTATGAAATCATCAGATACAGCGCTTTTAAATAGCTTTAGGAGTTTAACCTTGACATGTCAGAGCTGAATCAGAGTCAGCTGCACTGATGACTCATTTATCCATGGAACGTAATAAATATTTTTGTTTTTGTATTAGGGTTGGTCAGTATACCAATAGACACAATTAACTAGAAACATGTCATGTGATGCTGCTGTGCTATGTGGTCACAAGAACATATAGTTTGCACGTGTTTTTAAGCATTGCTGTTTAAAAACAAGTGATTTTAAGCCACTGAAACACAATTGGCTGTGAAAGAGAATTCACGCTCAGGTTAAGACGGTGCTCATAGAGCACGGTGGTATTGAACCAAGTTATTTTTGCCGCTTTATAGTCCTTAAACAGTCAAATACATACACTTGTATGTATCAAAAAATTGGCCGTCTTTGCAAGTATCCTTGTAAAAGCAGTAATTTAGGTCTTAAGTAAAAGCAAACAGCTGAGAAAGAAAACATGTGTTTAATAGTATATGTGACCCTGGACCACAAAACCAGTCATAAGTGTCAATTTTTCAAAATTGAGCTTTATACATCATCTGAAAGCTGAATAAATAAGCTTTCCATCGATGTATGGTTTGTTAGGATAGAACAATATTTGGCTGAGATACAACTATTTCAGTATATGGAATCTGAGGGTGCAAAAAATTCAGAATATTGAGAAAATCGCCTTTAAAGTTTTCCAAATTAAGTTCTTTGCAATGCATATTACTAATCAAAAATTAAGTTTTGATATATCCACAGTAGGAAATTTACAAAATATCTTCATGGAACATGATCTTTACTTCATTTCCTAATGATTTTTGGCATAAAAGAAAAATCTGTCATTTTGACCCATACAATGTATTTTTGGCTATTGCTACAAAATATACCCCAGCGACTTAAGACTGGTTTTGTGGTCCAGGGTCACATATTAGATCCGGGCAGTGCTTAAAGTGACAGCAGTCTGATATTCATGCTGTCTGTTATTCATGTTAATCAAACAACAAAAGAGAGAAAATCTCTCACTGCTCTTGACTAAATCACTTTTGTAGCCTTAATAAGAAGAAATATATATTTCATTTACAAAGTGAAGAATATGCAGTGTTTTTATACATTTGATTACTTTATACAATGTATGTAGCATTTGCTATTTATTTGTTCTACTGTAGTTTTTTTGTCTTATTGCTTGTAATTAGTTTCTCATTCTTATTGGTTACTGTTTACTTGTTTGCAGTAAGCTTGAGTTAAACTGGTGAATACAATATGGTGACAAGGATTATGAAATTTTTGTGCTCTCAAAAATTTTGAAATGATAAAGATTGTATTTAAAGGAAAAATAACTATATTGTGATATCTATCTTTGAATATAAATTACATTTATATATTGTGAAATAAAATTACTCATGTCATGATATGGGTCATTCTGTAATTAGGGGTACATTTAGAATTTGACAGTGTGAAGAAAAAAGTTTTCCTGTTTCCCAAAAACCCAAACTTGACCTTACATAGCTGCTTTGAAACAATATATAGTGTATAAAGTGCTGTATGAAGTGCTATATAAATAAAGGTGATCTGTAGAAATATGTGCATTAAATACCATCTATGTTTGCTACTGTCTACCATGTTACCTTAACTGGGTAACACAGTTGACAGGTATCTTAGTCGACATTTTTAGTGTTTTGGGCCTACACTCAACATGGAAGACTAGAACTGCTGAGCATATGGTATGTTTAGAAATATATCTTCATAAACAAAACATATATTTTAGTTAAATTGTCAAATTTGCAGCAATAATGCTTGTGTAGCACTGTTGACATGCAATTAATCCACTCTTGACACAGGTTTGCTAGTTTAACCAGTATTAGGGAAAAGAGAGAGAACATGTTTCATCCATGTGCTTCTAGAGGAAATATCATCATATTGTGCAAATTATGTGAGAATGGGACAAATCATTCCTTTCTGAGGGGGAGGTTTCTAGTGGGTAACTTAGATGAAAATGTTTTTTTGAACACTTTATTAACACATTAACACATTTTATTAACACATTATTTTTTAAGCGCACACCCAAATGTCTTGATAACCTAATCTAACTGAAGGCAAAACTATGAAATTAATTTATATTTGAGGTAATTTTCATGCTTAAATACAGAGTAGAATGAGCAACTTTAGAAAATCGAACAGCTGGATAAAAACCAAACAAAGGATATGTCTTGTTCAATATATAGTAATGTGATTGTTAAAAACTAGAAAATTAAGTATCGGGGCTTTATACTGATGAAAATGTATAAAAAATGTACTTCACAGACATGAGATGTACCCACAATTATAGAATGACCCATATAAGATTTTGGTCATATTGCCCACCCCTATTTTGTATGTATGCAGTACATATGTATACATACATTGCTATAATGAAAATAACAAAATAACACATTATGAAATAAGTCATCCAGTTACACAGTTGCTAATTGTGACAATTAAGGTTTTGCTTGCAAATTTATCATGTTTCCATCTGTTTTTTTATGTACTGTGTACTGTATGTAATGTGACGTTATGTCCGGTGTCAGTGTAGTGTGACTGTGTTTGTGAGTGTGCGTGTGTTCACCTTCTTTATGTTTCTTTCTTTCTGTGCGTGTGCCTGTGTGTGTCTCTGCAGTCATCGACCCAACTGGAGGAAAAGGTAAAAATGCCCCGCAATATCGGACAGCTCCCCAAACCCCTGTGTCTCCCTGCAGTCCTTTTTATCTCCCATTTTACTCCTTTAAAATTTCACGAGTTCACCCTTACATCTAACCTGGTTGAGTAAACAGTAAGCTTATTTTGGCGCCTGGAATATGGCCCGAACCCAGAGAACTCCTCCATCCGAAGTATGGGATGAGGATAGATTAAGAGTGAGGAGTTGGGGTGGAGGGGGGATGCCGAAAAACTGTCAAATGACAGGGGTAAGTCAGCTGTGTGTATATATATATGACTTGTGCAAGGTCGGATGATTAGCTAGACGAGTTGCACCTGTGCTACTCGTGCTGCCGAACTTTGTTATTAAAACATCATAAAAAATTAACCTGCCATCCACCCAAACACCCAGTTTAGCAGTCTTGAAGTCAGAGACTGAAAAACCTGTACCTCTTTCTCCTATGTGGTTTTGTGTCTTTATATGTTCTCACCCTGTCCGTTGAGCTCATTTTTATGTGCCAGTGTTGGTTTAGTGTTTATAATATTTAATCTTCTTTGTCTCTCTTTCTATTTCTGCAGTAAAACAGAGCGCCCCCCATCACTGAGTTTGTTTCCTGGCGGAGATGGCATGGTACGTGGGGGTCCTGGGGGGGCTAGAATGGTTTCGACAGACGTCTGGCATTCCAGCGATCTCAGCAGACCTGTCTACGCCCCTGGCTACCAGGTGTGACAGATATGACTCCGCCCTGAAGCGTCAGGGGAGGAGTCATGATAATCATCATTCTGTCAGCCACTGTCAAGATCAGGTTCATGGGTGGTTTTCCGATGGACACCAGCAGGCCTCCAAGGGCCCATGATTTCGGTTTGGCCGTCCATCCTCTGCCTTGTCCTGTGACGTCGCTGTCTTATTTTAGCCATCTGAAATGAACAGATGTGTTTAAAATAAGCCGATTTAATGAACTGAAACTCAACTACACAAAGCATCTGTCAGCTGTGCACACATAATTATACATCTGTTCTTTGAAGGAAGAAGGAAGAACGTGATTCTTCACTTCCTGTTTTCCAAATGACTTAAGTCACATGAGTATAAAGCACTTTGAGTTTCAGTGCTGTCTGAAAAAGCTTTTGTTTCTGTTTTCAGCTTATAGATTTTTTGTTTTGAAGATACATGTCTTGATATTTAAAGGATGTAGTGGTACAGATATTTTAATATTTGAAAATGTTTTAAATGTTTTTTTATTTTTATGACAGTATATTTTTGTAGCATATAAGCCTGGGTAGTAAGCAATACCAAATTTGCTAGTTTAGAAGTTTAGCAGAGTGTTATCAAAATGTGTATGTAATATGTTGTTGTCTCTGTTTTAAGGAGGATGGCTCAGATTCAGATTCGGTCGCAGCCACGCCCAGCAGCACAGGGAGCAAATCAAACACTCCCACCTCGTCTGTCCCCTCGGCAACAGTTACCCCTCTGAACGATGGGCTGGTATCGGTGGGAGAGTACGGGGGGCGGGGCCGCAAGAATGCAAAGCGTCTTAGTAGAAACATGGAGGTGCAGGTCTCTCAGGAAACCAGGAACGTCAGCATTGGTGAGAGAGGGGAAGAACTGAGACCAAGAACAAAGAAAACTAGTGGTCGACCAATTCGACAAAGATTTATTTAAAGGCTGATGCCAATGCTGATGTTCATCAGTGTATCAATATTTGTTAACATATTCCTGTGGAAAAAGTTTGGGGTTAGCAAAATGTTTTAGTGTTTTTAAAAGAAGTCTGTTATGGTCACCAAGGCTACGTTTATTTGAAGAAAAATACAGTATTTCCTGTTATTTGAAAACCTTTTTTTAACAGTTATATAACAGTCTCTTTTACACAATCAGTTTAATAGACCTTACTGAACAGAAGTATTTTAAGTCTTACTGACTCCAAACTTTTAAACAGTACTATATATATTTTAAAGGAATTTAAAAGATAGTAAATAACATTCAAAACCTTTTTTCAATAATTATTTTTTAATATTTGTAGATATTATTTACTGTTAATTCATTTTAATAGTTTTTTGAAAATAATTAATATAATAATTGTATAATAATAATTTGAACTTGATAAGCAATAAATATTTTGTTATGTAAGCCTATTATAATATATAGCGGATGCTAGTAATTAAAAATTTTAGATATGGCTGCCATTAAAAAGTTTGGGATCAGTAAGATTTTTAATGTTTTTGAAAGAAGTCTTTACTGCTCATCAAGGCTGCATTTATTTGATTAAAAATACAGAAAAGTTATATATTACTGCAAATTTACTACAAAAAATAGTGTTTTTCTGTTTTAATATAATTTAACATAGATTTTGTTCCTGTGATGCAAGGCAAAATTTTCTGTATCAGTACTCCAGTTTTCAGTGTCACATGATCCTTCAGAAATTATTCTAATATGCTGATTTATTGTCAATTTTGGAAACAAATATTTTTAATTCTTCAATGAATAAAATGTTAAAAAGAGCAGCATTTATTCAAAATATAAACCTTTTGTAACAATATACACTGACGTTTCCAAGTTTGCGGTCAGTACATTTTTTTTCTTTCTTTATTTGTTTAAAAGAAATTAATACTTTTATTCAGCAAGGATGTGTTCAATTGCAAAAAAAAAGTGATAGTAAAGATTTACATTTTTAGAAAAGATTTTTTATTTTATATAAATCCTGTTTTTTAAACTTTTTATTCATCATAGAATCCTGAAAAAACTATCACAGATTCCAAAAAATATATATATATATGTTAAGCAGCACAACTGTTTCCAAGACTGATAATAAAGCCAGATATTATAATGATTTCTGAAGGATCATGTGACACTGAACACTGGAGTAATGGCTGATGACAATTCAGCTTTGCATCACAAAAATTAATAATATTTTAAAATAGAAAACTCTTATTTTCAATTGCAATAATATTTCATAATATGTGACCCTGGACCACCAAACCAGTCTTAAGTAGCACGGGTATACTTGTAGCAATAGCCAAAAATACATTATGTGAGTCAAATTTACCAATTTTTCTTTTATGCCAAAAATCATTAGGATATTAAGTACAGATCATGTTCCATAAAGATATTTTGTAAATGACCTACCATAAATCAAAACTTAATTTTTGATTAGTGATGCATTGCTAAGAACTTCATGTGGACAACTTTAAAGGCGATTTTCTAAATATTTAGAATTTTTCCCCCCCTTAGATTCCAGATTTTCAAATAGTTCTATCTCGAACAAATATTGTCCAATCCTAACAAACCATACATCAATGGAAAGCTTAGTTTATTCTGACTTATTTATTTATTATGACTGGTTTTGTGGTCCTGGGTGACATATTATTTTTTTCTGTATTTTTGATCAAATAAACAGAATTTTGATGAGCATAAGAACATAAGACTTTAAAATCTTACTGATCCCAAACTTTTGAATGGCAGCGTATTGGTTGGCAACTACTGGAAACCGCTCCACTCACTTACTTTCTACTAATTGCAAAAGTTTGATTTTTTTTTTTTTTATTACAAGAAAATTTTTGTCTTTTTTTCATTTGCATGTGTTCATGTGTGTCTGTAGGTATGGGCAGTAGTGATGAATGGTCAGAGTTTCAGGAAATTATAGACTCAACACCAGAGCTAGACATGGACCCTCGAATCTTCGGAGGAGGAAACAGGTAGACATACCGTACATATCATTCACACAATTAAGTAAGAAAATAAAAAAGTACAAAATTGCCAGTCCACACAAAAGGACCATGAAGGTTAAAGTTCTGAATCATTAAAAACGCTGTTTAGAAAGTAGCTTTGTGAAATATAAAGAATTTAGCCATTTAAGACATTTAAGCTTTGAAGTGAAATAAGGCACAGAAATAATGACGAAATTCCTGTTCCTTTGAAGTCCTTCTCAGGGCATAGTGAATGAGGCATTCGGCATCAACACAGACTCTCTGTACCATGAGATCAAAGACGCCAAGTCTGACATCATCGGTGATGTGGACGCAGGAGCGGAACTTCTCGGTAAGCTTCATAGTTCCAATTATGAACCTTTGTTGAATATTCTACCTGTGCAGTTTCTCATAAATGCAGGTTACCTTGGTTTATACGTAACCTGGATTTAAGATCAGTGATTTTTAATTTTCTGTTTATATAAGTACCATTGCTAAGCGTATGGTGGCTAAGGGACTTTCTTCCCTGCACTTTGAACTGCATGCCTTTTGTCAGGAAGCCACACTGCTGGATGTACCCCCAAAGCAAGGTCTCTTGGGATATCATGCTTGCTTCATGGCTGCGTCTCCTGCCCCTAAGCACATTTTAGTCTGATAGAAGTTATCCTGAGTTGTTTCATTTGAGTGATTCCTGTTATTTATGTTGGCAGATTTCTGATTTGTTTTGTTTCATTATCAAGGTAGAGCGGTTGATTTGTTTATCTCAGTGTGAAGGTGGATCTTTCTTTTGATTGGCCGTCTCACTCACTGACCCTTGACCCCTCTCTGTGCTTCCTTCCTGTGTGTGCTTCTCTCGGCCACGCCCCTAGGGGAATTCTCAGGTGTGTATCTGATCACCGATTGGTTGGTATTTTTTTAGTTCTCACTCTTTTTTTTGCTCTTCATGACCTTTGCATGGATTTAACATCAACATGAAACACTATTAGTCATATTAGTTTAAAGACGACAATAAACTGTACCTTGGAAACACATGACCAAAAAAAGAAGAACACACTACTGTTCAAACGTTTGGGGCCAGAATGATTTAGATTTAAAAAAAAAAAAAAAAAAAAAAAATACTTTTGTTCATCAAGGACTTTAATTGTTTAAAAGTTACTGTGGACATATTCACAAAAATGCATATTTCATATAAATTAAATGATTTCTGAAGAATCAGGTGATGCTGAAAATTCAGCTTTGCATCACAGCAATAAATTATATTTTAAAATGCGTTCAAATAGAAAACAGTTCTTTTAAATGGCAATGATATTTCATTATATTAATCTTTTACTGTATTTTTGATCAAATAAATGCAGGCTTGGTGAGCAGAAGAGAGTTATTTAAAAAACATTACAAAATCGCCCTGACTCCAAACCTTTGAATGTGTATGTGCATGTCTTTAATAAATAGCTATTTTGTAATTGTTAAAGGCAGTCCCTCAAAAATGTAATATATTTAAAGATCTGATATATTAATCATTGATTGATCATTTGTTTTAATTTTGCTTTATAAAGGAATGATCAGGTGTGTGTGCGCGCGTGCTTATTTGTGTGTGATGATAAATATCTAACATGTACCTGTCCATTTGTTTTTCTCTCTTCTCTTAATCTTTTTTTAATTCCATCTTTCTTCACTTCCGTCATTATCTTTTTCCTTTAATTTTCTCTTCTGTCTTTACGTTCATACCTTTACTCCTGTCATTTGGCTGCCTCCTCCTTCCTCGCCACTTTCCTTCCGTTTCCTCCTCGGCTCTCTATTTCAGTCCGGGATGATTTCTTTGGTAAGGCTCATAGCCTCCTGTTCCCCCTTCATGTTATTTTTAGTAGGACATTGTGATACTTTCTGTATTTGTAGCTATGCTTTGGTGAGATGTTCTCCTGTGCCTCTGCTCTTCTAATCCTATTAACTTCGGCTGCTCAGTGCTGTGCTTTCGAATGCATGGCTTTACGGCTCATATGAATCATATTACCAAGTCAGTTTGGATGTTCTCTAGTCCACTTATCAAGTTAGGCTGTATATCCCTTTGGATAAAACCCTTAAAGGTCATTGTTTAGTGTCCCAAATAAAGTGGAGATTTCACTGAAGTGATAAAATGTACTGTAATTCTTTGTGATTGTGGTGTAATTTTAAACAATTGTGATGTAGTTTTGAATCAGCTGTCCCTTAGTTTGTTTATCTGAGATTTGGAAAGAGCTCATGGTGGTCTTTACTCCTGCTAACACTGTATATCCCTCAGGTATGGGGAAAGAGGTGGAAAACCTACTAACGGAGAACAAACAACTACTTGAGACCAAGTAAGAGAGAAAGAAAGACAGAATATGTATATGCGTTTGTACATGTAAATATCCGTCTACATGTTCTAATGGAATCATTTGCTGTCTGTAGGAATGCCCTGAATATTGTGAAGAATGACCTGATTGCTAAAGTGGATGAGCTGTCGAGTGAACAGGAAGTTCTCCGGGAAGAGCTGGAAACAGTGAAACAGTCCAAGACCAAAGTGGACCAGAAAGTGAAAGAACTGGAGGAAGAGCTAAAGAGGTCTGTGTTTCCATTGAATTTTAAAGGTATAGTTCACCCAAAAATGAAAATTCTGTCATTATTTGTTCACCCTCATGCCGTTTCAAACCCGTAAGACCTTTGTTCATCTTCTAAACACAAATAAAGATATTTTTGATGAAATCCGAGAGCTTTCTGACCCTCATAGACAGGAACACAACTGACACATTCAAGGCCAAGAAAGGTAGTAAGGACACTGATAAAATAGTCCATGTGACATCAGTGGTTCAACCTTAATGTTATGAAGCTAGGAGAATACTTTATGTGCGCAAAGAAAACTAAAATAATGACTTCATTCAACTCATTCAACTCTCACGAAAGTATCACAACACGTGTGTGGTGCTGCTGACGGATGAGCCGACGTTCTGACAGAATTTGGATGCACTGCTCCTTGTTTTCAGAGGAAGGTCTTTGTAAACATATCTGAATATTTTGACAAAGAGGATGACCGGTCTTACTTATTTGAACCGGATTATACAGATGTTGAACTTAGAGAGATGGATGTTCTACATCAGCATGTGTCTTAGTACTTTTGTGAACATCGAAGACTGACAAAGAAGAGTAAAAATTGTGGAATGAAGTCATTATTTTTGTTTTCTTCGTGCACAAAAAGTATTCTTGCAGCTTTATAAAATTACGGTTGAACCACTGATGTCACATGGACTATTTTAACAATGTCCTTACTACCTTTCTGGACCTTGAACTTGTCAGTTGTGTTTCTGACTATGCAGAGTCAGAAAGCTCTCAAATGTCATCAAAAATATCTTAATTTGTGTTCTGAAGATGAATGAAGGTCTTACACGTTTGGAACGACATGAGGGTGAGTGATTAATGACAGAATTTTCATTTCTGGGTGAACTGTCACTTTAAAAACAATTTTAATCCAAGGCTATGAACATCATAGACACTGAGGGGGACAAGTCCCCCCATTAAAGAGATATGGCCAAATTGCCATGTCACCGTCCCTTCCTTATATTTCATATTATTGAAGCAGCTCTCCTGCACTCCATTACATGTAACTTTCTGTGTTGGGAAACAAACGGGTAACAAAAAGGTGAATAAGTTACATTTTAGGCTGGTCTGCCTCGGTGCTAGAACAGCTTGTTTATTATTTTATGTGATTTATGTATTTGTAATTAAATGAGAGTAACAGGGTTTTTTTGTGAATGTGTGTATAGTTTAAACTAAAAGAAAAATTGTTTACAGCCTTCTTTTGAACTACCACTAGCATGAGTTTAATCCATTACTCTTAGGGGCCGTTCACGCAAAATGCATTTCTATGCAATGCAGTATTGCAAAAAGCATGAGATGCGGGCAGTCAAAAGGACAGAAAATGCAAGGTTTTGAGACACGTTTTTATTATTTACACATTTGTTACTTATTTTAGCTTTTAAAATGCCTTGTCATGTGCGAGGCACTGAAAAATATGTGAGACTTGAGCACAATGGCCAAACATGCCCATTTAGCGAATGTTTACATAGACAACAAAAAGCAGCACAATGGAATGCAAAAAAACGTTCTGTGTGTCTAGAAGTGGGTTATGATCTTTTTAAGAGTCTCTGTGAGTCTAAACGTCTCTGTGACTCCAATCTAATTAAAGTCTGAATGTCTCCTTTTGATTAAAGGTTGAGAGCTGAAGCTTTAGGAGCATCTCAGGACTCTAAAGATGAGGGTGGAGAGGATGTAAGTCAAACACTTCAGTCTCATTTCAAACACCTGTTTTTCTGCTCCAAAATGTAGTGAGCTGCTTTACTGATGTATGTTTTTTCCAAAAACACCTTGTTTTAGCTCAGTTCAGCAGCAGCGTGGTATATCCACCTTATTCTTCAATGCCGAAGTAAGCCTGGGGGCGAGACTTCCTGTTCGCAATGAAGAAATAGAGGTTTATTTCCTCTATAGAGAAATAATGAGAATAACAACGTGCAGTAACAGTAAAACTGTTTGCACTACAAACCAGTGTGTTCATAATTAAGATAATACATTAAAATAATATGGTAAGATACACCTATTTGCAATATTAAACAGCAAAACAAGCTGTTTTGTACAGCTAAAAATAGCTGGACGTGGAATAGACTAGAAACCAGACCCATAAAATGTACAAATGGCTGCTACCGATCTTACGCAAAAAATAGGTTGGACACACTATCCTCCATGAAGAAAGCAATCCCAGAATGCACTGTGATGAGCTCAGTGAAAAATTCACGCTCACTAGGTTTTGGAACAGAGTCTCGAGTAACCAAATAAAGTTTTGTCTTATATTACTAATAATATTAAAACCATTTATGACCTTTAAAGTGTTATTTCAAAAGTATTACATTAAATCAAATCATAAACAGTCAGTGTTTGGATATGAGAACCGTTATTACTCTTCTGCAGGTCTTGCTTTGTTATGCTCTAACAGTTTTTAATGAAAATGCTATGCGGAGTAAACCTTTAACCTTCTCACAATGCTTTAGTAATCTCATATTTGATGCTGTGAACTGCTGAAGGCCTGATGCACTAACCTCCGCTTCACTGCTGCTGTGTTTTGCGGTGCTGCTCTGTTCTGTGTGGCTCTGTGGTGCAGTACTCATCTCCACTGCAGGACGATGTCGCCATGACGCAGAGACGAAGGTTCACACGTGTGGAGATGGCCCGAGTGCTGATGGAGCGCAACCAGTACAAGGAGAGACTGATGGAGCTTCAGGAAGCTGTGCGCTGGACCGAGATGATCAGGTCAGGGAGAAGCAGCCAGAGACATAAAACATCACAACTCTGATTCAGACACTTACTTTTCCCAGAGATTTGTATATCTAAATAACTTTATCAATACAATACTCACAAAAACCTGGTCGATAGGGGAGTAAAAATGCATTGATGCATTGTAATCTGATATACAATGTTGCAAAATACCCTAATGTACATAACTGATGACATACACAATACTATAAGAAATGTTTCCTGAGTGCCAAATCAGCATATTAGAATGATTTATGAAGGATCATGCGACACTGAAGACTGAAGTAATGATGCTGAACATTCAGCTTTACATCACTGGAATAAATTACATCTTGAAACAGTTTTTTACATTGTAATAATGTTTCACACTATTACTTTTTTAATGTTTTTGATCAAATAAATGCAGCTTTGGTAAGCTTCGGAAGATACTCAGTTCAAAAATATTTAAAGATCTTACCAACCCCAAACTTTTGTTTGGTACTACTGTGTATAAAAAATAAACACATATGATGCATCATGCAGGGACTTCTGGGAATGCCCTTTCTCCATTGATTTTTTTTTTGAATAAAATTATACAATAATTTACTTAATTTTCTTGTTGAGTATTATATTAATTGTAACTTTAAATTATATGCTAATTTATACTTTCTAGTTCCAAAAAAAAACTTTACAGTAATTATATAATATAATTATATAATGCTGTGTTAAAAGATTTATTATTTTCAACACTGTATACTGTAGTAAGGTAACTTACAGTTAACCAATAAAAAGGTTTTAACTGTGGCATTTATAAATAAAAAATATAAATAATTTCTTAATTTTTTCTTTGTGCATTTAACTTCTACAGGGCGTCCCGAGAGAGTCCTCCTCTACCAGAGAAGAAGAAGTCCATAATTTGGCAGTTGTGAGTATTACAGCAGATTTAGACATTTTCAGTAGGGCTGTTCGATAACAAAAATTTTGGAATTGAGTCCAAATCCGATTCCTGGTTCCAGAATCAATATGAATCGATTCCAGGAATCGATTCCTCACTGTTATTTTTGATTCTTTTTCAATTCTTGTTTTTTTGGTTTGGAGGAACCTAATTTCGCCATGACTAAGAAAGTATAATATGAATAATATGCCCATAATATGAAGCTTTATTGTAAAAAAAAATATGATACATTTCTGCATTTAAATTGTAATTTCACTGCATTGCCCATGAAATTAGTCACAGCCCGCAGAGCCTTTTGAAGCTGCATTTACACTGCATTTTGGAAATTCAAACTCATGGGTACCATAGAAGTCCACTATATGGAGAAAAATCCTGGAGTGTTTTCCTCAAAAAACATCATTTCTTTACAACTTAAGAAATGCATGAACATTTTTGTTCTGGAAGTGAACTACTTCTTTAAATCAGTATGTCAGGATTTCACATGTAATTGAATTCACAAGGCTGAAATATCTTAATGATGTTATTATAGATTCTGTTTTCCTTTTCTTTTGCTTACTCACTTTGCTCCGTCTCTCTCCAGCTTTGCACGCCTTTTCAGCTCATCTGCGAGTCCTCCTCCAGTGAAACGGCCGTACACCAGTGTCAACATCCACTACAAGTCTCCTTCTCCTGCTGGCTACAACCAGAGACGCTCCCAAACCATGTGCCAGATCTCCACCTCCAACTGCATACTGGAGTTCATGCCTGAAGAGTGAGAAGAGACATGCATACCTGACTGTGTCTTTGTACCATGTGTCCTCACATCCTCATCCACACATTGTACCTGTTTGTGTGTCCTCTCTCTTGCTCTGTCCCCCACGTCTATTTTCTCTCTCTCTTTTCTGCTCAGGCAAGCTAACTCCTGCTAAATGCTGTGTGCTAATGCTGCATTTGACTGTTAGCTGCTGCACACTCGCGCACACGTTTACTTCAATATCCAAGGAAATATCATAGACTTCTATTGCTTTAAATAATACTACTAATAATAAAAACTACAGACTAATTCTAACATTATATCATTTTTATTTTAGCTTTAGTTATTGTATTTTTAACACTTTAACTTACTTTGTCTTTTAGTTGCAGAGGCAACGTTCAAGTTTTGAGTTTTAAATTTCTTTTCTAATAAATATCATTTTATTTCAGCCTTTTCAGTTCACGAAAATTAATTTGAATAGTTCTAGTAAAGAATAGTGCACTGAACTTTTTTAAACATTAACATTTTAAAACATCAGTTCATATCAACATATACCTCACACTCCATTAGCATTAAATAGCATCTCCCAAATGATGCATCGCATTTTCACATCACGCAGTGTGTCTGGCATTTCTTTTTGGCCTTGGCTGGCTGGCTGGCTGGTTCTCTCGCTCTTTCGCTGATCGCTCCCTCTTTCTTTCTCTTCGCCCTGTAGACTGCCCAGTAATGGTGTTGCGTCTCTCCTCAGCGATTCTGCACTCTGTACACGCAGAGAGCAGCGTCGAGAGCAGTACCGACAGGTGCGTGAGCACATGCGCCGGAAGGACGGCCCCATGCAGACCTGTGGCTGGAGTGTCCCGTCCCGATTGAAACAGGTATCTGCACTTATGTTGACCCTTAAACCCCGATCTCTCTACGCAGTTTAAAAAGTATGTGACGGTTAAAGTGTTCATCTACAACAAAAACTATATATCAGAGGTTGCGTTAACTGAAAAAATTGTCCATCATTGACGGAATTTTTTTTATCAGAGACGAAAAATCTGAAGGCCGTCCGTCACGTTGACACATTACACTGAGGACGATCTATTGTAACTTCTAATTGTAATTCCCACCCCTCTACAGTTGGTGGCGAGTGTGCTCCAGTGTAGCAGCAGAGTACAGGATCCAGAACAAAAATGAAACTGTCACGAATGTTTTCCTATACGTTTGATTACACACAGGCGAGTACACAGAAGCTACAACGATCTATCACATCACATTACAGAGCGCCAAAACAGTATTTATTGCTGGAATTTCCTAATGAAATGGACAATTTGACATCTGAGACTTTGTTTCATATCAAAAGTAACACAAAGCTTAGGCTATTGCGATTTATTGGATGGGAGGCGCACATGTACCGTTCATTCATTAACTGAAAACAGCATCGATTTAAGAATCAATAATTGGTCATAAAAATGAGAATCTATTAAAATAGCTGTCACTGTGGGGTGTGGTGTTGAACATGAAAAGTTATGTCTCATTTGTTCATCTGTTCTCTTCAAAATAAAATAACGGGTAATAATAGATTATGACGGAATTTTACGACCCTGTCCGTCAAAATGACGGACAATGTTAAATTGTAGCGCAACCTCTGATATATATTACGGTAAAATCATTAAAGTGAATCTAATTAGAACCTATAAATCTAGGAGGTCAAATTGTGATGAACTAAAAACTTTTACATTTTTTAAACTTGACAAAAACTGCAAAAAACAGTTTTTCTAAAATAATTTAGGTTCTAAGGGAGACAAAAAGTGAATGTTAGCTTATTGTCTTCGCTCATTTTGCTGTAAAGCTGCAAACAGTAAAATGTGATGAAAAATACAACAATTTAGAGTTTTCTCCTGCTAACAACTTAGCACCTCTTTTGAAGGATTAGTTCACTTTCAGAATAACAATTTGTTGATAGTTAACATTCATGTCTGTCTTTCTGTAGTCGGAAAAAGAAATTAAGGTTTTTGAGGAAAACATTCCAGGATTTTTCTCCATATAGTGGACTTCAATGGGGATCAACGGGTTATAGGTCCAAACTGCAGTTTCAGTGCAGCTTCAAAGGGCTCTACATGATCCCAGGCGAGGAATAAGGGTCTTTTCTAGCAAAACGATTTGCCATTTTCTAAAAACAAATAAAACTTTATATAGTTTTTAACCACAAATGCTCGTCTTGCACTGGCAATGCACGTCTACGTCTACACACATTATGTAATCACATTGGATCTCCAACTTCAAAATCGTCCGACATTGTTGTTGTACCTTTTTTTTGTAAAGGGTGTTTGACTTTCTTTGCATGTTTGCATTGTAAACACTGGGTCGGTACTTCCGCCTACATCACACGTGACCTTTCCAACATGATTACGTAATGCGTGAAGTCAAACTAGTGCAAGATGAGCATTTGTGGTTAAAAAGTATATATATATATATATATTATTATTTTTTTTTTTTTTAGAAAATCGTTTTGCTAGAAAAGACCCTTATTCCTCGCCTGGGATCATGTAGGGCCCTTTGAAGCTGCACTGAAACTGTAATTTGGGTCTTCAACCTGTTGATCCCTATTGAAGTCCACTATATGGAGAAAAATCCTGGAATGTTTTCTTCAAAAACCTTAATTTTTTCAACTGAAGAAAGAAGGACATGAACATCTTGGATGACAAGGGGGTGAGTAAATTATTAGGAAATGTTAATTCAGGAAGTGGACTAATCCTTTAACTATTATAAATGGTTTAAAATGTTCAGTGGCACATCATTTATCTGACTGTTCCTGTGACACAGCAGCACAACTATGACTGTATGTTGCCATTGCCTTAGTAATGGCACACTGGTTAGTCTGGAATAGTATTTTCTTTTAGTTATGTTTCTTTCTAGTTAACTAGTCCACATTGTGCTGGTTTCTGGAGTGGCAACAGTGTTAGGGTTGCCACGGTGACAGTGTGTTTATCAGGTTTGCCGTGGTGACAATGTCGCCGTGGCTCTAACTGTGATCTCCCACAGAACGGCTCCCAGGCGGACAGTGCTCAAGATGCCGCAGCGAAGAGGACGCAGGCAAGTCTGAGCGGCAGAGGACCAGCATGCACCTCTCCCACCCTGTCCCTTTAAATCCTGGCCCTAACCTGACTCAGCCTCAGTCAGCAAATCATAGCATAGACGCAGCAGAAAACTGATACAGCAGAGAATAATGTCTTTGCTAAGTTAAATATATCTTTAGGAGTGAAAGTTCTAGTATTTATAGCTTTTGTCATGCTTTCCTGTTGTTTTACTAACACTATCAAGTTAACACAATGTTTACTGCATTTTAGACATTTGGACGATTTTACAGTCGCTTACAACCTACACTGAGATAACTGTCAGCGATGTCAGCGTTATTGCAAGACAAGCTGTAATATGTTGATTAATATGTAGTTCAAGTATAGTGGTACGTGAATATGGTAATCATTCAGAACTCGATATGCAAAAGAGTAGTAAGTACCATAGTATTACCATCTGATATCACTATTGTACTATGGTATCATTAGGGTGCATTTTCAATATGATTTTGACTTAATAGGATAACCAGTAACACTTTACAATAAGGTTTCATTAATCATAGTTAATCTATTAACTAACATGAATGAAGAATGAACAATACATTACATTATTTATTCATCTTTGTTAATGTTAATTAATGAAAATACAGTTGTTCATTGTTTGTTCATGTTAGTTCAGTGCATTAACTAATGTTAACAAACACAACTTGTGATTTTAATAATGCATTAGTAAATGCTGAAATTAACATTAAGATTAATAAATGCTGTTGAAGTATTGTTCGTTCTTAATGTTAACTAATGTAGTTAACTAATGTTAACTAATGAACCTTATTGTAAAGTGTTACCAGACAGCCCTTTTTAATATTTTGTGAAAGACGACCTTTCTACTAAATTTCACTTTTACTTTAGCTTATTAAAACAAACAAACACTACAATTAAAAAAAAAAAAATCATATATTTAACTTTATTGCAGAGATTTCTTAGGTCAGTAATGCAATAGCCATAGTTAATTATTATTACAATTTAATTTACATAGTTTGATTTCCCTTGTGAAAAAGCATATTTTTAAAAAATTCTGTACTTGCATATAATATTATAATAATGAAATGAAAGGCCACTTACACTCAAGTGCTTTTAAAAATATATTAAGCGCTTAACTTTAAGCATTAAATCATTGTTTTAATGTTTTTTGTGCTTTAAAGACTTGCTTATTTTGACTAACTAACTACTATAGCACATGTACAGTACTTGATTATCATATCAAATGTAGTGTGTTATTCAGTATTAAATTTCATATTAATATATATTAAATGTACTAAATTGCAAGGTCATCATTACAAATGTGGCAAATATATTTAAATACATGACACACAGGTTTCAGTAGACATTATATTTAAGCATATTTACCGTATAGTTTATCATACTTGCTTGTCAGTACATTTGGCAGTGTGGTTTAACCATTTCAAAAACAATAACAAGTATGAATTAAAAATATGCTAAAGTGTACTTCTTTTTCACAAGGGTTGCCTTTTTAAATATAATAAAGATAAATGCACTCTAAAAAAATGCTGGGTTAAAAACAACCCAGCGCTGGGTGAAATATGGACAAACTCAGCGACTAGGTTGTTTTGACCCAGCAGTTGGGTTAAATGTTTAACTCGGACCTTGTGAGTAGTTTCATTTAACTTAAAATGTAGTTTGAAAATGACTATATGTCTGGCTTAAAATGAACCCAAAAATTCATATACATAATTAGAGGCCTCAGCAGTAAAAAATAAATAAATAAATAAAAAATAAAAAGGTTAACATTTGTTAATAAGCTGTTTGAAAAATGTTTATTATTTAATTATTATTTATTCAACTAAATGTTCATTTATAGAGGATATTAATAAATTAAGTTAATTTCCAACTTATTTAAGGTTCATTTTAAGCAAAAAATATAGTCAATTTTTAAGCAATAGTTGAGTGAAATAAAACTACCCAGAAGGTTTGTTTAAACATTTAACCCAACCACTGGGTCAGAATAACCCAATTGCTGGGTTTATCCATATTTCACCCACTCTGGGTTGTTTTCTAGTATGTATATGAATCTAGTATGTAAGCAGGGTTTAGTTGAACTCTGGTCTAACAGTTTCAAACAAATTCCAGATGTCTAAAATGTAACAAAAGCTCATTTTAATATAATCACATTCCACTATTTAATTGTATACAGGGCAGATAGTCTTAGATGAAACTAAATTAATTCAGATGGTAAAAAAATACTATTTTTTCAGTGTTTGCTGGTCCATATCAAACCTTCCTCCATCTTAGAAACAGTTGAATCATGATTTACTGCTCTCTCTGTCTCTCAGTGGCATTTGCTGACTATACTGTAGATTGACTTCTGTCATTGCGCATGCGTCTGCCTTGTAACCCTCTAACACACTTTGATCTGCTGCTCTGGTTTGCTGTTCTTGGTTTCCCCTTTCTCTGTCTGCCCTAGATCAAAGCAATCTTAACCAGGGCATGATGGGAGCTCTGATTATGCCACTTTCTGCTTGTAGTGTGTGACAGTGATCTTGTTTACAAAGGCCTTGTGAACATCACTGTCTTCCTGTGTCCTCACAGGCCAATGAGAAAGAGGATAATCGCATGAAAAATGTCCCTGTGCCAGTGTACTGCCGCCCTCTGGTGGAGAAAGACCCGAACAGAAAGGTATGAGATACAGTACACAGTCTTACAGACTATTTGTTTTGAGGTATTGAAGTTATGAACTCAGACTTGTTCTTCAGCTGTGGTGTGCTGCTGGTGTGGATCTCACTGGGTGGAAGACAGCCAATCAGGAAACTGCAACTGTTAAGCCGTCCAACGGCTCAGATCCTTTGACTGGTGAAGATGAAGGTGGAGATGGCAAGAGTGAGCAGAGCTCACCAGAGAAAAAGAAGGTAAACAGACTTGAAAAAATAAAATCAAATAAAATTGGGATCTGTAATTAATTTTTTTTTAATAAATTAATGTTTGTATTCAAGGATCCAATAAATCAAATCAAAAGTGACAGTAAAAACATTTAAAATGTTACAAAAATTATATACAAAAATATATATATTTTGAACTTTCTATACAATTAAGAATACTGAAAAAAGTAACATAACCTGCACAAAAATAATAAGCAGCAACATTTTTAACATTGATAATAATTAGTTATGTTTATTGTATATAAAATTAGCATATTAGAATGATTTCTGAAGGATCATGTGACATTTAAGACTGAAATAAATTACATTTTAAAATATATTACAGTAGAAAACAGTTCTTTTAAATTGTAATAATATTTCACAGTTTTTATTAAAGTCATAATATTTTAAGAATAAAGTCTAAATATTTTGAGAATGAAGTCGAAATGTTTAAAGAATAAAGTCCAAATATTTTAAAAAATGAAGTCAAAATATTTTGAGAATAAAGTCAAAATGTTTTGAGAATAAAGTCAAAATGTTTTAAGAACAAAGTCCAAATATTTTTTTAAAATAAAGTCAAAATATTTTGAGAATAAAGTCGAAATGTTTTGAGAATAAAGTTGAAATGTTTTAAGAACAAAGTCCAAATATTTTTAAAATAAAGTCCAAATATTTTGAGAATAAGGTAGAAATGTTTTGAGAATAAAGTTGAAATATTTAGAGAATAAAGTCCAAATGTTTTGAGAATAAAGTCAAAATGTTTCAAGAGTAATGTCAAAATTCTGACTTTATTCCTGACCCTTTTCTTAAAATATCACAACTTTAATCTCGTAATTTTAGATTTTTTTATTTTTTAACATGGCACTAAAACGGCATCGTACAAAAGAGAAAAAAATATCTTACCATCTCCAAACCTTTAAACAGTAGTAGAACAAACACAGTGGGATCAGAAAATCCATGTCAAACATTTAATTTCAATTAAATTTAAATTTGGAAAAAGTTATTTTGCAGCTAAATTTAAAGTACAGAATGTAAAGAAATGTTTTGATGTAAAATGACAGTTCTACACTTTTTATAGGTTACTAATCAAATAAGCATATTTGTGAAAGTGATTAAACGGGATCAAACGGGGCACAAACTCAAAATATGAAGAAATTCTCAAATTTATGCTCATTTAAGTTACACATTCACTCAATTTGTTCTGCTTATAATAACATTTCAGTCATTTTTAAATACTTTTTAAAATCATTTGATATAATTGTTTATTAAATTCACTAGTCACTAGTTAAGAAGGGGTCATAGACTTTTGGACCTAACTGTACATCATGTACATCTCATTCCTGTTGCTTACCTTTCTATCTTTAAGTAAATAAATCCTGGAGGTGTTTAAACTATAAATTGATTTAACTAAACATTGGTATTTCTTCCACTTTTAGCCTAAAGAACTGCATGAGACTGACTCTATGAGCAGCCGCGTGTGGATTTTGACCAGTACTCATTCAGCCAGTAAAGTGGTCATTATCGACGCAAACCAGCCCTGCTCACTGGTCGACCAGTTTAATGTGTGTAATGCTCATGTGCTGTGCATCTCCAGTGTACCAGGTTTGTGTAGTGCTATACACAAGTAACTACACTCTCAATTGTTACTGACACTGTAGAAGATGTTAACTGTCGCTTGTATTTTTTGTGCATGTAGCGGCCAGTGAGAGTGATTACCCAGCAGGTGAGATATTTCTGGAGCAGCAGTCTGGAGATGGGGCTTCAGAGGAGAAGGGTGGAGTGGAGGGCATGCTAGCAGGGATCACCATCGTGGGCTGTGCCACAAACTGCAGCGTAGTGCGCAGCAACTGCTCCTCACGCACCGACACACCTGTGCAGGACCGAAGCCAAGGTGAGCAAACTGACTGAAAATGCCTGTTAGCAATGTTTGAGACTACATAGTGTTCATCACATGTTTGTGTTCAGCTCCTACAGCTCCAGTGTGCAGAAGCTTAGCAGTGTCACAGTCTGCGGAGGAAGCGACAGAAGCCATTGAGGTGTCCGAGGAGGCGGGGCCTAACGAGAATGCGGACAGCACGCTCGGATCTTTCACCGAGCATGTCTTTACTGACAACACACACAGGTACCTCACATATAACCTGCTAAATCACAAAAACTTCAGATTGAAGTGCCTAACAAATGCCTTCATAAAAACACTTTTCTAAACCAGTCCTATTTTTCTCAGATGGTTTTCTGTTTGATGAATACTTTCGGAAATGGTTTAGGTATGAGTGTTAAATTAAAATGGTCTGCTCTGCGTGTTGTGCCATCAGTGAGGCAGGTGTGCCGAAGGAGCAAGTGACATCAGCCCCCACAGACTCAGAAGAAGCAGGAGACGACCGGGCGGGAACAAGTGCTGCCCCGACCATGTGGCTGGGAGCCCAAAACGGCTGGTTGGTATCACATCTTCAGTTGCATATGCACATTCTTAAGTCATAATTACGTCTCACATATTATATGCACCATGTAAAATATTCTGTAAGGTCTTTATAAACTCTGTCCACAGGCTTTATGTCCACTCTGCAGTGTCCAACTGGAAAAAATGCCTCCATTCAATCAAACTCAAAGACTCTGTACTGAGTTTGGTGTAAGTAGAGTCCTAATGAAGTATGTGCACTACCGTTAAAAAGTTTGGGGTCGGTTTTTAAAGTTTTTGAAAGAAGTCTCTTATTCTTAACAGGGCTGAATTTATTTGATCAAAATTACAGTTATAACAGTGATATTGTAAATACCTATTGTGTTTGTTTTCTTCTTCTTCTTCTGCACTGGGAGTCTGTGGCAGCCCATAGAATCGCTTGCAGGAAGAGTCCACTCTCCTCATGTATTAACCATAGCAATTTTGGAGTCTCTATCTCAAACTCTCCAGCGTCACCAATAGGCCAAATTTGCACCCATATTTCTGCTAATAACTTTTAAACTGTAAGGTCTAGTAGCAAAATTCTTTTAACTGATTCGCTGGCTCATACCAAGTCGAATGTATACCAAAACTTAAATTTCTACAGTTCAAGATTTTTCACAGTTCTGAATTTTTTGGGGAAAAAAAATCAAACTTGCCCTAGATGGTTTGTCTCATTTTCACCAAAATTGGCTCAGATCATCTTATCCAAAGCTTTTTGATATACCAAACCATTTTTTCAAATACGGTAAATGAATTTGATGAAATTTGTGCAAAAATGAACATGAGACTTATTCGGCAGTGTTTTAGCAGATTCAGACCAAACTTGGCAAGCGTTATACCAAGCAAGACCTGAGGGCACATGAGTAGTTTTGGCACAGCACCACCTACTGGTCAAAAATTTTATTTTACATTTTTGTTTATAATTTCTAAACAGTTTGACCAAAAATGATGAGTGATCTTGTTAGATTCAGTGTGGCAAACCAAATTTTCCTATGTGAGCCGTTTTGAGCGTGGACCTTTTTGAATTTTGTAGTAAAATGAATTTTGTGTTTTTCAAATGTTTTAATATATTGTAATGAATCTAATGAATCTTACAGAATTGCTAATAGGAAAGTTATGAAATTTGGCACACAGATAGAGGACAGTTCTCATCATTAACCACAGCAGATTTGGAGTCTCTAACATAAATTCTGTAGCGCCACCAACAGACCAAATTTGCATTCATGTTTCCAATAATAACTTTTGAACTGTAAGGTCTAGGAGCAAAAATTTTTTTCCTCTGATTCCTTGGCTCATATAGAGTCAAATGCATACAAAAATGTATATTTCTACGAGTCAATATTTTAGAATTTTTCAAAAAACGACTTTTTCGAACTCGTCCTAGAGGGCAGGTTTAATTTTCACCAAAATTGGGTCCGATCATTTTCAGTTCATTGTGGCAAAACGTTATCAAAAGCTTTTTGACATACCAAACCGTTTTCGTAAAGTGCGATAACCAACACAAAAGTTGGTGCAAAATTGGACATGAGGCTACATCTCCGCAATGCTTTAGCAGATTCAGACCAAACTTGGTACATGTTATACCAAGAATGACCTGAGGGCACACAAGTCATTTCAGTATGGCGCCACCTATATAAAAATATATAAGAAATGGACATTTCTGCTTATATAAATCATAAGATTGGTATAGTTTTGAGTGTTGTAATAAATGACTGTATCGACAAATCTTTAACAGGGATCTCCAACCCTGCTCTTGGACAGCTTCCATACTGCAGTGTTTAGTTTCATCCTTAATCAAACACACCTAAACCAGTTAATCAAGGTGTTCAAGGATACTTAATTACAGACAGGTGTGTTGAAGCAGGGTTGGAACTTAAGTCTGCAAGAAGGTAGCTCTCCAAGAGCAGGGCTGAAGAACCCTGGTCTTTACTGAGTAATTAAAGACCACTCCTCAGCTCTTCATTTTACCTCTGTTGTACTTGGACCATTAATTGCTGCTTGCAGCTATATTTTTTTTTTTTTTACATTTTAAAATAATTTGTTGAAATATATTAATAATATAATATATATTAAAATTGTATTTATTTCTGTGATGGCAAAGATGAATCTCCAGCATCATTACTCCAGTCTTCACTGTAACATGGTCCTTCAGAAACCATTGATTTCGTGCTCAAGAAACATTTCTTATTATCACACCTGAAAACTGTTGTGCTGCTTAATCATTTTTTGTAAACCATATTATTTTTTATTATTTAAAATCTTTTTTACAAAGAAATATTTTGTAACAATGTAAAAGTCTTCACTGTCACACATGCATCCTTTCCAAATAAAATTGTACTGACCCAAATCTTTAGAACGGTAGTATATATAAAAAGACTACAAGCCTAATATCAGATGTATGAAAAATACTGATCATTTCCTACTTTGTCTCTTTGTGCTTCAGACATGTGAAGGGGAGAGTTTTGGTTGCATTAGCTGATGGAACTCTTGCAATATTCCACAGAGCTGAAGGTTGGCTTCATCTTTGTAATGTTAAACTTATGAAAAAAAGGAAAAGAGTATTTGTTGAAACAGTTTTGGTATAAATATTTTTCTTTTATGCATTTTATAATAACAAATGTGAAATGTAAACACAGATGGACAATGGGATCTATCTAACTATCACCTAATGGATCTGGGAAGACCTCACCACTCCATCCGATGTATGGCTGTGGTTCATGACAAAGTCTGGTGTGGTAACAAGAACAAGATCCATGTGATCCAGCCCAAGAGCATGCAAATAGAGGCAAGTCTCAAAAAGTGAATGTGATGTCCTCATTATAATCTTTGTCTTGGGACTTCATTTTATGTTTCTCTCTCCTTAATATAGAAATCATTTGACGCTCACCCACGCAAGGAGAGCCAAGTGAGGCAGCTGGCATGGATTGGCGATGGCGTCTGGGTTTCAATCCGGCTGGATTCTACGCTCCGCTTGTACCACGCACTCACACATCAGCATCTGCAAGACGTGGATATCGAGCCTTATGTCAGCAAGATGCTGGGTAACACTTCTCACTTTGTTGCTGTTGTGACTTCAACACTGATTTATAGTGTTCTGTGTAGAGATTAGTTTAAAACTGAGATTATACTTAATCTCTGTTTTCTATGATTGACAGGTACAGGAAAGTTGGGCTTCTCTTTTGTTAGGATAACTGCGCTGCTGATTGGAGGAAACCGGTTGTGGGTGGGGACTGGAAATGGTGTTATCATCTCAATCCCTCTGACCGAAAGTAAGTTTGTCTGACAAGGTCCTTGATCATCTGAACCATTTCCCTTTTCACTGATCATCCAATACATTTCCCTGTCATTGGTATATGCTGGTTAGTGCTACTTTTGGTAGTCAGCCAACATGTTCTTGCTCATTCTGAAACTGTCTGACCAAGGAAGTCTTACTGGTTAAGCTAGTTAAGAGGCTTGAATCTCACCAACCCTTGAGTTCATTGGGTTGCCACCACCCTGGGATAAGCTTGCCAACTTTAATGTCATCATCCCCGATCATTAACCGCTAGGTCAACTTTCTTTCATCCATTGATTACCCAACAATCCCTGTGACCCCTCTTGTGGTTTTCTTTTCAAGCTTTTCTCCTGTTCCTTTTCCTCTATTGTACCACTACCCTCTTTCGCTTTGTCTCATGAGTGTTGCTCTCTTGTCCGGCCTTGTTCCCCTTCCCACTTCCTCCTTCCTGTAGCTGTAGTGCTTCATCGAGGGCAGCTCCTCGGACTGAGGGGTAAGTGTGGAGCGTTACAACTGTCATTCTTATCATGTCTCATCACACTTATTTTGGGTACTCCATGGTCTTCTTTCATTTATATTTCATTATTTAATAAACCTGATTTTATTAAGTGGTTTTTGCATGTTTTGGTCATGGATGAATAACCTGTATCCTACTATCCTAATTATTTTTTGTTCATTTTTTTTTTTTTTCAAAGTTATTTATAGAGTGGAATGAAGAGTCATATAAATTCACATATGCATATTTATCAAAAAAGTTTCCTAAAGGAATAGTTCACCTAAAATGAAAATTCTGTCATTAATTACTCACCCTCATGTCGTTCCAAATCTGAAAGACCTTCGTTCATCTTCAGAACACAAATTAAGATATTTTTGATGAAATCTGAGAGTTTTCTGACCCTGCATAGACAGCAACGCAACTGACACGTTCAAAGCCCAGAAAGGCAGTAAGGACATTCATAAAATAGTCCATGTGACATCAGTGGATCAACCTTAACACTGTGTCCTAACCACACATGACGCGACAAGATTCCAGCCACAAGCAATTTGGCTGTCCACACGAGACGCATGCGACAGACGTGACAGAATCACTAAAATATCACAGCCATATAGAAGCACAGAAGTGCACTGCACTGCCAACGAAATGGACAAGTTTATAATCTAATTCATAAATATTAAACCTTTTTAACACCTTTTTTAACAACCTTTTTAAAACTACATACTGAGTGACTGATCTCATCTTTGTCATGGATAACACTTGCATTGAGTTCGCAGTTTTAATGTATATGCTTACATTTATTTTCAAGATCTGAGGGAAATTATCTATTATTGGTTTCAATATGGCTGTAAGTGTCAGGCAATATGACATTCAAACTCACATTAGACACGTTACGCTGAATAAAGCACAAAATTTCAATTATGATTATGAATTTAGATTATAAAGATTATGATATATAGTTTGTATGTTGTTCCAGCCGTGACATCGCAGGAATAGAAACCTTTTCTAAAATAGAGATTTTGCAGCGCTGTCGTGGCTAGTTAGGACAAAACCTCTTATTAACATGGGAAAGATACATTTTTTTTACCTTTCTGGTGTAATGTTATGAAGCTATGAGAATACTTTTTGTGCACAAAGAAAACAACAACTTTATTCACCAACTTCTCTTCCATGTCAGTCTTCCATGTTCACGAGAGTATCACAACGCATGCGTGTGGTGCTGCTGACACAGGAGCCGGCGTTCTGACGTAGAACTGTTAACAAGCAAAGAAAGACGCATGCTGTACATAAAACAGTCTTCATAAACATAATCTGAACATTTTGGCAGAGAGGATAACTTGCAATTTTTTGCCCAATCTTACTGATTTGAACCAAAATATATGATCACGTCACATGATCTATTTCAACAATTACTACCTTTCTGGGTCTTGAACACGTCAGTTGTATTGCTGTCTATGCAGGGTCAGAAAGCTTTTGGATTTCATCAAAAATATTTGAATTTGTGTTCTGAGATGAACAAAGGTCTTACTGGTTTGGAACGACATGAGGGTGAGTAATTAATGACAAATATTTGGAGTTAAGGATCCCTTTAACATAAATAAAAATCAATAATATAAGTCAATTATTTTTTCAACAAACTAAAAAAGTAAACACTTCTGACTTTCATTCACTCCATTGTTCAATAGATTATTTCTGTCAGCAGTTTTAGCATGTTTCAATTATTAACTGTCTCTGTGTATTACTATCTTCATGTTAATTATGCTTAATTTTCATGTTTCATGCTTTATGAATGTGCCTATTTTTGCATGCTTTGTAACACTGTTTTTCTTTGCAGCAGATTTAAGCACTGACAGTCCCAGTGAGTTTCTGTGATTGGTCGTTACGCTTTCTGATTGGTGTCTTCTGTTCTCCTGCAGCCAATAAGGTGTCGCCCACGTCGTCGGGGGGCGTGATCCACGTATATGCAGATGACAGTAACTCAGAGAAGAGTAGCTTCATACCGTACTGCTCTATGGCACAGGCTCAACTCTGTTTTCATGGACATAGAGATGCCGTCAAGTTCTTCGTATCAGTGCCAGGTTTGTGTCAATGTTAAATGTTTAAAGATTAGATAACGGAAGAAAAACAACAACATGCTGTAAACGGTAAAACTCTTTGCACTACAAACCATAATTAAGATAATACATTAAAATAATATGGTAAGACACACCAATTTGCAATAACAAGCACCAAAACCAGCTGTTTCGTACAGCTAAAAATAGCTGTACGTGGATGAGACCGGAAGCCAGACCTAGAAAAAGGTGGATATATTACATGTATTTTTTTTAGACATATTTAAAATATATATTTGAATGTCATCTGTTGTTTCCAGGCAATGTGTTGGCCACCCTGAATGGTAGTGTGTTAGACAGTCCATCAGAGTCTCAGGGGTCCTCAGCCCCGACGGACACAGAAGCACAGAGCGTTCAGAACGTGCTGGTGCTGAGTGGAGGAGAGGGTTATATCGACTTCCGTATCGGTGAGAAACAATAAATACACTAAATTATACGTGTTAGGTTGGTCATACAACCATTAATAGCATCTACTCATTCTCTTTCTCAGGTGACGGCGAAGATGATGAGACAGAGGAAGCAGATGATGAAGCTCCTCAGATGAAGCCAGCGTTGTCTAAAGCAGAGAGGAGTCATATCATTGTATGGCAGGTGTCTTATGGTCCGGAGTGACGTGAACAGACGCCTCCCGCCTGCCCCTCTTTTCCGCCCTACAAGTCCCACCCCCCACCCCCCACCCCCCAACCCCCCAAAGATGAAGTATGAATCCTTTCTGTAACTATGCCCCGATTCTGTACCTAAGCTATGTAACTACCACGGCCTTGTAACTACCCCTTTAAAGTCTTATATTGACCCCGTTAGCCTGTATTTTCCTACCCTCAATTATAACTACCTGTACGACCCTTCAATCCACTTTGTAACCTTCCCTTCCCAACAAAAACACACAAAGTTCAAGAACTTCCTGCATCTTCTGACTGAATGGCAATTTCAAATGAAATATAAACAGCTTAAACCAGTACCAAACTACGTTCCTGAAAGAACTACCCAGTTTTTGCCAAATACCCTGACCTTTATTTTTACAGTCCGTCAGCACACAGCTCACTGAACGACAGGAACTCGTCATAAACTCAAGTGACTTCAGAGATGAGAGGAATAATTTTTCTAGATGTGTAATGGAATACAAGAGGGAAATGCAAAAGAGACCTCAATGTGTAAATACTGGAAAGCATCATGGACTGCAGAGAGAGAAATACGAGTGAATACTTGAGGATTATCAAATAAGTGGTCCGGATTTCTTGGCAATCTAGGACAACCCAATGTCCAATAACATTTCAACTCATTATTAAGTAAATATGTAAAAGAACATTCAACAAAACTGACTTAAAAAGCTCTAAATCACTTCAGCTATTTGCAGCTATCCATTTTCAGCCTCAGTGAGATGTGTGCTGACTAGCTCTGCTAATTTCCCTTTGGGATTAAGAATGAGGTTAACAGCTAAACCGAAGCCTTCGATTGGACGAGGTTTGAGAGAGATGGACGTCCCAGTCGCCTTGTATGTAAATCATCACTCTGTGTTCTCTGTGTGGTTAAGTATTAAGAAATAAACATGTTTATGTGCTGAATACTTCTGCCGTCAGTGCCATAATTTGTTGAAATGCTGTCAGGATTTAATGGTCAGCGTTGCCAGGTTTTCACATCAAAATCCACCCAATTGCTACTCAAAACTAGCCCAATGGGGCCTTGAGGTGGATCCCCCAGTAAAAATTGCATCCTGGGGGTAAAATACACATTCTTCACATACATTGATAGTGTTGCCATAAAAAAAGCATAATTCCGAGACTGAGGACGTGAACAGCTCCGAGTAGAACGTCACATGTTGTCATCTGGAAATTACGGTAATTACGATATGGTGTGAACGCAGCATAAATATAACGTTATTGGCGTCACTTCAACCTGCAGACATGAAAAACAAGTGTTAAAGTAGCTCAATTCCATGGAAAACCATGGACTTGGCAACACTGTTCATGGTATTTTTCTTTAAATAAAAGGTAGAGCAATACATTTTACACATTTTATCAACGTAAAATCTCGTCTGACTGGAGCGGTGCTTTACATTTCCGGTCTGTGGTGTTTCTAGTCAAATTAACATTTTCAAGCCGATAATATAACGCTACACCTTCGCACATTTTTACACGTAGTTATAACGTTACTGAAAAAGTTTCAGTGCAGTCTACCTTTTTTTTTTTTTTTTACCCGCTTTAACATGGAATTTCTATGGAAGTAGAATCCTTAATGGCGCCGTTCATCGGTTTCTCAGAAAAACGTGGATTGATTATAATGGCGCTGTTGAATGCTTGAATCTGATTGGCTGACGAACGTTCTGGAAAAGTAGTTCCAGGCAGGTCTTGTCTCATTTCTCCCGCTCTCTCTCCCTTACAAACGCACACACATAGTACAGACACAGATGTGCACAGAAACATGTTAGCGTTTCTTCGACGATTTTATTAGTCAAATAGTTTAGCAACTTAAAAGCTACATTTCATTTCTCACTATTTACGGTGGTTTTCTTGAAGATGATAAACTTCGCTATTAGAAAACGCTGGTGCCAAACGATGTTGAAAGACTCAAAGAGGTAATTCACTCACGCTTAATCGCTCTCCTTGTAATAGTTTTATTATTAACTGCATTAGTGCTATCAAAGGCTCAAGCCTCTGTTTCTAAGGCTAAAATGACGTTTTATCTGACGAATGTCTTTACATCATCTGAACAATATTTGAGGTGTGGTAACCGTAGTAAAAGCGGAATAATTGACGACCACCTCGTGCATGCATTATTTTCTAATAATTCAACGGCCTATGGTCATTTATTCCTTACTAAAAATGTTTTAGTGAAAAATACACTACCATTTTTTTTTGAAGGAAAGTAATACCTTTATTCCTGGGACACACGGCTCAATACTGAGCTGAAATAAAATAAATTTATAATGTTACAAAAGATTTCTTTTTCAAATAAGCACTGATCTTTTGAACTTTATATTTATCAAGGAATCCTGAAAAAAAAAACAGCTTTCACAAAAGATTAAGCTGTAAAAATGATTTTCAACATTGATAAAGGTTTCCTGAACAGCAAATCAGCATATTATAATGAATTCTGATGGATCATGAGTTTTGAAATCATTGTAAGATATTCCTTTTTATAATATATTAAAATAGAATCCAAATATATCAAATGTATATTTGACTAAATGCAGCCTTAATGTGCATGAGGCACATTTTTCAAGCATTTAAAAATCTTTGCAAACCCAAACTTAGATATGGTTTACAGAAAATAACGCATACAAAGACTACTGAACAAAGGAATAATTTATTTGTATAGTAAGGCGCCCTTTGGTCAACTGAGTTCCAACCACTAGAAAAAGACAAAGCATTACTGGGATATTCAAGTTAGTTTTCAGAGCATGCTGGCCCTTTATCATTCATTATTGCTTTCGTTTTGAGTCATGATTAATTAGTGTTTTTTTTTACAGAGTGCATCAAGATGACACATGTCCACATGAAAAATTGGAGGTAAAAATGTAAACAACATCTTTCGAGTGGATGTAAACGCCTCAAGTAAAATATCTTAAGAGTAGTGCATGACCTACCAACCTACCAAAGATTAGCAATGAACTGAATATCTGTGAAGATTAAACATTTGCAAAGAAAGCAATAAGAAAACCATTACATTCAAGATAGCTTGACCAACAACTGGATTTTAGGGAATCCAAACCAATGCAATTACCTTGTCAATATAAGATAACGTTTTCTGTTTTGTTTTTTGGTCACTTTATGGCTTGAGCAGAGCAGCGTTCTCTCTATGAGGAGCAGATGAAGCTGCAGAAGCTGTATGTTACAATGAGTGCATGAGTGTTACATGAAGGGTTTCAAGCATAGATCCAGTGCTCACTGCACTCTTCCCAGCAGAACAACTCGTCATGCTTGAACCACAGTGAAATCTCCCTCTGAGCACTTTGAACTGAATCACTGCCATGAATCACATTCCTGCACAACAAGGAAAACAATTTAACAAGCATTCATGTAAATACAGTTATAGATATATTCATGCAACTCAGTCCAGTCTAGGAAAAATACTAAAAATCTATACAGTGAAAAACGTTTACTTCGAATCAGTTTTCTAATGCTACGTTTAAGCAAATTTAACATGAAATTTGGTATTTCTTCAAAAACTAACCTGCCCACTTCAACGCAATAGTCTCCTCTGATGGTGCCTGGGAGAGAGTCTGCTGGGTTTGTCTCTCCAAGCATCTTTCTGGCGGTCTTCACCACATCCAGCCCTTGCCATACCTGAATAAAAACAAACACAAGTGCAATGCACCATTACAAGTCTTTAGATGCAAAAATCGTAGCAGCATAAATGCAGAACTCATATTTTGGACCAATATGTAGGCACTGTGTTCCCTACCATTGCAACGATGGGTCCAGAGCTCATGTATTTGACCAAGCCGTTGTAGAAAGGCTTCTCCCTCAGATCCCAGTAGTGCTGCCTGAGCTGCTCTTCTGATGCCTACAGGCATAAATACATACATATATTATTACAAACGATATATTCTCTTGGTGAATTTCATTTGAAAGATGCCCCAGTGGAGCTCTCACCTGCAGGAGCTTCATGCCGACCAGTTTGAATCCCTTGCGTTCAAAGCGGCGGATGATTTCACCCACCAGTTTGCGCTGAACTCCGTCTGGCTTGACTGCGATGAACGTGCGCTCGTTTGTGCCAGTCCATCCTGCAATGAATATAAGAAATTAAACTCTTTCCTTGTGACTCTCAAAGCTATTGAAAGTGATGTAGGATGATTTTGAAGTTGGGGAAGAAAACGAGATGGGAGTTTTTCAACATACCCTAACTGTACTGACCGTATTGAACCAGAAAAAAACAGAGTTCACACAGATGTAGACAAGAAGAGGATAGAAGAGGAGGTTAAAAAGGATATAAATTGTCAATTTGTTTAAAAAAACAGGTTGTTTTGTTAGATAAGACCCTTCTTCCTCGGCTGGGAACCATTTGAAGCTGCATTTAAACTGCATTTTGTAAGTTCAAACTTGGGGGCACCATTGAAGTCCATTATATGGAGAACATTCCTGAAATGTTTTCCTCAAGAAACATAATTTCCTGTCGACTGAAGAAAGAAAGACATGATGGATGACAAGAGGATGAGTAAATTATCTGTAAATTTTTGTTCTGGAAGTGAACTTCTCCTTTAACACTGTTGCCACAGGTTGTTTTTCATGTCTGCGTGTTGAAGACAATAACATAACGTAATATTTAGCCCCTGGAATGCTAATTTTACCATGGAAACCCCACCAAAAAACTACTTTTGGGCTAGTTTTGAGTAGCAAGTGGGTGGGTTTTGTTGTGAAAATCTGGCAACCCTGACTCCGGCGTTTTCGACCCTTGAAAACAAAGACTTACAAAACGCTGCAGACCCTGTTTTAGACTCTGGGGTTGCGTTTTAGGCCTTGTCCACACTAAAGCTACGTCATTCACACTAGCATTTTCAAGCGACCTGGATGTGTCAGTGAATGGTGAGATCTTCCTAAATAAAATGACACAGCCTCAGTGTAAACGGACCAAAAGAAGGACCAAACGACAGTGTGGCTAACCACATTCGATCTGTGTATCCTTGACGACCATGTAAACCAGGGGTGCTCATCCCTGTTCCTGGAGGTCTACCTTCCTGCAGAGTTCAGCTCCAACCCTGATCAAACACAACTGAACCAACTAATTAGGATCTGAAGGAGCGCTTGATAAACAGGTGTGTTTGATCAGGCTTGGAACTAAACTCTGCAGGAAGGTAGATCTCTAAGAACAGGGTTGGGCACCCCTGATGCATCATGCATAACATCATGCTCATTATGAATGGTCTGACATGCGTTTTCATTTATGTCGTGTGGACGGAGACCATTTCTAAAATGCAGTGAAAATGGCAGTTTAGACATGGATCGTTTTCATTTTAAAATGAAAACATACTAGTGTAAACAGGGCCTCAGAGTAATCATGTCATCTCCATAAGAACACTATGACAGGCCAATTTGGACCAAACTGGACTTCATTCGTTAGCTTGTTCTTTGTGCTCATACCTATAATCTTCATTCTGTGTTCACACAGAGCACATAACTGGTAATTTACTGGTAATGTTACAACTTTTCATACTGTTAAATTGCTAGAATGAATTTATCAGTGTTTTTCGAAAAGGTCCTGTTCACACATTATCTCTTAACAGAAATTTACCAGTAAAGGCTACATGTGTGACAGGGGCTTATGTGTGGTATTCTAATTTATTGCACACCTCACATAATGTGCAGATTTGATTGGTCAGTCACAGCATTTATGTTTATTATTAGTGACTGTTTCTTACATAACTGTTCTTGCACTCTCTCTGAGATCTATATAAAACAGCAATTTAAACTTTAACATTATGTCAGTTCCATATATAATAATTTCGAGTTCGAGTATTCGAGTAATAAGCCTGAAATTATTTGCTTAAAGCCATTCATTAGATACAAAGTTTATTTTGACTGACTACATCATCCCCAACAAAACATATCTTGCAGATATATTATAATAAGCTATATAAATGCTTAACATTTACAAAAAAAAAGTCTAAATAAAAATACACATTATTAGAACACAAACCGTTATGAAAGCAGCATATGCCCTATTAATACCAAAGCAATAAACCTCTTAGTGCTCGCCACCTGTCTGTATAGGTCACATATAAACCGACGCACTCAGAACGCAGGTTTATGCCCAAATCAAATGCATTATTTTTTATTTACATACAGATAAATGTTATTATATTTTTTATAAAAACCCATATAGAATAGTAAATATGATACTAGCGCGATCTCGTTCAGTTCGTGGTCAGTGCAATACAGTGTGACTGAAATGGCTTGAGGTGTATTACTAATAGCAGGTGTTCTTCTGCATACCTGATTCAATAATCCTGGCGTGTTTTGCCGCTAAATCCGCGAACTCTTTTGTGTCAGACAACGACCTTTTAGAACCCATTATATGTGCAGCAGTCTGGCGCGGTTCAGCACACCAACTGACCAATCACGGGTCAGCATTGCGCAGGCAAATACTTAAGAACCAATCACAGGAACGCAAACCGCACTATTAATAGGATCAAGCTTAGAATGTACAGAGAACGCGTTTGAAAACCTGTTTTCTTATTTCTTAAAGGTTATGAATGTTCAGGTTTTTGGAACATTAAATATTATTCGGCAGCAGAGTAGACTGGGACCCAAGACACATTTCTAGGTGGTAACCTACTTATGTAGATAAATGACGTGAATGGGCCGCATGTGTTAAAGCAAAATGCTTGCATTGCAATGCATGCTGCTGTAACTGAGCACGCTTTAGCTCTGAAACATAGTAGTGTTACCTAAAACTCGGCAGTTTGGGCGCACATACGTACGACAGTAAATTGTACATCTGAACAGTCAGGCTAGCAAACAATAACTCACAGGATGTAGTAAAATGAGGCTCAGGCATGAGGACTGCTGGAGTCGTTCCATCACTTCAAACTCAGTCAGCACATAAACGGCTAACATTAATCTGCGGCACTACTCACCAGTCTTGAAGACGTTCGCAAATATCGTTAAGCAAAGTATGATCATCTTAGCAGTCCAAGGCGCACGGACTGCCTCAAGAGTTTTCGGAAGAAAGAGAGGGAGGAGACGCGTGCGCGCGCTGATGAGTGTCGCTAGGTGACATGCGCGTGCGTGTCTCATTTTGCATGTCTGCACTAGTTAGGCAACATCTTGAAAACAACCCTGTATCATGCATGTTGAAAAAACCTCGGAAGCAGCTAACTTCTTTGTTTAACCCTTCATATATCAACACACTATGAAGTATCAAAAAACAAGAAGAAACTATACTGTAAAGTATTACAAATAAAGTCCATGTTATCATGTTTTTATTGTGTTTTATTGTGTTAATTAGTCAAACAGTTAGTTAAACAACCCAACTGCAGTTTGATTAATATTACTTCGAATGCAAAATGTAAAAAAAAAAAAACAGGATTTTTGAACATTTTAAAAAACGGAGTTATCTGTTTTTGCAAATGAACTCTTCATATACAGTGGAGATCAAAATTAGAGAACAATCTACAATTTCCTAAATTTCAAGGTCACAGCTTAGTCCTATTTGAAGTTATTCTAATAGGAGTAGAAGGGCAGTTTTTTGAAGCATATTTTATACATTAGCTGTATTCTGAAGCACAATAAATGCAATATTTGAAAAATAACTTAGAGAACACTTACAGATCCCACCAAGTTATTGGTGTTAATTGGTGCTAATTTCCTTATTTATATGACAAACCTTATATAACTGGCGGCATTCCTCCCAATTTTCACTGGGATTGCAAGTTGGCGGGTTGCTGACTAAAACCCTGCGACAGGAGGTTGTCCAGATGAAGGCCAAAGGGATGACCCTTTCAGCCACTGCAAGAGAAGTTGTTCATTCTAAATCTCTGATTTCTCAAATATTGCCATTTACAGTGACACTAATTCATTCAATTCCCCCCAAAAAGCTAAGACACGAAAAGACAGGATAATGCAGAGACTCTCAATAGGGAATTGCTCGCCAGTTCAGCTCTGAACCATATTAACGGTCTGTCTCTGAATGTTTATGAGAAGTCGGACTGAAAGTGCACTCTGCAGTGACCAAGCCTTTCATCAGCAGAAAGAATCAAAAGGTTTGGTTTAACTTTGCTGAGGAGCATGTTCTGTGGAAAGAGGAGAACTGCTACAAAGTTGAGAGCAAGTTTAATTTTTTGGGGGTCTGATGGAAAAACATTATGTTCGGTGTCAAATTGAGGCAAGACTGAAGCCCAAGTAAATAAAGTTGTTAGTGAAAGAGGAAGTGAAATAGTTTGAGGGATGTTTTCTGCAGCAGGATTTGGGCCTCTTGTACAGATACATGGCAGGGTGAATACAAATGTTTAGCAATATGCAGTTCATGCAAGACAATGCCCCAGTCACACTCCAAAAAGGGAGAAGCTGTTCTTGAAGCAAAAAAAAAAAATGAAATATTGAATTGGTGTGCCAGAGTCCTGATCTAAACTCGACTGAAAATCTTTGGAAAATCCTTGCCGACAAAGTTATGCATAAGAGAACTCCCTACAGTTAACCAAACTATGGAAGAGAGTGGAAGAAGAGTGGACCAAGATCACACCACCACAGTTTGAGAAAGTAGTGATGTCCTGCGGCTGCAGGGTCACAGAAGGTCATTCAAAGCAAGGGCCTCTACACTTCCTACTGATTTCTGACAGCTGTAACCCTCCAAAATTTTAGGTAGAACCCCTTTTTTGTGCTCCAGTGGTTACTGATCTCTAATTTTGATCACTGTGTTTTACACAAACTAAAGGTTTTTATTGAAATGCCTTTGATATGTTGTCAAAGAGCAGTGTTATACCTACGGCTAATATTTCTTAAAATTCTGAGCAATGAAGATAAACAAAAGTTTAGTAAAAATCAAGTGTTTTTAGATTGTTCTCTAATTTTGATCTCCACTGTACATATATATGTATGGTATGTGTTTTTTGTCCAATTATTCTCAATTGTGGTTTTCACTAAATTTTCATGACGAGATCATGAAATTTGACTTTGACATTAGGCATAATTGTATGACAATGAAGTCAAATTTAGACCAAATTCAGTTGACCCATTTTTATTCTATATCTGCAAATAATGCATACAACTTCATATTTAACTCACATATTGTACAGAATATCACACAGATATTAACCTGACGACAAAAAAGCAGTCTTCCCACAGAGGATTATCCTTTTGGGTTTGGTCACATGTCCAAAGATATCTCCCTTTTCCCCTGTCATCATTAGCCACAGGATCACAGGAAGATAGCTGAAAACATAAGGCTACATTTTGTCTTACCAAAACATAGCATTAAAACACAGACCAGTCTTTAACCACAAAGCAGTGCCTATAAAGTTAGGAACAAAAGAAAAAGTTCCTATTAAGAGCACTGCAACTCAGATCTCCTCACCATGACTTTAACCCCTCTGAAGTGGACCTAAGCATCAGACAGGTGTACCCTCATGTTTCTTCTTCTCATCCTGACTCCTGAAGTACTCATAGTTAAGCAGGACATCCCGTTTTAATGGCAGAGTGGGCTCTGGGACAGTGCTGACATTCACACCCAGCTGCTTGGCTTGCTGGGCCAGGATCATGGCACGCAGGAGAGGCGGGTATCGCACATAACGCACAGGAGGCTCAGGAACGGGTTCACAGCGTTTGAAGACCTCTTCTTCATGTTTGGGCACCAGTCGCCAGTCGTGGTACATCACCTTATCCACCTCACGCTCTTCAGGCTCCTCTTTACCTGAAACACACATCCAAACAATGTTTCACAGTGAGGTTGCTGACTTTATATTTATTTGATACAAACTTTGTATAATTCTACTCAAAATGTAAAATGATGTTATTCATTACTGTTCAAAAGTTTGTGGTTAGGATTTTTTTTTCTAATTAGTTTGAAAGAAGTCTCTTATGCTTACCGAAGATGCATTTATTTGATCAAAAATACATTAAAAACAGTAGTAGTGTGAAATATCTGTACAATTTAAAATGATTGTTTACTTGTAATATATACCTGTGATCAAAGCTAAATTTTCAGCATTTCTCCAGTCTTCAGTGTCACATGACCCTTCAGAAATCAATTTAATATGCTAATTTGCTGCTTATGTAACATTTCTCATTATCAATTTTCATTCTTTGATGAAAAGAACAGCATTTATTTTCAATATAAACTTTTGTAACATTATAAAGGTCTGTCATTTTTTATTAATTTAATGCATTCTATGCATTTAATGCATAAAGTATATGCTTCCTTCACAGAAAAAAAAAAATCTCACCAACCCCAAACTTCTGAACAGCAAACCATGACTGCAAATAACAGAACTGTCACCTGCTCGAATATTATCTGTACAAATACACCACTGTAACTATTGAGCTTCCTATAAATAAAATATTATAAAACAGGACTGTCACAATTACACCACTAGAGGCCAGTATTAAAAAGTTATAGTCAAATCATTAGTCTTGCGTCTATTCATTAAGCAGAAGCTGTTATCCAGAATGACTTATCATAAATGTATTAGCAGTATCACAATGGCAAAATCGCTAGTGTAGAAGTGATACAGCAAAACAAAAGAGGAAAGAGATTTTAAGGAACTAACTTTCATTAAAAACAAATGCTACTATTTATGGTTGTGGATTAGTTAGGTGTTCACAGAAACCTCTTTTCTCACCTTTAAATGTTCGAATGCCCCAGGCTTTCCCATGATCCATGTTCTAAAGAAGAAAACACAATAATTTTCACAATTATTTTCGTTGCATGGATTAAAATAATCACAGCTAGAACAATGCAGAACACATAAAAACAAATAGGACGTACCTCTGCTGTATAATCCACCTTGACTTTTGTTATTTTCCAGTAGCATGGCTCCGTATGCTCATCCAGCCATGACTTGCGTGTAAAGAGTCGACCCACACCAAACATGCGCATACCAGACAGTAACGTAAAGAGGCGCGTTTCTCTCTGCACATCCTTCCAAGCCAACACTGGCAGCTTTTTGCCGGTGAAGGGTCGTGTCATGGTTTCGTAGTCTAGCGCATAGCGCTGAGAGTCCTGGGGTTGATTCTTCAGCTCCCGGTAGGCCCGGATTTTCCGTGCCATCTCGGCTATAAGCCTCAGACGCTTTTTCTTTACCATTCTGCCTGGATGGTCAATAAAGAAATTACAAAAATTAATGTAAACAATGCCACTAAACCAAACAAAACTCGCTGATTTATTGCTGCTGAAAATGGTCAATTATCGCCATGTTTTGGGCTGTACTCATCGGTAGGACCAGGAAAAACATCTGGAGTACTATAGAGTGACAAAACAAATCAAGGAGAAGAGTGCAAAAAACTGTGGTTGTGGTTGGCCAAACTGAATCAGGATTATCAGGGCAAGAATCTTGACAACATTCGGGTTTGTTATCTTCATTTCCAGTCAGGCAGGTAAAATATTAGGCTAATATCTTAATTAATACTGATCGTATATATCTTTACCACCCATTAACAAAATATTGCGCCCTTTCCTGCTTACTATGTCCTTCTCTATATGATTTAGCAGCTTCAACACGGTTTTTTATATAGTTTAGACAGCGTAAATTAGCAGTACAACGTATTCAGTAGTATATGAACCATGCAATCCATGCTATCGTTTACATCCGAGTGTTGCCAGTATGGCTGCGCATCCGGGCAACTGACCAAGGGTAAATGACATAATTGCAAACCCTCTATGGAAGTCAATGGCTTGGCTACCATCAACTGTTTGGTTACCATCATTCTTCAAAATATCTCCTCATGTTCAACATGCAAAAGAAACTCATACAGGTTTGGCACAACTTGAGAGGTAGTAAATGATGACAAAATTTTAATTTTTAGTGAACTGTCCCTTTAAAGTACAAAAGCTGCAAATAAAATCAAACCATGCTGAAAATACAACTGGAAATGAAAGAAATAAAATACATTTGAAAAAGCTAATACAAAATAAAAACATTATCATTAGTAATCTAAGACTGTAACTGAAAACTGTCTATTATCACGTATAAATATGGTATTATATTAAGTATTATATGAAAAATACGATGCATAATGCACTATTATATGGACATGTCTTTATGTATTTCGCACAAAAACACTTTGAAGTCCTCAAACCTCACCTGAACTTGACTTATAAATGATCAGAAATTATAAGTTTACTTTTAAATGAACACATTACGACAAGGGTTTTAAGGCATATTTAAAAGGAGACTCAAGTATATAAAGAGATGTAGCTGACTCCATTCATCTGTCTACTGATGACAACACACGACACAGGCAGCGTTATGTGCTTATTTGTAAACGTAGCGTAATGTAAATGTAAACATACATCAAATACAAACATCTGAACAGTAACTTTTTTTTTTTTTTTAAAAACGGACCAGCTAAACATCAGCTGCACAGTCTTGGCACACATGCTTCACGTGTTACAGCTCGTTGAATCGTAGGATATTAGACATTAAACAGGTGAAGACGAAATATTACAACCAAAGCGGACAGAAGAATAGCGAATGAAATAAATAAAAATAAGCGCGCATTTCAACCCCATTTTTCTGTCAGTGACAGTTTTCTTACCTGTCTGTTTGACTTGACCTCCACAAATACGTCACGCCTTCTGCTGTTCGTCAGTGAAATCGGTCCGTGCGATTCGCGCCTGCGTATTCTGGTTCCGTTTAGAGGGAGCATTCAACCCACTGGTCTATAGATAGATCTATCTATCTATCTATCTATCTATCTATCTATCTATCTATCTATCTATCTATCTATCTATATATATATACATATACATATATATATATAATTCTCTATTATAGATCAGTGGTTCAACCTCACAACTGCTTAGTACAGTTGAGGTCAAAAGTTTACATACATCTTGCAGAATCTGCAATTTTACGAAAATAACAGGAATCATACAAAATGCATGCTATTTTTTTGTATAAGATATAAGATGCATGTTATATTGATCAGTACTGACCTGAATAAGATATTTCACAAGAGTTTTACACATAGTCCACAAAAGAAAACAGTAGTTAAATTTATAAAAAATTACATACACGTGATTCTTAATACTGTGTTGTTACTTGAATGATCCACAGCTGTGTTTTTTGTTCAGTGATAGTTTGTGGGACCTGAAGGAATTTTCTGAAGAACAGGGGACAGTTTAACTGTTCAGGATTCACAACTATCACTAAACAAAAGAAAAAAAAACACAGCTGTGAATCATTCAGGTAACAACACATTAAGAATGTAAACTTTTGAACGGGATTATTTTATAAAGTCATCTATTATTTTCTCTTGTGGACTACATGTAAAATATCTTATTCAGGTCAGTACTAAATAAAAAATAACACGCATTTTGTATGATCCTCTTATGTTGGTAAAAAAAAAAATAACATTTTGCAGATTCTGCAAGGTGTATGTAAACGTTTGATCTCAACTGTATATGTGTATTACATATCAATACATACTAACATCAATAGTAACATTTCGAAAGAATATGTCTTCCACTTGGTCATTAAACTGTCCAGCTAGAACCGTTCTTGATTTGTTAGTCAGACCTACATAAGTAATCTCACCTGCAGTAACTTCATTATGCAACATTTTGTCAGAAATATTTTGTACAAAATGTATTAGAAATTCCTTACCTGTCAGCGCCGATAACCTTGTGAACAGCGCGCTGCCATACAGCGCTATTGCGCTATGGGCGTCCCGAGTTCGAATCCCGATTCAAGGACCTTTCCAGATCCCGCCCCCTATCTCTCCGCCACTTCGCTTCCTGTCTAATCTGTCCTATTGTAATGAAAGCAAAAATGCCTTTTTTTTTTTAAATAAATTAATTATCCAAAATATGTAATATGATCAAAAGTATACTTTAAATAACTATACAACTATATGATTGATTTTTGGAAACCTTTATTAAGATCTCAAAAAGAACAAACATATTCAGCCCCTTTTTTAATGCATATATAATTTTCCTTATTTTTTTCTTGACTCATATAAAAGGCCATGCTTAATGTATGGTGTAGAAGCGAGAAAAGGAAGAGAGAAGACAGAGAGCGAATGAGAGATAGAGAGAGCGCTTATGACATACAATACACGTAGAACACAGCACAGGGACCTGTATATATTCCTACATACATACAATAAGCGCAAAAAGTGCTTTATGCATAACAAAAACATGATTTGCTTTTTTTAAACAATGAATTACAAAATCTGCAATATAAACCCCATACGAATTCAATATGAACCTCATGTAGAGATGTTGCACAGATTGAAAACTGAATCAACCTCCACTTCAGTTAGCATCAGTCAGTTCGACAACTGCATCAAGGACAACAGTATTTCTGTGGAATTACTGTTCAGATACACATTAACACACTTTGAGTAATAACTAGGGCCCAAAGTAATTCCTAGAGACAAAAACTGTCCAAATACACAGGCATTTTCCTCACCATTTCAACGTAATGGTACTTAAAACACATTTATGCAGACAATATTCATCATGACGTCACTGTTGTTACTTACTGTCTGTTCGTAAACTGTTTGATAAAATAAGAATAGAGTAAAAACGTACAATGATTGTTCAAACATAAACAGGGAACAGACCAAGACACTCTGAAGTGCTGAGATGTTTGACTGGCCTGTAATGGAGAAAGACATGAATATGCATTACTTCAGAGGAGATCAGGTAACTTTTTCTGCCTCTAAGTAATGGAGAAATTTACAGTTCACTCAAGGTGTCATGTATCGTTTGTGTTATTTGTGTGTGTGTGTGTGAGAGAGAATGCAAACAGTGCAAGTGTTTGCCTGTGTTTCACATGTTGTTGTTCCCCACCCACATCAGAACAGGTTCATGAGGTTCATATCTTGCTTTAGTCTGAAGAGCTGATGGTCTTCATTCCAATGGGAGTTCACAACATCATAAAGACTGACTATGAATACTGTAATACATATTCGAATGTCACCTGATGGAGCAAACTGCCTTTAGAGCCTTGAAAGATGAATATCTACCAGCGATGCAACCAGTAAAACAGGCTTGACTGACCTTACAGCAAGCCCTGTTATCCACCGTTGTGATTGACAGCACACGTCCAGTGTTTATAAATGTTGGTTCTTTTTTTTTCTTATTCGCGGAGACATTTTCTGATGTGTGCATAATGATGCATAACGGACGCCTCAGGTCCAGCGGCAACGTTTCCGCTGGCAGGCTTCCGGGTCGGAGGAGCAGCCCTCAGAGTCACTGCCTGAGGAGGGTCCTGGCGGGGTGTGTGTGTTCGAGTGTGTGTGCATATGATCCAGGCTTAGCACCCATCCCAGTTTGGAGTGAAGAAGGTGTCTGAGGCCGGGCGGCAGCGGCAGGACTCGGAGCGCATCGACTCCAGATGGGAGCAGCTTGCGAAGTCGCGAGCAGCAAAGGTATTGTAGGGAGGTGGGAGCCGAGACTGAGCGAATCACCTTCATGCTGCTTTTGGCCGCGGTGGAACATGCCATCGGAAAAACACGCTTATTCTTCATCTCCGTAGCTGCTACACCTGCCACACACACACACACAATATACAGGTTAAATGTTATCAAATGAATGTGATAAACCTGCTCTCCAGCTGTGTGATTGTTCTTTAGTGTCTGATCTCTAACAACTACAGATAGGCAGTTACTAAGGATGTAATGATATTATCAATATCGTGGTATTGCGATAGCAAAACTGTCTTGATATTATCGTGATCTCATGACGATATGAAACAGTAGGTCTTCCGGGCAAAAAGTGTAGTTTTTAAAAATATATTTAAACATCTTATTTTAACATAAATCATCTTTAAAGTTGTGTTTTCGGCCATTATGCTTTGACACAGCATCTGTCAAACGAAAACCGAAAGCACAATATGGCTAAATCCCTTCATTAAGTCTGTTTTCGCTGCGTGTTTCAAAGTTAAGCGAGCATGAGTTTAGTGCGTGTGTGGGAACCCAGCGGCCAACAGTCATGCTTTATTTTCATGACAGATGGTTACAGCATTTCACTAGATTTGTAGTGAGATGCATTTTTTTAAGCCTGTTTTCACTGAAGCTGGCGTCAAAATAAAAGCTCCACTGTTGTTTCCGTCTGTTGAATTGCTGACAGCGGTTTAAATGGGTAACGTTACTGCAGTCAAAATTCAAAATATCTCTTTCAAGTGTAGAAATTAAGAAAGAAGTATTGTAATTTCCCTACTGTAGTATAAAGCAAAAGTAATATTCCTATTAAATATTCATTTTCATTTATTTTACAGTGCATTTGTTTTACAATATATGGCTATTACTGTCATAGGAATAACAATAATATACAATTGTTGTTATTATTATATTGTTTATATTTTTATTATATTTTGTCTAATTTATTTGGCTTTTGAAACACCATTGTGAATGTAATTTAGACTGAGACAGTATACCACAAATAAAAAGGGGTTGAGTCTCCTTTAAAGTTCAGGTACAAGCCAATTTACTTTCTTTTTTTCTGACTTATGTTTTCTTAGTTAAGAACATGGGTTGGAGCTCGTAATTTTGAACACCCCCACCCCCCTCCCACACCCCAAGATCATTTAGTTGTTAGAAAAAAATCGATTATGCATGTTAACAGAAATATTGCACAAAAATAAAACAACACCAGTATTATAAAATATACCATTAAAAAGTGTATAAATCGCTAGTTTTTCTAACATCGTCCAACTGCGAAACCAGCAGGTAAAGTTATAGCGGGAGTCCACGTCTCTCTCGCCTCCTCTGAGTTCATTGAGTTTTAACAGTTTTAACAATGATTTGGTGGGGTGTAATGGACCACTTGCACTAAGCGTTGTGACACACTTCCATTTCGAAATGTTACGGCTCAGATTTTTCCAGTTACGTACGTTTTCAGTGTGCTGTAATCATCTAGTTGACTTAAACGCTTAATAAATTGAGAGTTCATGGAATGATTTCAAAATTTTCAGGAGACAGGAGAAGACATATTTTGATGATTACTGAGTACAGAATTTTCCAAACTCAACGGAATGTGAAGGTTTAATCCAATATAAACTGATCTGAGAAAGCAGTGGCTGGTACCTTAATCATACGTACATCATTGATTCACCACAGTGTGTCAGTGCTCTACATTAGTGGCCTAATCGCGATGCTGCAGTGTTTGTGAGATCTGATGAATAAGACCGTAATGAACCTTTTTTTTTATCTGTAATAAATATTTAAGTCATATTCTGTGTCATCATTTCACTGTATGTATCCTAATGCCAAAATATAAATATTTTTAAATAGTCGCACTTAACGTGTTACTGTTAAAAATTATTTAAATGTTTAACATTTTTAAATAAGGCAGTTACCGCACATTCATCCAGCCATTTTAAACAATGGAATAAGTAGAATGGGCTCAGAATAAGAGCACCAACACACACAAACAAATTAGCCATGGTTTTACTACAAATAAAACCAAAAATTGCAATTGAAGTTAAACCATATAACCACAAATTAACTTTTAACTTTTACTACACTGAGCATAGTTTAACGATGGTAGGCTATTTGTAGTGATAGAAAAAAACATTGCACTTTTACTGTAGTAAAACCATGGTAAATTTTCATAAGGGTATCAGAGTGTGTTTACCAAACTCATTTAAAAGTACATTCATCAGGTATGAAATATGATCAGTAAAAGAAAAATACTGTTCATGAGAATGCAGCAGGTTAGTTTGGAAATATATTTATTTATTATTCAGAATGCACATACCGAAGGGAAATACATTTCAAGTAACCTTTCAGCAGGTTGAATATGATTCATGTTAACGTAGAGAATATGATTAATTGTTTTTATAAAGAAATGCCAGCCCTAAAATGTAGTAATAATCAGCGTTCTCATGAGAAACTGTCTGTATGAAGGTGCACTGAACGCACTGAACGGAAACTCTCGAGCTGTAACAAGTAGAATGCAGAAATAGTTGTGCAAGTAGTCCATTAAGAATGAATATAGAAAAGTCATGTGAGAGGAGCCAATGCCTCCATCGCGATACGACTGGATATGACTGGTTATGTTCAGCTGGGATTGGTTTATACGATAAATCTTGCGTCGTGTTTGCGTGTGTTCCGTGTTCACAAATCAGACTGAATGAACAATATGATGCTGTTAATGGGAAGACTAATTTAAAACAAAAAAGTAAGCAACTCACACACTTCGACATAATCACTTTGTTACATCAACATAAGACTTAAAATGGCATGAAAACATAATCTGTGGGAGTTTTTATGTGAGTAATCAGCTTGGTGAATTTTAAAGTAAATCTCTGTGTCACTAACCAATATTTACCAAGCTCTGATGACTGATGATAAAAAAATTCAAAAATAGGTCAAAGTGTTCTATTAAACAGAAGAGCTGAACATAAGTTCACAAACAAAACATGTTGTTTCAATTGTTACTGCCTTGAGTTATTATTTTGGAACAGATGCACAATGCTTAAAACACTAACTTGATGAGATTCATGTTTTCTTTTTCTAATAGTATAAGTAATGTTTTTTAACCAAGAAAATGTGACTGGGACTTGAATTATTTGGTGATTTAAAATAAAATTAGGATGTTCCTCCTCATTTCAAAACCACTGACACACAAACACACAATAAATTGTAATGTGTCAAAAACATGTTTGCCTGGTTACTAAAAACAGCTTTGACATTTTAGACAGAGCACTTAAAAACATTCTTCTTACAAGAACATAACTGTTCATATTTTACATTCCTAGAGAGAAACTGACACTTAAAAATGTGTATTATATTTCAAAAACAAGACAAATAAGATCGCAGCTGCAAGGAGTTTGTCATCTTACCGATGCATTTGCGGTTTTTATAGAAGGTGAGGGTGCCGTGCCAAGTGTCCAAGTGAACACCAATAATTGAACCCTGTCCGAAACGCGACGAAAAGCTCACTTTATCGCCGTTATGATGTAACAGACCTGAGAAAAACACAAACATACATTAAATTACAAAAGAATCCTTACGCGCCATGCACCATGTTAAGTATAGGTGTTTGTGAACAAAATCATGCGTTTGCAAACTGAACCCGTTTTTACCTGTATATGAGAGACCCCAACTGTCTTCATCTTTACCCAGGAGGCTGCAGAATGTATGTCTATATTTGTCCAGATTCACATCTGATGTGCCAATACCAACCATCTTCATAAACAAACAGATAATTTAACCATCAAGTTTAAACAAGCCCACAGTGTTCAGTGTCACATGATCCTTCAGAAAGCACTCTAATGCTTCTAGGTGTTCGAGAAACATTTCTTATTATCAAAGCTGAAAAGGTCTTTTGTACATTTTCAAGAAGTATGCACAACTACCCAATGTAGCTCACATCTTGGGAAAGCTCAACTGACTCAGCAACTTTCATCCTTATTAGCTGTCTGCTGACAGTTATGCTTCAGTCTGCTGAATCTGCCATGCTGCAAAATGTAGTTTTGTATCTGTAACGTTTAATATCTGCCATTTTCAGATAAAATGCCCAAAATAAGCAAATATCCCCCATTTACAAAAACCATATGAAATACATGGTTTCTCACCATGTCTGTGCCGTAGACAGGAGAAGTCATTTTAATCTCCCAGAAGTGCTGTCCCTCTGAGAGTTCTTTGGAGCCGCGAATGGCTGCCGTTCCACAGCTATACTCTGAGTGGAAGCTCACTTTCCTGTTCTCACAGCTCAGCAGCGTTGCAGACGACCGGCTGCCCTCATCCCACACCCAGTCGAAATCTGACAAACAAGTGAACAGCCATTAAGAGAATAAGTTTAGTGACAATAAGCATGATCAAGGTAAAACTAATGTATTAGCATTGCCTGTGTCACCACCTTGGTCATCTTCTCCACAGTGGCAGTCTCGCAAGTGTGTGTAACCCCGGAGGCGTGGGTTACAGCTGAGCTCCATCTGTGAATCACAGCTGCAGTATGACTCTCCCGTTACAGGCACTGCACTCGGAACCGGTGGAACAATGGCTGGATACTCGGCTTCAGAATCAGAGTCACTGTACTGCAAGACACATACGCGCAAATTCAGATATGACATTGTTTTGGTTCTTTTTGTCTGTCATGTATGTTTTTTTTTTTTTTTAACTGAAACAACTCTTAAAGGAGCATCGGGCAGCCATTTTCAACAAGTTGGTGTGATTTTTTAGGGTCTTCATGAAATGTCTGCAATATACTTCGGGTAAAATTCCTCAATGGTCGTAAAAAAACACCCTTTTTACAAAAACAGCTCTGTTCACAGCAAGTCTCTTTTAATGATAATGAGCTACTGCTCACCCAACCCCTCTCTTACATCATCAAATACAAAACTAATCCACTGCATCCTCAGTGGCCCTGATGTCGGGAGAAAATGAAGACTCTTATGTTCACTTTTACATCCAACTACAAAAACATTTGCATTGCTTACAAGACATTGTTGTCGCTACAGTAGGGCCCTATGAAATCTGTTTTATTTTTTTCCAAATTCCCTTTTATTTTTTCACAAATTCCGTTTTTTTCTGTTTTAATTTTTCTGTACTCCTTTTTATTGGTTAAATTAAATTTTATTACTCAAAAAGCATGTCTAATTACTAAAAATCTTGAAACATCAGTTTATTAAAAGTTTAACAAAATTACGTTTAGAGCTCAACAAAATGTTTTTTTTTCTCTCACCTTATGTTTTATTGTTATTGTTTTAGCATGTCTAATTATCTGAATGTATAAAAACACAATAGCCTTATGAATTTTTTTCTCCTCTCAGAAATTCTGTTGTGTATTTACATTTTTCTGGTTATCAAATAAAGACATAAAACATTGATTTAATTTATCTTTTAATTAATGAAAATTAAACATTTTTTTTGGCAAAGAAATGGGATTTACTATTAAAATGTAAACATGGAAGAAATACTGTGTGATTATTTCTTAAAAAATAAAGTTTTTTTTTTTCAACAGCAGCAGTAGTATTAGTATCATACATTCTACTAAATTATAGTAATATAAGCCTATTTCCGGCAAAATGTCTTCAAGTTAAACCAAACTCTTATTTTAACAGGTTGTCGTGAATTCCTTTAGATTTCTGTGTTTACATGATATGATGCAAGTTTTACTTAAATGAAATGCCACAGCCCTGCAGAGTTTTGTTCCAACCTTGCTCCAACACAAATACTATGCAGTTTTCAATTAAGCCTGAAGGACTTGATTAGTTGGATCAGGTGTGTTTAATTAGGGTTGCATCTAAACTCTGCAGGGCTGCGGCCCTCCAGGACCAGAGTTTGACACCCCTGCCTTAGATGCTCAGCACTTCATAAAAAAGGCCCTCTCACACTAAAAATAAAAAGGAATAGTTCATCAAAAAATGAAAATTTGCAGAAACACCCAGGCCATCCAGTATGTAGATGGATTCGTTGCATCAGAACAGATTTGGAGATATTTCACCATTGAATGGGTGCCATCAGAATGAGTCTAAACAGCTGATAAAAACATCACAATAATCCACATGACTCCAGTGCATCAATTAAATAAAGTTCCAAACGTAGGTTCAGGAGGAGCCTAATCATTCAGTCCTATCAATCATCATTACGAGCCTATATAAGCAGCTCTCATTGCACTGTCCCAGCCTCAGTTCTTCCGGCATCCCTCCACCTTCTCCATTTCTGTTATTTTCCCTCTAGGTAACATCGCAATGGGGGGGTTGAACTCTGCGCTCAAGCCGAGCCTCGAGTTCAAGCCTCCATTAAAGACAGCAAGCCAAGTTTGTTTACCATTGCCCATCAGGACTGGATGGGTTCAATTCAAAGTTTTTAACTTCAAACTATTGCTTCTGTCTAAAATATGAGTACTCCATTCATTCTATTGCATTTCTTAGCGAAAAAGTTGTCTTGTCTGAATCAGGAGACCACAGATCAAGCACCATTTAAAAGAGAAAACAGTTCTAAACAAACATTTTCACTGGAGGAAGTTTTATTATAGTTCAAGGACTCATGTTTTGGCCAGAAGTGACTTAAAGATAAAACTCCTTAATAATGGATTCGTTTCTTAGAAACAGAACTTTTCACTTCACAAGATATCAATGGACTGGATTGGTGTGGATTACCTGCGAATTACTGTGGTTTTATTAGCTGTTTGGACTCTCATTCTGACAGCACCCATTCACTGCAGAGGATCTACTGTTGAGCAAGCGATGTAATGCTAAACTTCTCCAAATTTGTAATGAAGAAACAAACTCATCTACATCTTGGATGGCCAGAGGGTGAGCAAACTGTCAGCTAATTTTCATATTTGGGTGAATCATTCCTTCGATTCCTGCCACATCATCCATACACACCTGCTGGCGATCATAACCCCACTCTTCGTTCTCAGAGGCAAGCACCAGTGCTCTTGCATCTGCATCCCGTCGAATTCCACTCCACACGTACCTCCACGCCCTGCTGTTTCTGCTCCGCCTCGACATGCCAACCAGGAGCCTCCGCACCTGTCAATCACGAAAAGAGCAGTTGCTTGTTACAGAGCATAAACAGAGAGAGCAAACAGTCCTCCTGCAAACACAATCAGGTCAAAATTATTTGTATTATGTTTTCATAATGCACATCGTTTCAAAGCAGCTTTACAGAAATATTACACGCATACAGACATCTGTTAATCTAACATCTCCAGTAACAACTACAAAAAACATCACGTTGTTGCATATAGTGTACCAAAATATTAAGTTTGTCAGAAGCCATAAACTTTTTGTGTCCCTACCACATGTGTTCCACATTAAAGCTTCCAATAATTTGACAAACGGATTGTCCAATGTGCGTTTTATTGTAATCCCGCTCCCTTCCACTGTAGTATTTCTCCCGCGCAATGTAAACACTAGCTGGCAACACGCTCAGTTTAATTGCCAGTGACAAACGCATTCAGTCATTTCATTTCGCATGAACAGTCATTTGACAACTAGCCGACATGTCGGTATACTGTAGCTCCTAAAGATAGATTCCGGAAAATAACATAACATGTTCTCTTTGCTAGGCCTCGCAGAAAGTGCTCAGCGAGAGCCAGGCACCTTGCAAGTCTGCAGAGATGAAGACTAATTCGCGTATGGAAAAGCAAATCGCCTGCAATCATGCTAATACTACCTAATACCGTTTGGATTTCAAAATTATTCCCAGCCTGTATGACAATAATTGTAAGAAAGTGCAACAGGCTTCGCCATATATGCATGATCTTGGCGCTAACGGACTTAGCAGGCGCTACATCCTGCTTGCTACGCTCACTAGGATAAGCTCAAGCAAACTTACCTGTCTTTCAGGGATACCACTGCGATCGTTGGAGTCTCGTATACCTACAAATTTTAGTATGACACTCTAATGTATGTATCTGTAAAAGCAACCAGATTCTGTCCACCAGCTAACTGTCACACTTTCCTGTGACCTACTTTCACGACAGACGTAAACAATGCTTTAAGAAGTCCCGCCTCCTTAGTTCAAACTCCATTGGTCAAAAATGTCACGTGGGCGGGGTTTATTTTCTAGTTCGCGTAACTACAGGTCTAAACAGCTGTCACTCAAATGTCAAACTCGTCCCAAGACTACAGGCTAAACCCCTTTCTGATGTTCACGCTTCCCCATCCAGGCAAGTGTAGCGACAGTACATGGAAGCAGATGTTAAACTGTCATTATTAATTAACTAGACTTTTGGACAAACAGCTCTTAGCTGTGTTCTTCATGTTCTGGTATAGTAATCTTCAACTGAACAGTGTAACAACTATTGCGTAATATTCTGCTAAATGTTTCAGAACAATGTTATCTACAACAATGTCAACTTAGTTCATACCTATAATGTTAGATCCTTATTTTTGTTCATAAATCTTGATTAAGATCTGTATTTACGTATTACATCCCTGCCATGCCTATCCAGGCTTAGCTTAAAATCAAGAGTAATAAGAATCTATCTATCTATCTATCTATCTATCTATCTATCAGTCTGTCTGTCTGTCTGTCTGTCTATCTATCTATCTATCTTTTTGTCTGTCTGTCTGTTTCTATGTCTGTGCATCTATTTATTCATCTGTCCTTCCATCCGTCCAACCATCTATCTGTCTATCTTTCTGTTTGTCTGCCTGTCTCTCTGTCTGTCCATCTATTTATTCATCCGTCCTTCCTTCTGTCCAACCGTCTGTCTGTCTATCTGTCTATCTTTCTGTTTGTCTGTCTGTGTCTCTGTCCATCTGTTTATTCATTTGTCCTTCCTTCCATTCAACCGTATGTCTGTCTGTCTGTGTCTATCTATCTATCTGTCAGACTGTCTGTCTGTCCATCTATTTATTCGTCCGTCCTTACATCCATCTAACCGATTGTCTGTCTGTCTGTCTCTCTGTCTGTCCATGTATTTATTTGTTTGTCCTTGCTTCTGTTCAACCATCTGTCTGTCTGTCTATCTATCTATCAGATTGTCTGTCTGTCCATCTATTTATTCATCCGTCCTTCCATCCGTCCAACTGATTGTCGTTCTGTCTGTCTGTCTATCTGTCTATCTTTTTGTCTGTCTGTTTCTACGTCTGTGCATCTATTTATTTGTCTGTCCTTCCGTCCGTCCAACCATATATCTACCTGTTTGTCTATCTATCTATCTTTCTATCTATCTGTTTGTCTGTCTGTCTCAGTGTCTGTCCATCTATTTATTTGTCCGTCCTTCCATCTGTCCAACCGTCTATCTATCTATCTATCTTTCTGTTTGTCTGTCTCTCTGTCTGTCCATCTATTTATTCGCCCATCCTTCCATCCGTCCAACCATACAACTGCATGTTTGTCTATCTATCTGTCTGTTTGTCTGTCTGTCTCAGTGTCTGTCCATCTATTTATTTGTCCGTCCTTCCATCTGTCCAACCGTCTATCTATCTTTCTGTTTGTCTGTCTCTCTGTCTGTCCATGTTTATTCGCCCGTCCTTCCATCCGTCCAACCATCTGTTTGTCTATCTCTCTATTTGTCCATCTATTTATTCGTCTGTCCTTCCTTCCGTTCAACCGTCTGTCTATCTAATTGTCTGTCTTTCTATCTATTCGTCTGTCCTTCTGTCCATCCAACCAACCATCTCTAATGCAAAAAATGTAATGTAAACTGTAATGCAAAAACAAACATGATTTGTCTGCACAAACAAAACAAATACTATATATATATATATATATATATATATACAGTAGTCAACATTTGAAGTGGATCAAAACCTTTCATCAAAGTTGTCCTAAAACCAAAACAATACCCGTTCTTGTTTTAGGACAACTTTGATAAACTTTTTTGATCCACTTCAAATGCTGACTACTGTATATATATTCTTTATAGATATACCCCTGGTTTCACAGACAAGGCTTAAACCTAATCCCAGACTGTTTCAACTCAAAGAAACTTGCACTAATTAATCTGAAATTATGTCAGTGCCTTTGTTTTGTCTCAAGATGCACACCAGCAATATTTTTTATAAGGGACATTTATAAAAACTACTTAAATGTCGTAACTGAACTATGGTCTGTGAAACCAGGCCAATATTTTTAGTAAAATATAATTTTAGCAAAAATATAATCTTGTTTTCTTTGTTGTAAACCTTTGACAGGCTTTGTGACTATTGTGTATAATCACAGTAAGCTATAATGTTGCTGTTATTATCACATTAAAAAAATCCTTATTTGTTCAAAGAACGAGAAATTGTCTTTTCCTATTGCTGATGTGATATATGAACAATTTAACTGACACTCTCGCTTTTTATTCCATATGGGACAATTACACTGTTTCTGGTAATGATGTGCAGTGCTGCTCTATAGCGCCCCCTTTCTACCTGTGGAGGCGTGACTGCAGCAACGCGGTGCGTGATGAGGAAGTTAGGTTGAGGCTGCAATGCAGTGATTCAGACAACCAGATGGTAACCTGTGGATTAATCCCTCATGTTACAGTCTATTTGAGTCTCTCCCTGAGCATCATGATTATTAATATATTCTGATGAAACACTCCTCAGATGTCATTTGTTCACCAGTGATAGATGAAAGATCATACTTGGAAGTTATAATAGGTTGTAATTTGTGCAACATGAAGTTCAAAGACAAAATACGTTACACTCCAATGATTTGGCTAGCACTTTGAACAGCTGCAGTATATTTCCATCACATCACGTGTGAGTTTCAATAAGAAGGAAACTGAAATTAGGTTGAGGAAGTTTTATTCGGAAACTGGACAAGCTGCGCTGGTGTTCACCCATGATGGAACCAGAAACAGTATCAACTACAGGTAAAACGCTACACGTCTGAAGAATGTCACGTTAAGAGTTAAAACACGCACACTCGCTCACAGGCACGTGTGCGCACCCATTCGTTTCACGCACACTTAGTAAACTTGCACATCAATACCTTGATTAACACAACGGTCTTCATGGTAATCAATGATTACATACCCAAAGAAACTCCACAAATTTCCCACAGTGCAATTCACCTACCTATACAGATATATATGTATATATTTCTGATACACACACACACTCATGTATTTAGATAATCATGATTTCAATAAAGACTTTGATCCATTTAAATGTTTAATGAACATCTCAAAATCTTCATAAATAATCAGCAGAAACAAACAAAAAAAATAAACAGTAATAATCCATCTTTTTTACATTTAGGTCCTCAACATCTGTGTTTGAATTTAAATGGTCCCAAAAGTGAAAAAACAAAATGACGGCTGATTTGTTCTTCAAATAAGAATAAAATTATGACAAAATAAAAGAATGACAAACAAGTGTAGCCTAGGAGAAAGAGGGCATCTATTTAAACACACACACAGGACGAGAGCAATAGCTACACAGCGCATTTACAGGGGGAACGCACGTCAGGCTACTATACACAGAGAGGAAGTTCAATCACACATTCACTTGCAAACAGCACACTCACGATACACGCATGCACGCAAAAATTCCTCTCTCATCATTTCGGGTGGTGAAGTTACTCAATGTGTATCATTAGGAGGATGTCTGTGTAGGTGCTTGTGTGTGTCTGTGTGTGTGTGTGTGTTTGTGTGGTTGATGGTTGTTCATGTGTAAGAGATGATAAGAGCGATTAACCCTTGGTGGACAGGATAAGAGCGACAATTAGCCCGTAGAGACCCAGAACCTCAGCGAAAATAAGGATCAGGATCATCCCCACGAACAGGCGAGGCTGCTGAGCTGTGCCCCTCACTCCAGCATCACCGACGATACCAATGGCGAAGCCAGCTGCAAGACCACTCAGACCGACGCTCAGCCCGGCACCAAGGTGCAAGAAACTCCTATAGAGAGAGACAAACGCAGAACATGGATAGTTTTATATCTTTTTTTGGTAACAGTATTTTTACAATATAATAGACAACAACTGAGGTTCTCTCATTACTACCAAATAAAATATATAAATCATAAATTACAGGAAATAATATTAACAACAATTTACAAAAAGAACAATACCGTTACACCTCCATGTACAGATACAGTAAAGTTTTTGTCAAAGCCCATGCTATTCTTAATTTTGACATTTTCATTTTTATACCAAACATATATGTCGGTTGAAATTATCGGTTAACAATCTACTTGATCTATAATAATCAGTATCAGCCGAACTCTAATATATTTATTTATTTATTTGGGGTCAACCAATTTTTAGCACTAATATTAAGCATTTTTATGGTTATCGGTATCGGTCACTTTCAAAACCATTTGCCCATAAAATTTAAATTTAAAAACATTGAAAGAAAATTTTTGCCAGAGTCCTTGTTCTTAATTTTAACATTAATTTTTATTTTTACACCAGACATACATATTATTTAAAAATATCTGTATCGGCCCTGAAAATCACATATTGATGGACACTTTATATATTTATTTATTTATTGTGGTCAACCGATTATCAGTGCTAATATTAAGCATTTTTATGCTTATTGCTGATAACATAATTTAAAAGCATTTAAAGGAAGTTTTTGTCAGCCCTTGTTATTCTTAATTTTAACAGACATTTTCATTTTTATAGCAGACATGTATATCGGTTGAAAATATCAGTTAACAGACGACTTGATCTGTATTAACTGGTATCAGCTTTTTAAAAACACATATCTCTAATATATTTATTTATTAGGGGGTCAACCAATTTTTAGCACTAATATTAAGCATTTTTATGATTATCGTATCGGTCACTTTCAAAACCATTTGCCCATAAAACAATTTAAAAACATTTAAAGAGTTTATTGAGACCTTGTTATTCTTAATTTTGACAAATTTTTATTTTTACACCAGACATGCATATCGGTCAACGGTCTATTTGATCTGTAATAATCTGTATCGACCCTGAAAATCACATATCGTCAATACCTTATATTTATTTATTTATTTATTTATTAGGGGTCAACTGATTATTAGCACTAATATTAGGCATTTTTAATGTTATCGGTATTGGTCATTTTCAAAACCATTTGTTATTGTTTTTGTTTTGTTTTTTTCAGAGCCCTTGTTATTCTTCATTTTGACATTAATTTTCATTTTTACACCAGACATTTATATCAGTTCAAAATACTGGTTAACAATCTACTTGAGGTGTAATGTTCAGTATCGGCCCCAAAAACATGTATTGGTTGACCCCTTATTTATTTATTACCATTTATTATGGTTAATGGTATCAGTCATTTTCAAAACCATTTGCCAATAAAATAATTTAAAAACATTAAAAAAAAAAAAAGAAGGTTTTTTTTTTTCAGAGCCCTTGTTATACTTAATTTTTAAATACATTTTTATTTTACAAAAGGCATATATCGGTTGATATATTTTCTTATAACAATACTTTTATTTGTCAAACATTACAAAGACAATATAACGTAGAGAGTCTTTGGATTTTTTAAATTTGAACGTAAAGAATATATTAATAAACAATACCCAAAAACATACAGATAAATTATCTCTTTAAAACTGTTCATATGCTCTTAATATCTATTAATTCTAATATAGCGTCATATCTTTTTAGTAACAATAAATTTATTTGTTAAACATTATGTGAAGCCAACACAATGCAGCGTTAAGATTTTTCCATTTTAACCAATTTAAAAAAGAATAATAATAATAATAATAATAATAATAAAAAAAATGAACAAAACCCTTTCACGTCCATGTACAGATACAATAAGAGCTTCTTTAGTTGTTTATCTACCTATAAATGCTAATATAGTGTTATATCGAGATTATTCTTATTATATTATAGTCAGCTATTTGAATAACATTACTCAGCCACCAATTAAATACATGCTATATTTTGTTTCTGAGAAGGCTGAGAGTGACTCGTAGGAAAATGCTAAGCAGACAAGGCACAAGCGAAGTGTGTGACTCACTTGTAGAGTGTGACAGTTTCAGAGATGTTGTTGGCAATAAGTACAGCCACCACCAGGCCGTAGATGGCAATGATACCCGCCATGACCACAGGAATGATGGACTTCATGATCAGCTCTGGCCGCATCACTGACATGGCAGCAATGCCTGTGCCGCTCTTGGCCGTCCCATATGCAGCACCCAATGCTAAAAAATAAGGAAATGCCAATTAACATGTGCAAAGAGACAAACAGAGTGAGAACAAGCACTTATGATGGGTTAAAGTTTAATTAATACAGGACAAGGCAGACGTTGTAGGTTTAAGCAAATACCCAACTAATGAACACCACTTTAACACATACATCTTAAAAATCAACCCCCCCTAAATACAAACCAGCTGTTCCAGGAATACTTTGCAACCATTTTAAGGCGAGACACTACAGGCAATATCATAGTATTTTCATGCAATGCTCAATCTTGAACGGTTTTGCTTATCTATTTCCATCTTTAAATTTTAACTGCATTATATATACACTACCAGTCAAAAGTTTTTTTTTTTTTTTTTAAAGATTTTTATTGTTTTTAAAGAAGTTTCTTCTGCTCACCAAGTCTGCATTTATACATCCAAAGCATAGCAAAAAATAGTACAAATTGTAAATATTTTCACTATTTAAAATAACTGCTTTCTATTTTAATATATTTTCAAACATTTTTATTCCTGTGATTTCAAAGCTACATTTTTAGCATCATTACTCCAGTCACATGATCCTTCAGAAATCATTCTAATATTCTGATTTGATGCTCAAAAAACACTTATTATATCATTGATTGTTGAAAACAGCTGAGTAGAATTGTTTAAGGTTTCTTTGATGAATAGAAAGTTCAGAAGAACAACATTTATCTGAAATATTTTGTAACATTATAAATGTCTTTATCATCACTTTTGATCAATTTAAATAAAAGTTGTTAAATAAAAGTATTAATTTCTATCATTTCTTTACAAAAAAATAAAAAAATAAAAACATTATACAGGCTCAAAGCTTTTGAATGGTATAGTGTATAATGTAACAAACGCTTTTTTATTACGGATAAATTATGATCTTTGGATCTTTCTATTCATCAAAGAATCCTGAAAAAATTTGTTTTAAATATTATTAATAATAACAACAATAATAACAATAATAATAATAATAATAATAATAATAATAATGTTTCTTGAGCAGCAAATCAGCATATTATAATGATTGCAGAAGAATCATGTGACACTGAAGACTGGAGTAATGATGCTGAAAATGTAGTTTTGAAATCACAGGAATAAATTACGTTTTAAAAATACTGAAATAGAAAAAATATTTTAAATAGTAAAAATGTCAATTTTACTGTTTTTCTGTACTTTGGATCAAATAAATGCATGGTCGGTGAGCAGAAGAGATTTCTTTATTTAAAAAAAAAAATAAAAATCTTGATGAAAAAAAATCAAATGGATGTTTTTTTTAAATTAGTTTTTCTCCTGCACTGAGTCAGAGACTTCACTTGAGTAGCACTTACATCAAAATTTCGTTTTGATCTACAGATGTATAGATAATTCTTATCTATATTCTAAAGGTTTTTACAGAGGGTGTGTTTATAGGACAATCACATGATTCACATAATTTTTTAATGTCTAATGTTTTGCTCTGAAAATGCATTCAAATCCAGACATTCAAACCACTCACTTCCATATCATTTTAACCTACCTATGGAAGTCGACGAATACGTCAACTGTTTGGTTACTAACATTCTCCAGAATTTTTATTTTTATTTTTTGTGCTCAACAGCATAAAAAAACTCATAAAGGTTTGGAACAACATGAGGGGGAGTAAATGATGACAGAACTTTGATTTTGACGCGAGCTCTCTCTTTATTTAGATTAGTCAAACATAATGTCTGCATTAACCTATTCACCTGTGGTGTCTTGTTTTAAAGACTTTAAAAGGCAAGCTCAGCAAAACATTAAGACAGCAGCCAAATGCTTTCGTTCTCAATCACATGACTACAGAAGCGAGTCCCTTTCGTTTGTATGAAGCGGACGAGGAGTTGCGTCAAATTTATGTGGATCTTTCCGGGACTGAGGCACGATGTGCTGAGACTGCACTTAAAAAATTAAAAGCAATGCCTGTCGTTTGAGTACACACAATAAGTGTGGCTCTGAGATAAACAGTTAAACTGATCTGGGCGTATAGCTCGTGTTTTAACAATGGCCTGTCGCGTTAGATAAGAGCAAACCTGTTTATGTTAATTAAGTAATGCATTTCGTCTTCAATTGAAAGAAATCAATGGCACTTAATCGGTCAGACGACGCTGCTGTTACATCTAGCAGACCTAGTATATGAAAGATACGAGATTATAAGACGACTGTGTGATGATAAAAAAAAAAAACTGGTGTTTCCAGCCATATAGGCTTAGAGGACATTTATATATGACGTCCTTGCGCAAACATTAAAACAGGAGATTCGCCTCATCCGACACGACAGCGTCTTAAGTTTACCGCGAGCCGTAACAATGAAGGAAATAATGAAACGAAATAAATAATTTATAGACATTACGTCAACTGAGACGTCATGTGCCGTGATGGAAACCTTCGCATCCCTTCTCCTACTACAGGTAACAACGGCTCATCGAGCCGCGACACCGGGCCGTTCACAGCCGCTCGACCGATCGCGGGCATCGCAACCCGTTTACTCAGGCTGTACATTTAATAAAGCATTCAACAGTCAATTTAAGGTTAAAATTACGCGTCTCTTACCACTGAACACCATTGCTGCTGAGGCACCCATCACTGCGAAGAAGGGAGAGTACTGTGGGGCGGACATTCTTCTCGCGCGCTGACAAACCTAAAACTAAAGACAGAAAGGGAAGAAGGCTTCAGTCTAGACGGTTTAGGCTCTAAGGAAGCTCTGTTCTAGGTTGACAGGTCTTGAAGGAGCAGGAGCAGAGCGCAAGAGATGGTCACGAATCCGACAGGAGCTTGTTCGCCGGCGGAGAGGAAGAAAATGGCGAAATGGAGAGTGTCACATGATCAACCATGAGTGCAGGGTCCATTTCCGCTTCTTTAGGGATGACTTATGAATACGCAATTTCTTTCTTTCTGGGATTTTGTAATGATCAACTGTCACGGGATCGCAGAGAGGATTTTTCGATGTTTCAGTAGAAATGAATTGAAGTTATTCGTTTTGTCTAAACACTGAGCGGTTTTGTCAGTTGAACGACACCCCTATTTGATAGGCGTTTTGGTATATTCCATTGCAGGCTTCCACTACGATCTTTGAATGCATTCTCAGATCAAAGGGATATAGACTTGAAAACCAGTTGTTTATCTGGTAGAACTTGTTTCATTCTTTAATAACCGCCAGATGTTGGCCACATATTGTGTGAATAAGTTTAAATCTTTTATTGTATTAACCAATAAGGATGTGAAAGTGCAGGATACAACATATTATATTTTTAAAAAAGCTTAAAATAAAAATCTCAGTGCATTTACTACTATTTGTAGACTGGAAAATGTTTACTGAAGCATTGAGATACCCATGAGAGAGGTTGTATGTGGACATTGAATGAGGTGTACATTGTCATGTGCTTGGTCTTATGACTTCTAGGCTTGGAGCTGGAGAGTCCAGAGAGGAAGTAACTTTATGTTACTCACTCTCGGGCACAGGGATAGGCAGACTACTGTAATATTAAAACTTGTGAATTGTTCTGTAATGTGTGTGCGCACTTCCCTTTTAATTGTGTGATTTTTGATGTGAGCCTAAATATTGAAAGTTGCACTCCAGATACTCCTTCCTCTTGGGTGCTGATGACAGTCACCTGAGATTATACTACCTACATTTCACACAGTGGTAGTTACTATAAAAGAGATAAAGAAAAGGCAACAGTAGGCAAATGTGGATAAGGAAACACATGCTTTTCTTCTATTGAATAATAAATGCAGTGTATACACTATATACTTTATATATTTATACACACTAGGCCAGACGTTGTCAGGTGCATAGTGGGAAAATATTTCTAAGTACTGTTTTCTGTCTATAATACATTATTATATCTATAAACAATAACACACCAGTTACTCAAATATTAAAATATGTAATGCCTTAATGATTTAACTAGCTTTTTGGTTAATAGTGTTAATAGTAACATCAACCATGTAATAAACATATGTGACCCTGGACCACGAAACCATTCATAAGTGTCAAAGCGAGCTTCATACATCATCTGAAAGCTGAATAAATAAGCTTTCCATCGATGCATGGTTTGTTAGGATGGGACAATATTTGGCTGAGATACAACTATTTCAGTATATGGAATCTGAGGGTGCAAAAAATTCAAAATGTTGAGAAAATCTCCTTTAAAGTTGTCCAAATTAAGTTCTTTGCAATGCATATGACTAATCAAAAATTAAGTTTTGATATATTTACAGTAGGAAATTTACAAAATATCTTCATTGAACATGATCTTTATTTAATTTCCTAATGATTTTTGGCATAAAAGAAAAATCTGTCATTTTGACCCATACAATGTATTTTTGGCTATTGCTACAAATATACCCCAGCGACTTAAGACTGGTTTTGTGGTCCAGGGTCACTTATGTAACTTGACAGTAAGAAAAAACAGTTAAAAGCTGAAACCATATACACTACCAGTTTTTGAACAGTAAAATTGTTTATGTTTTTTAAAGAAGTCTTTTTTGCTCACCAAGCCTGCATTTATTTGACCCAAAGTACAGAAAAAAATGTGAAATATTTGTACTATTGTACTATTTCTATTTCTAATTTATTCCTGTGATTTCAAAGCTGATTTTTTAGCATCATTACTTCAGTCACATGATCCTTCAGAAATCATGCTAATATTCTGATTTGCTGTTCAAGAAACATTTATTATTATTATTATGTTGAAAACAGCTGAGTAGATTTTTTTCAGGATTCTTTGATGAATACAAAGTTCAGAAGAACAGCATTTATCTAAAACTAAAATCTTTTGTAACATTATAAATGTTTTTATCATCACTTTTGATCAATTTAGCATCCCTGCTAAATAAAAGTAGGAATTTCTATAATTTCTTTCCCCCAAGAATAAAAAAAAAATATACTCACTCCAAGCTGTTGAATGGTATACCGTATACAAAAGCTTTTTATTTTAGATAAATGCTGATCTTTGGATCTTTTTATTCATCTAAGAATCCTGAATAAAAAAATGTACTCAACTGTTTTAAATATTGATAATAATAAATGTTCTTGAACAGCTAATCAGCATATCAGAATGATTTCCGAAGGATCATGTGACACTGAAGACTGGAGTAATGATGCTAAAAACTGAGCTTTGATCACAAGAATAAATTACATATTAAAATATATTCAAATAGAAAATAGTTATTTTAAATAGTAAAAATTTTTTACAATTTTACTGTTTTTGCTGTTCTCTGGATTTCTTTAAAAACATAAAAAATCTTACTGTTCAAAAACTTTTGGCTGGTAGTTTAAATACAATGACGTTTATAATTAAAATAGATAAATAGCCTATACTATTCCAGTATTTGGCTGATTTGACTGAAGTAAATCTAAATCCACATATTTTTACAAAGTGCTTTAGAATGACCCGGATGGTTGAGATGGTTAATGTACGTAGTGCCATTGGATGTCGCTGTAATTCTTCATATTTCGTTTCATTGCCTACGTGGCACTCGCTCATCTGCTGTCCGGTACTGCTCCCTATTGGTTGTCTGTATCCAGCATCGCTGAAAAACAACCGGAATCACTTGATATTATAGTCTCAATGTCTTCATTTATCGTTTGTCAGTCTAGTTCAGTTATGTTATGGGGGCGAAGGGCTTGTTTGGACGTTTTGTATTAATGAATATACAAATACATTAAGCATATGCATTTTCCCAAAATAACTGTAGGGGGCACCCGGATTTGAACCGGGGACCTCTTGATCTGCAGTCAAATGCTCTACCACTGAGCTATACCCCCTATCCGTACTGAAACATATTTTAGTGCCTACTTATTTACACTAAAATGAAACACAAATAATAACAAATGATTGCTAAAATAATAGTTCCGTTTGACCATAGAATAATGACTGTACACAAAAGGCAGTTTCATCCTCACAAAGGCTCTTTATTTTGAAAACCAGTCATTTATGAACATCCATGGACATACAACACATGCATTTGATGATAGTGTCACCTAAACTGTAAGTTTGTAAATAGTCATAGCAGAAATTCCACAGAATGACAGAAAAAGAAATAATAGCCGCACAGTCACAGATCTTAAGGTTTCGTGGCACTGTTTCAGCCATGGTCTGTACTTTTGGGGAACGTAGTTGAACACTGTCTTTTAAATTAAAAGGGGAGAATCTAATAGTGTGGTGTAGGTTTTGTGTCAGCTGCTATCCTATAGGAACAGTGTTTGTGTGACAGAGAGACGGGTGAAGTCTCATCGTGTAAGTGCATCCTGCGTCCTCCAGTGAATTCACGTTACAGCTGCTCCTCATCTCACGACTGAACAAACAGAGCCTCTTCCTGTAGGGTGAAACAACATACAGTGCAAATATGAGCACAAGAACCTGATCAGTGACACTTTCATTTGAGCTCTCACATAGAAAGAGGCCTTGTCATATATTGTTATTTTTTTGCAGATAGCCTACAAGCAGCTACGTTTTGAAATTATAGGCTTAATTATTAATTTGTATTACACCATTATTTAACCATAATCAAAACCTGCTTACTATATGTCCGCCTGCAATTTCAGGTGGTTTTTCTCGATAAAATGTAAAAATACAATTAGGTAAAAATGCATCGCCAACCTTTGAGCTCATGTCCCTCCGGTGGACGTGAATCACGCAGTCGCTCTCACGACGGTCCATCGATTCTGCCGTGATCAGAGCATGTAGATGATGTAGGACAGGAACACAAGGCCCATAATGGCGAAGAACATCAATAACAGGACGTCCAGCATGATGTTCACAGAGCAGCTGGTCCAAAAGATGCGGAGGATGCTCGGTCACCCTGTAGCAAGAGCGATAACGGTTGTGTCCGCTGGACTGGAGACCCTCCCCGGCCGCTGCGCAGTAGTGTCCTCCCTTCTAGAAGATGCAGCGAACAGCTGGGGGCAAGAGCTGTAAATGGGATTCTTAATGTGCATCCTGTTTTGTAGGGTGCAAAAAGGCTTTTTAGGACCGAACTATAGGGGAAAATGAGGGCGACTACACTACCAGTCAAATATTTTTGAACAGTAAGATTTTAAATGTTTTTTAAGTCTCTTCTGCTCACCAAGCCTGCGTTTATTTCATCCAAAATACAGCAAAGGCGGTAATATTGTGAAATATTTTCTATATACTGTTTGAATAAATTTCAAAATGCAATTAAAGTTAAAAATTTCAGCATCGTTACTTCAGTTTTAAGTGTCACATGATCCTTCAGAAATCATTCTAATATGTTGATTTGCTGTTTTTTTTAAATTTATTATTATAAATATTTTTAAACAGTTGGGTACATGGGTACATCCAAAGATCAGCATTTATCTGAAATAAAAAAGCTTTTGTAGCAACATAATAATAATAAATGTTTCTTGATTAGCAAATCAGAATATTATAAAAATTCAGCTTGGATTTTGAATCACAGGAATAAATTGTGACCCTGGATCACAAAACCAGTCGTAAGGGTCATTTTTTCAAAATCGAGATTTATACATCATATGAAAGCTGAATAAATAAGCTTTTCATTGATGTATAGTTTGTTAGGATAGGACAATATTTGGCCGAGATACAACTATTTAAAAATCAGGAATTTGAGGGTGCAAAAAAAAAATCAAAATATTGAGAAAATCGCCTTTAAATTTCTTCAAATAATGTTCTTAACAATGTATATCACTAATCAAAAATTAAGTTTTCATACATTTACAGTAGGAATTTTACAAAATATCTTAATGGAACATGATCTTTACTTAATTTCCTAATGATTTTTGCCATAAAAGAAAAATCAATAATTTTGAACCATACAATGTATTTTTGGCTATTGCTACAAATAAACCCCAGCGACTTAAGACTGGTTTTGTGGTCCAGGGTCACAATTAGATTTTAAAATATGTTCAAATAGAAAGCAGTTATTTTAAATAGTAAAATATTTCAAAATCTTACTGTTTTTGCTGTACTTGTTTTGGTGAGCAGAAGAAACTTCTTTAAAAAAAACATTAAAAATCTTACTGGTCAAAAACTTTTGACTGGTGGTGTACATAAAAAACTGCCGTTTTATAACAGACCTTTAGAATTTGAGTGCTTATCAGGGGTGAAAGATTAAATTAGTTAGGCAGACAATTGCGTTACAATTGGAAGTTGAGAGGGATGTGTCTGATTCTCGGAAGCTTTGACTTAAAATGCATGTTTAGATGGAGAACCATGACTTGCATGAGGGTAAGCATGAGTTTACACATACTCACAGGGTTTTTAGACATGACCTTCATATTTTTTCCCCCCAATTTTTCCACCTTTTAGTTCCTTTTAAATAACCTTCCGTTTATTTTTTTTAACCTTTATTTTTGGGTGATTTGTCATTCAATAATGACCATTACTAATAGTGAGACATTACTGACATAGATTTTCCACCAAAGAGTGTGTAAAAGAAGAGAGACGCTAATCTTGTCAGATTTGTGCATTGGAATTAAAAGATGGATCAAAACAAAAGGTTTTAAATGTAGTAATAAGGATTGTTGTATTTAGATGAGCTAATTTGGATATCTATGGACAATTTTTGGATATTTAGATATCTCACCTGCACTGGACAATTGGTTTACAAAGGTGAAAGTACATGAGAATCCAGTATATACAGTTGAGGTCAAAAGTTTACATACACCTTGCAGAATCTGCAAAATGTTAATTATTTTACCAAAATGCATATTATTCTTTATTTAGTACTGACTTTTTCACATAAAAGACATTTACATGTAATCCACAAGAGAATAATAATAGTTGAATTTATATGTCCAATTTGAAAGTTTACATGCACTTGATTCTCAATACTTTGTTGTTACCTGAATGGTCCACAGCTGTTTTTTCATTTAGTGATAGTTGTTCATGAGTCCCTTGTTTGTTCTGAACAGTTAAACTGTCTGCTGTTCTTCAGAAAAGTCCTTCAGGTCCCACAAATTTTTTGGTTTTTCAGCGTTTGTCTGTATTTGAACCCTTTCCAACAATGACTGTATGATTTTGAGATCCATCTTTTCACACTGAGGACAACTGAGGGACTCATATGTATCTATTACAGAAGGTTCAAATGCTCACTGATGCTCCAGAAGAAAACATGATGCACTGAGGACCAGGGGTGAAAACTTTTGAACAGAATGAAGATGTGTATATATATATTTTTATTTTTCCAAAAAAATATATATAGTACTGCCCTTCAGAATCTACAGAAGATACTTACATGTTTCCCAGAAGACAAAATAAGTTAAACTCACCTGATCTTCAAATTCAAAAGGTTAATGTATCGTGTTTTCTTGCTGAAGCATCAGTGAACGTTTTAACCTTCTGTAATAGTTGCATATGAGTCCTCAGTGAGAAAAGATTGATCTCAAAATCATACAATCCTTGTTGAAAAGCATTCAAACTAGGGACTCATGAACAACTGTCACTAAAAAAAAAAACAGCTGTTCATCATTCAGGTTGCAACATAATATTAGGAATCAAGTGTATGTAAACTTTTGATCAGGGTCATTTATATAAATTATTATTTTCTCTTGTGGACTATATGTAAACGTCTTCTATGTGAAATATATTATCCAGGTCAGTTCTAAATAATAATTAAAAAAAACACGCATTTTGTGTGATCCCTCTTATTTTGGTAAAATAATTAACATTTTGTAGATTCTGCAAGGTGTATGTAAACTTTCAACCTCAACTGTACTTCACCATTGAACAGAATAGGTCATAAAGTTTGTTTCTTTTAAAGAAATAATCAGTCTTTTTAGCAAACATGCTTTAAATAAAACAAAAGTGACTAAAGACATGTGTAATGCTATAATATTAATGTTATACTATTATATTGTTATAATATTAAGCAGCATAACTGCTGTTTCTTGAGCGCCAAATCAGCATATTAGAATGATTTCTGAATGACCATGTAACTTGAAGATGCTGAAAATGCAGCTTTACCATCACAGGAATGCTTTAAATTTGCTTAAAATATAAGCAGAAAGCTTATTTTAAACTCTAATTTTGTATTATTTGGTGAGTTTAAGTGGCTGTTTTCCCCAAACCCAAACTTCTGAATGTTACTGCACACAATAAACATATACTATAACATGTGCTGGAAAAAATGCAGCAGGTTTTTACAAACTAAATGGTTATAATGTGCAAAACAAGGTGTTTGAGGGGGTGCTGTAACTAATTAGAGAAACATTGGCGACAGTGCACTGATAGATATTGAAGATATTCTGAAGAATATGTTCTACTGGTTAGCTAAAAAAAAATCAAATGTGACCCTGAACCACAAAACCAGTCATAAGGGTCCATTTCTGGAAATTGTGATTTATCTCAAAGCTAAATAAATAAAAGAAAAATGGATAATTTTGACCCAGACAATGTATTTTTGGCTATTGCTACAAATATACCCATGCTACTTAACAACACTGGTTTTGTGGTCCAGGGTCACAAATGAGTAACCAGATATTATACCTCTGAAGTGGCAATAGTGGAAATAGTGTCTTGAGAAAGCAAAACACTTACTTTGATCATTCTCTGCATCTATATTTTGGCATTTTAGAGAACAACGATCAGTAGAATCTCATTAGAGTCTTTGCACAGTAACATTGTTTCCAGTTAGAGAGAAATACATGCTAGGCTCTAAAACATTCGAATACCGTTGACAATCTGTCGGCTTGACAAACCCCGCCCGCCTTGGTATACAAATAGATTTTTTTATTCCACTGATATTGATAAATTGACATTAAAATTCCGTCTCGTACAATACCAGCAAGGCAATGAGAATAAGCAATGATATGAGGAAAAAACAAAAACATCAATAACAACGTCTTACAGAACAGCTCTGAGATACAGTTCGATACAATGCACATGGAATGCTCCAGAACCGAAATGGAACAGAACCAATGGAATGATTAAAATCCAAAGCTAAAATGGTCTACAGAATTGTGCTTGGGCTCCTCTCTTCTCTCACTATTCTACAATGCTGTTCTGCTCCTCGCTTGCTAAGTGACTATATAGTTTCTTTTTTTTTCCCTTTATGAAGAGCAAAATACATCACTATTTTCTCGCATTTTTTTTGAAAGCAAGAGCAGCAGAACAAAATTACAGATATATATTCTACGTAATTCTGTAAAGGGCTAGAGGAATGTGAAGGAGCTAAAGTAAATGTGTAAGTATCAAAAGGCTCCGTCCTTTTCTTACAGTTTCGGGAATGTCCAGTCGAAAAGGAGGAGCCTTTGTCAGATTCCAGTTTCAACACATGATGCAAACGGCCAGACGTATGGAATGATAACTGGAATGACCAGTAGTCTCATGATTGAGCGTTGTAACTCAGACCCACAGCCAATGAGATGTGAAACTGTACTGAATACATTACAAATACAAGCTGCAAAGAAGATATGAAACAATGAAAATATATATATATATATATTTATAAAAACTGAAGTTCGGACCATTCTTTCACAAATTGTCATAGCAACTGATAAGATAAGCGAGTTGAGATGTCTGCGAAGTGCTCTATAGCAGGCCCTAAATATTTCAGAGGCCCGTGCGGTCATGTATTCTGAAGGTTCTTGTGTGTGCGAGTCTTAAGACTTTAAGCGCCACTTGTGACAGCACCTTTCCAGGACTGAGGAAACACTTACTAAAAAGACAGACAGATAGACAGCGAAAGCAATAGACAGAGAGAAAAAGATGGGCGAAAGTAGTAAATCATTCACTATTTATGCGAGTGCGTGTATGCGCTGTTGCCGTGTATGATTACTATGCTTGTTTTGGATCATAACCGGGTCTTAGAGGCCGACCCCTTGATAGGACAGTTAGTGCAGGAAAAGAAGAAGAAAAAGATGAGCTCTTGAAAGGTGAGAGATGGCACTCGGCTAATCATCTGCGTATCTCTGCTGCAACCCACTCTTTTATCTTTTTCACCCTTTCCCCTTTTTCTCTCTTATGTTCAGATGGCCTCTACATAGTTAGCCGGCAGCATCCCCTGCTGGCCGGTGCGCTCCACTCTTCCGTACATCCATCCCTCATCGATCTGCTGCACGTCCAGGATTATGTCGCCGTCCATGAACGACACCTCGTCCTCATCAGCGGCGGTGTAGTCGTACACCGCTCGGTAGCGCTTCTGCAACGCACACACACACAAAGACCATCGTAAGGACTCGGAAAGACGGAGTGTGAAGGACAGTGTGTATAAGAGAGTTTATTACCCCAGAGCTGGGAGGAGGGCCGGCAGCGGCCTGACGCACGGGCTCAGGCTCATAGTGATAGTTCGGAGATGCTGCCGAGGGTTGATATGCTGCGGGAGAACAACGTGTTTATTTTATGGCCCGTTCAAATTGAGATTTTATTGAAGAACAGACAAGCGAAACAGATTGTGTACCAGGAGCTGTGTTCTGTTGAGGTGACTGTGGGTGCAGAGGAGGGCCTTCTCCTCCCATTCGGCTCTTCTCAAAGTCCTCATGGTACTTAATCTAAAACACACGGATACATATACAGTGTGTCAAAACAGACATACATCCATGCAAACATTCATATTTTTTTTTCATATCAAAAGATTTTTAATGTTTTTTAAAAGAAGTCTTTTCTGTTCATCAAGGCTGTATTTATTTGATTAAAAATACCAAAAAATAAATATTAATGCAATTTAAAATAGTGGTTTTCTATTTTAATATACTTTCTAAATTCTAATATGCTGATTTATTATCAGTGTTGAAATCAGCTGAATTTTCATCAGCAATCAGAAATTATTCTAATATGCTGATTTATTATTAGAATTATCAGTGTTGAAAAAGTGCTGCCAAATATTTTTTGTAACCTGTGATTCTTTTTTTCAGGATTCTTTGATGAATAACAGGTTACAAAGAACAGCATTTATTCAAACTATAAATCTTTTCTAACAACGTAAATCTATGCTACCACTTTTTATTAATTTAACACATCCTTGGTGAATAAAAGTATTCATTTCTTTAAAAAAAATTTACTGACCACAAACTGAACAGTAGTGTATATTGTTAAAACAGATTTTCTATTTTTAAATGCTGTTCTTTTTAACTTATGTTTTAAAGTATATTAAAATAAAAAACATTATTTTATATTGTAACATTTTGCAGTACTATTGTTTATTTTTTCCTGTATTTTTGATCAAATAAATGCAGTCTTGATGATCATAAGAGAACTTTTGAGCAGTAGTGTATATATATATATATATATATATATATATATATATATATATAATTAGAAATTTTTGTAACAATATATACTACCGTTCAAAGTTTGAGGTCAGGATTTTTTTTCTTGTTTTGCTTGACAGAAATTAAATTAAACTGATAAAAAGTGACAGTAAAGACTTACATTGCTTGAAAAGATTTCTGTGCTAAATGCTGTTCTTTTAAACTTTTTATTCTTTAAATAATCCTGAATAAAGTATCATAGGTTCCAAAACCAACTTCCAACATTGATAATAAATCAGCATATTAGAATGATTTCTGAAGGATCATGTGACACTGAAAACTGGAGTAATGATGCCGATGAAAATTCAGCTTTGCTTCACAGACATAAATAATATATTTTCAAGTATATTAAAATAGAAAACTTATTTTAAATATAATATATATATATAAGTAACATAATACTTCTAGCCCTTCAGATATAATATTTCATAATATTACGCTTTTTATTTTTTATTTTTGATTGAATAAATGCAACTTTGATGAGCATAAAAGACTTTTGAACAGCAGTGTACTAAACACTGTTGTTGTGAATTCTGCTAAATAAGTCACCAAAGTAACATTATTTAGCTGGATAACACAGTCAAAATTGGGATAATTATTTGTTATTAAAAGCAGATGTCTTGGAGCTGTTAAACGGGTTGAAAATTATAAACATATGCAACATATGACATTAATTTCCAACAAAAAAGTGTACATGAATCATGAAGATAACAGCTGTAAAACTCTCAGCAAATTATGTTATTATATAAGTTAAATACATTAATTACATTTTTCTGGCACGTAAAAATGTATAATTTTAAAATGTATAGTAATGTACAATGTAGTAAAGCTTGTTAACATGTTGGCAGGACAAGAACAAAAATTACTACTGTTGCAATCAGGCCATCAGAAAAAAAAAAAAAAAAAAAAAAAAAAAAAGATTGTTGAGCCAGATTATGGGACCAATGTTAAACTGATTTTGTAAGTATCTATTATACAAATCAAAGCTGGTATTTTTCAAATAGCTCAACAAGCTGCATTTATTTGATTAGAAACAATGTAAAAACAGCAATTTTGTGAAAATGTATTACAATTTAATATAAAGGTTTTCTATGTTAATACATTTTAAAATGTCATTTATTCCTGTGATGGCAAAGCTGAATTTTCAGTATCATTACTCCAGTCTTCAGTGTCACATGATCCTTCAGAAATCATTCTAATATGCTGATTTGGGGCTTAAGAAACATAACTTATAATTTTTACAATTTAAAGAGTTGTGCTGCTTAATATCTTTGTGAAAAACACAATATATTTGCAGGATTCTTTGTTAAAAATGTTAATATTTCTATAATATTTATATAGGAAATCTTCTGTAACATTATGTACTGTCAATTATTATCAGTTTTATGTTGTTTTTTTAACGCTTGCGGAATAAAACGTACCACATTTCTTTCAGAAAAAAAAAAATTTGAAAGGTAGTGTATGAAGACTTCACTGACAGTGTACTAAAAATAATCATAGAGAACAATGAAGAACAACCACACTGCTGTCCATTTTACAGACACGCCCTCAACTGAGTGAATTTCTTCCACAGCAGTGGGCACTTTGGGTAAGCGGTTCAGACCAAATTAACTGCAGGAAATTGAGGTGAGGAAGAAAAAAAATAGAATGCATGAGACATACTGATGCAGTGTTGTCTCATAATTAAACCACTCAGAAAACGGTCCTTCATTTTGATAAGTGGTGGTTTCAGCAAGAGGTTTTAATTTAATTAAACTTTATTCTGAGCCAGGATAAGAATTAATAGCAATTCCTGCACCATCCACAAGGTGTCTTCTAAGCCAGAAAATAACACTGACAGGAAATGACATTGCAAAAAGGAAGTTAAGGGACATAAATGTTACCAGGCAACCAGAGCAGACACTTCATTCGAACAGGTGTGGTTATAAAGAAGAAGAGGAAGGGTGGAACTAAATAAGTGCTCTAACAAAGTTAAATAATTATTACTTCTTGTTAACAACTCATTAATAAACAATGAGAGGAAATTAAGGTAGATAAACCGTGTTTCTTTCGGTTTGTGGGAGCATAATAGATAGAGTTTGCAAGGCACAAAATAAAAAGCTAACTTAGCAACTAAAAAAAAAAAGAGAAAATATGAATATGTGAAAGAGAGAAGTACACAGTTGTTGGACATACGTTGCTGATTTGGTCTTGTGTTTTCTTGATTCTCTGCAGCTCTGGTGTGTCAGCCACAACGCTGAAGCCCTTTCCTTTGTTCTTCTCAAATTCCTCCTTGTAGAGCACCTGCAACACAAACACACACACAAATTATCAACAACTATCCAAATAATCATAACGGTTTAATTTACTGTTCAAGTATAACAGGTTTACAGGTATACTTCCTCCTTTATATTATATCAGCACATATGCAGCTTAGTTAATGAATAATCATAAGAACAACATTTGGCATTTTCCACATTCCACATGGTAAACGGCCCTCAAACTCCTACGTCTTTCTTTTTTCTCTTTTATTTCAATGAATGGTCAGTGAAAGGTGCATAACATTTAAAAAAAAGTTCATTTTTAACATCAGAAGATCAAACTAAATATTATGAGCCATTTTCTATTAATTTTACAATAAGGTTCATTAGTTAACATTAGTTAAAGGAGAAGTTCACTTCCAAAACAAAGATTTACATATGATGTTCATGTCTTCCTGTCTTTAGTTGTAAAGAAATTATGTTTTTTGAGGAAAACATTTCAGCATTTTTTTTCCATATAATGGACTGATATGGTGCCCTGATTTTGAACTTCCAAAATGCAGTTTAAATGCGGCTTCAATCACAAATGTGGTTGTAAATGATCCCAGCTGAGAAAGAAGGGTCTTATCTAGCGAAACGATCGGTTATTTTCATTTAAAAAAACACAATTTAAATACTTTTTATTCTCAAACGCTCATCTTGCCTTACTCTTCTTGAACTGTGTATTCTGACTTAAGACAGTTCAAAAATCATTTCAAAATCGTCCTACATCGCTGCAGAGGTACCGACCCGGTCTATGCAAAGTGAACATGCAAAGAAGATCAAACACCCTTAACAAAAACGGTAAAACGCAATATAGGATGATTTCGAAGTTGAGGGAGAACATGAGATGGGAGTTTTTTGACATACCCAAACTGTCACGAACTGGAACAAAAACAGTCCAAGCAGAGCAAGACAAAACGAGCATTTGGCATTAAAAAGTATATCAATTGTATTCTTTTTATTAAAATAACTGATCATTTCACTAGATAAGACCCTTCTTCCTCGGCTGGGATCGTTTACAACCACATTTGGGATCATTTGAAGCCCCATTTAAACTGCATTTTAAAAGTTTAAAATCGGGGCACCATATCAGTCCATTATATGGAGAAAAATGCTGAAATGTTTTCGTCAAAAAACATAATTTCTTTACGACTGAAGAAAGAAAGACATAAACATCTTGGATGACAACGGAGTGAGTAAATTATTTGTTAATTGTTGTTCTGAAAGTGAACTTCTCCTTTAACTCCATTAGTTTATATGCACTAAGAATGAACAATACCTCTACAGAATTTACTAATGCATTATTAAAATCACAAGTTGTGTTTGTTAACATCAGTTAATGCACTGGTGTAATAAATGTATTGTTCATTGTTCGTTCATGTTAGTTAATGCATTAATGTTAAAATGACACCTTATTGTAAAGCATAACCATTTTATTTAATGTGTTTGGGTCTAAATACAGTTTAAAATCCTGATTTGTGCAATTTTGTAATTAGCTAGCAATAAATTTGTTGTTAATAATACATACAAATAATAAAACAAAAAACAATCATACAATAAAATGAGTAATGTCACAAGTAATTATTGCAAATTAGTCTCAATGAATCTGTCACGCAGTAGAGGCTAGTTTGGGAACACAAGTTGGTTGATAGCTACTGATAAACTATTTCCCATAAATATTTGCTCATTCTTTTTTTTCTGACAATAATAGAGATAGCAGGCTTTAATTGTTTATCTTTGCTAATGCAGTGAACACAATAACGTGTAAATACTGAATGAAAAACTGAATTAAATGTCATGACGTTTTGGTTTTAATTGTTGCTTAAATAACAGTTTATCTGATATATCTAATCATACCTGGTAATAGTTCTCACTTAAAAACATGGGTTTTGTGCTTCTAATGTTTTATAAGTTCATGAGATGCCAAAATGTTCTGTGCTTCACATAAGAGCAGTGTTGAGTGTTGAGGGGCTTTCATACTGGCGGTTGAGTTTGAAACAGGGCACGGTTTTTGCATTAAAAAATGTTAATGTGAAAGCAGTCATGTGGACCCGGGAACGCACAGAGTTATTGAACCCATGACTACCTGTAGGAGGTGGTCTGAGTTTGGTTGCAGTGGAACTGTGACACAGATCGTGTGAATGTGAAAGCAACTCGGACTTGGGTGTGCACTTGATCAGGAAGTAAAGTGAAACGTACATGCATTTCAGCCATGATGATAATGTTGTTAGTTCAACAAAACACTTGATATGGATGAGAGTGTTGAAGATATGAGCAAGAGTGAGAGTGCAGTGTAATCATGTATAGGGACTGCAATCAGAACAGCAAATGAATCAGCTGTCTCCTCAAAACACTTCATTTGTAAGCCTTCATGTGAAGCATATACAGTAAACGTAAGTCTTGTTCACTTTGCTGCACATAATAACACCAAATTAATAAAAAAAAATCTCACAGATATTCGTATCCGTTCTGTTTTCAACATGTGCCATGCACTTTGTGATGACATTAAGATGAAAGCAAATGCACTATGGTTTGAAAGAATCAAGCGAGTATGAAAGCAGACCATTTCTCTCAGGTTCGGGCCGCAGCAAACGTGCTCAGCGTGAAAGCCCCCTTAGGAAGGGTACAGGTGGAGCTCTGGGAGATGATCATGACTTGATTTAAGCATCCATTTAGTATTATTTTGTGCTTAGGAGAGCATTGACTAATGCCACAGAAGCATACAGAAATAAGGAATCGATCAGAGTGATTAGGGAGTATGCGAATGTTGGCGTGTTATACCTGGCTCTGCATCTTGCTTTGCTGTTTCAGGCGCAGGTTCTCCGGAGTGTCTGCAACACTGGTGAATGACGTCTTCGGATAGTGTCTGAAACACACACACACACACAGAGGCATTTCAGTTAACATCAGCATTTGAAATCCAGTGAGGATTTGCAACTAACATCTCGGTATTTCTCCTAGTTAAATTACAAAAAAAAAAAAAAGTATCATCATACACTGCCAGTGAAAAGTTTTTGAACAATAAGATTTTCATTTTTTTTTTAATAAGCTATACCAAGCCTCCTTTTTTTGATCCAAAGTACAGCAAAAACAGTAGAATTTTGAAACAATTTTACTATTTAAAATAAGTGTTTTCTATTTGAATATATTTTAAAATGGAATTTATTTCTGTGATTTTAAAGCTGAATTTTTTGCATCATTACTCCAGTTACATGATCATTCTAGTATTCTGATTTACGGCTCCAAAAACTAAAAATAAAACAAAAATTATTGTTGAAAACAACTAAGTAGATTTTTTGTCAGGTTTCTTTGATAAATAGAAAGTTCAGAAGAACAGCATTTATCTGCTGCATTCTTTTGAACAGCAAAAATAAATAAATAAATAAATAAATAAATAAATTAAAAAAATTAGAATTTTTGGAATGGTATAGTGTATAACGTTACAAAAGTGTTTTATGTCAGATAAATGCTGATCTTCAGATCTTTCTCTTCAAAGAATCCTAAAAAAAATACTCAACTGTTTTAAATATCGATAATAATAATAATAAAATGTTTCTTGAACAGCAAATCGTCATATTAGAATGATTTCTGAAGGATCATGTGACACTGAAAACTGGAGTAATGATGCTGAAAATGTAGCTTTGATCAAAGAAATAAATGAAATTTTAAAAATATTTAAATAGAAAGCAGTTATTTTAAATAGTAAAAATATTTCAAAATTGTACTGCTTTTGCTTTGGATCAAATAAATGCAGACTTGGTGAGCAGAAGAGACTTCTTTAAAAAAAAAACATTAAAAATCGTACTGTTCAAAAACTTTTGACTTGTAATTCTTGCAGGTCACCAAATGTTAGGTAAAACCATTTAAGTTACTTAGGCAAAACTATTAAATTATTATAATAGTTAGGTAAATCTAATTAGGTTAATTTTATTTTTATAATACTGAACTTTTCAAGTCAATGTTTTATCAAGGCTACCTGGATGCTTTTTAACCATGTTGCAGTTAAAGAAAGATCATGAATTGGTTACTGTAAAGGTGAATGTCCACATTTGCTTATCACTGATCTGTATGAAGGCGCGGGAGTGTAATTTATGCCTTGTGTAAACAAGGCAGCTTATTTGTCCTATTTTCACAGACCAACGCAACACAAAATTAGCATGACAGCGACAAACCCAACCACAATCATCCAACGCAGCACACAATTAGAGTGCCAGAAATAACAGAACTGTACAACAGAGAACACAAATTACAATTACGACATTAACCAATATATTTGGTAATGAAGTCCTAATTATTTTGTAATACAGTCTTAATCATTTAACTACAGTTAATTGATCACGCAACCTTATGACAACATATAGTGTGCCACAAAAGGATTTAACATGGCTTATTCAGAATTTAGATATTAACAATACAACAACTGAGCCAAACAAAACGTAGTCTGTTCCTGGTTACCACAGGACACCCAGTCTGCTTAGTAAACCTCCATATAGCACACAGAAGCTGTGTTGCTGCAGGCAACAACCACATAATACAACACATGCTCTGTAAACCAGTGGAAATAAATATTGCCTGATCTAGCATTAACCTTAAAAAGCCATGCCAAAGACTTTACAAAATTCAGGTAGTGGCCTATAACGCAAACATACTTTTAAACTAGTGCTGTGTTTATTTATTCATTTTATTTTTTGATACACCATTAGATTGAAAACACAGATCCTTTAATTTTGAGTTTTAGTAATTTTATGTGCTTTTTCATTTGTACAACTTTAATTTTTTTATTTTGCTTTATTTTTATTTCAGTATTAGTTTTAGCAATTTTCAAACTTCAACTTAAAATTATACATTTTCTTTTTTTTTTTTTTTTAAGAGTCATCTAATATTCAAATTGCATTTTATTTGTCACCCTGGACAAATAAAAACCAATCTTAAGTAGCATGGGTATATTTGTAGCAATAACAAAAAATACATTGTATGGGTCAAAATAATCGTTCTTTTATGCCAAAAACCATTAGGATATTAAGTACAGATCATGTTACATGATATTTTGCAAATTTCCTACCATAAACATATCTAAACTTAATTTGTGATTAGTAATATGCATTGCTAAGAACTTCATTTGGACAACTTTAAAGGTGATTTTCTCAATATTTTCATTTTTTTGCACCCTCAGATTTTAGATTTTCAAATAGTTGTATCTAAGCCAAATATTGTCCTGTCCTAACAAACCATACACCAATGAAAAGTTTATTTATTGATTACTTATTTCAGCTTTCAGACGATGTACAGTAGTCAACATTTGAAGTGGATCAAAAAAAGTTATTCAAAGTAGTCCTAAGACAAGAACAGTTATTATTTTTGGTTTAAGGATGAATTTAATGAAAGATTTTGATCCATTTCAAATGTTGACTACTGTATAAATCTCATTTTTAAAAAATGTACCCCTATGACTGGTTTTGTGGTGCAGTGTCACATTTCAGCTTTATTTCATATAACAAAAATGATTTAAATAAACTATAAAAAACACTGATGGGCTGTTGGCCTAGTTGGGTATTTTGGTCCAGTTGAAGAAACAGACACGTGCCCTGTTGGGTCAGTGATGCTTTAACATTACAATTGTTGATCATGTACATATGTTTTATGCTGTAAAAAACAGTAAACATTTGTTTTGGTGTGACGTATTAAACACTGAAATATTAGCAATTACTGCATAACAGCCTAATTAATTAAAGTGGATTTAAAGATATTAGGACTGTCAGTTTTCCCATTGTCACACTTTTAGACACTGTGTCAAGTTGAAGAAATTTAAATGAGTCTGACATATAAAATACATTTACACTTTTTGTGATGGACTCAACGAAAAAGTACAAATATCAACTCTGACCTGACTTGACTGCACCAGCAGTAAAAAATTGTTATTGGTTATTGGTTAATTACCAGTTTCAGCCAATACTATCAGTCGGTATATTGGCTGGCAGTCCAAAACGCTATTTTTTTTTTTTTTTGCATAAGAGATGTGGTTAGTTCACACTCAAATCACACAGATACAGAAAGGAAAACAAACATAAACAAATAAATGGCAACCAGACTGATGTTAGTATCAGTTAACAGACAATCCTAGCACAGTCCAACCAAATGCTTTTTTACTTCCGGTGGACGTGTCATGAGACCATCACTCTGAGAAGCAAACAGGGTTTGATCTGTTGGATGCATGAGGAAATTACTTCACCATGCTCACTTACTCAGATTATCTTTGTAATAAGGACTGAGTAAACAGTGGAGGAAGCAGATCTAGAGAGAGAGACGGACATAAATCATTTGCTAAATAAAGACTAAAATCCCCTGGTGCATTTCAGAAGTGTGTGACAGTGAGAAATAAGGACCTTGAGCACTCACAAGAGGGATGCATTTGCATACTTTATAAAGTCATGATGACCAGCTGGCATACAAAGTATTCTAGCCATGTCAAAACAGCATCCTAGGCCTGGTGCTCTGCATTAAAACAATGCGACTTGAAGTATGAATGGTAACCTTCAAAAAACAGGAATGCTATAGCTGAGGTATCTGACTCACAACACTTAGTGATCAGAAGTGGATTCCACAGAAGTGAACTCATTTGTCTATGCGTGTATGGGTCATTGTTGTGAAAATAGGAATTTCCCTCCAATACCCTTTCACCGTATGAATGCACAAGTCAGCTACTGTGTTCGCAGACGTGACCTTTCCATGATGAACTAACACTAATGAAGACAAATGATGATCAGAAACAATCAAAGTACAACTCTGTTTACATTAATGCATGTTTCTTGTCTTATGAAAGATCCGTCAGTGCATGCCATTCAAAAGACAAACGTGTCTGAATTTGAATCTTCAAAATGTAACTTCCTCTTCTTTTGAGACTCTCTATTTCCGCTAGAATCATTTAAGCCCAGCCAGCCACTGGAAACTGTTAAGACACTTGTCAAACAGACGTTGCTTTAGAAACTTTCTGGCGCAATTTTGATATCTAACACACTTTTACTATCTGATTAATTCTTAATATGTGACCCTGGACCTCAAAACCAGTCATAAGGGTAAATTTTGTAAAATTGAGATTTATAAATTTAAAATAAGCTGAATAAATAAGCTTTCTGTTGATATATGGTTTGTTGTATGCACTGTAAAAAACAATTTGTTGAGTCAACTTAAAATAATTTGTAACCTGGCTGCCTTAAAATGTTAAGTTCAGTCAACTCTTTGTTCAATCTTGAAATGTTAAATTATACTAAGTGACAACTTACATATTTGAGTTGAATCAACTTAAAATTTTAAGGCAACTGGGTTACTTACCCATCTGTTAAGTTAAGCAAAAACAAATATCTAAGTTGATACTTACTACAACTTAACATTTCAAGTTGAATAAACCTATTTTAGTTGACTGAACTTAATTATTTTAAAATTATTTTAAGCTGATGCAAACAAATTTTTTTTTTACAGTGTGGGCACAATATTTGGCTGAAATACAACTATTTGAAAATCTGGAATCTGAGGGTGCAAAAAAAAACTAAATACTGAAAATATCGCCTTCAAACTTGTCCAAATGAAGTTCTTAGCAATGCATATTACTAATCAAAAATTAGGTTTTGATACATTTACAGTAGGAAATGTACAAAATATTTTCATGCAACATGATTGTTACTTAATATCCTAATGAATTATGGCATAAAAGAACGATAATTTTGACCCATACAATGTATTTTTTGGCTAATGCTACAAATACACCCGTGCTACTTATGACTGGTTTTGTGGTCCACGGTCACATATATCAATTCCTGTGTATAAATTTGTTTCTATTGAATATCTTAATTCACTAAAACAGGGTTGCAAATGTTTTTATTATATAGAATGAAAAAAATGTGAAAAGAGTAGCATGTCTGAATTCATAATATTTGGAAAAACAACAGCGGAAAAGTACCCAGATGATCCTACTGTTTTGAAGAGTTGTGAACGGCAGTGAAGTGATGCAACTGACTCTGTTAGGTCATGTGACACTAACAACATGGCGGATGTAGCACATCTGTTCTACTCATACTAAATAAAATGCACTTTTGTTAACCGTCATGAAATAAGTGTCAAACCAAATACAGTAAGTACTAGACAGTATGCAATTTTGGACACAGCTTGTGACTTTACAGCCACAGTGAAATGAAAGATGTGACTGATTTACTTTCTGTATTACGACATATTTCCAAGTAAAACAGATCACTGAACAGGAATAATAAAAGCAGACACATGATACACACAAGCAGAAATACTTACGCATTACAGTATGGTCTCTTCTCAAAGCCTTTGTAGTTCTTCATGTTTAGAGTCATCTTACAGACTTCACAGCTAAAGCATCCTTTATGCCAGTACTGAAAGAGAGAGAGACACATAAAGGATTGACGCTTTAAAATGTGTTTGTATGGGGAGGTGTATGCAAAAGAAATAGGGAAATTGTCTGCAACTGAGCTGTGAAAGATAAAAAGAGCAAATGACACAAAGTCCTTCAGCTCCCTTAGTGTTGCCAATTCAGTCACTATGGCCGTTGCACAGTCTACGCAATTTGCTCTGAGGATTAAACACAAAAAACAATGGAGTGCTTGTTCTTTGAAAGCACTCGGAAAGAAATAGAGGAACCGGCACCACGTGTGTCGCAAAAAGAAACCAACTTGAGGTTATGTCCATTTAAAGTAAAGACATGTTTGTTTTTTTGTTCCTGTGTGAATGCATCTATTTTAAAGGCTTTCTGGCACAGACATTTTATATTATACACCCATCTGGATCACACTGTCAAGTGGTTACTGAGTTACATCACCATTTTCCCAGCTTGTTGCAACATAAGGAAAAAAAAACAGAAAGAATGATCCACAAACAAACAAATGCTGGGAAACACCCAGACTCCCATAGCTATACACTAAAGCATGCAGCTTTGATTTATGCTATACTTTGATTACCAGCTTCCTTAGATAATGTTGACCATGGGAGTGTTTCAGTGATAAGAGACCACACACACTTATGCATGCACACACACACACACTGAAAATGGACTGGGGGGACTGACCTGACCCGCTACCCTACATTCCATCTATGCAGCCAGTCACGCATGCTAACTGCAATGCGTATAATTTAGATGGTATTTTTGTCTTTCCATATCCAACACTTTCTTACCACTCAGCTGGAATGTAGTAGTCTGATCACATGAGTATGTGAGCAAGAAAATCATGCATCTGTGCTGCACTACCAGAGAGAGGAAGCTGCTAGCAAACGCTCGGTTCATTACCAAAAATATACCAAAAACCCCCACTGACGTATTTCAAAATGCTTTTTAGGTGTCTAATCAGTTGCTAACGGGCTAGGAGAGATGAAAGAGGAAATAATATAAGAAAACACACCAGAAGCAGCACATAAGGGAAGGATCTGTAAAGAGGTATAAGAGACTCTTAGTGTATTTCGATGGGATAATTAATAGCACATTCTATCTATAGACTACACATTAAAAATAGATTGCAATTATATTGCGCACGGTATTTTACTGATGAATAAATGTAAAGGATTATGGAAAATTTCAATCCTTGAAAGTGTTAAAGGTTATTTTGTAGCACACTGTATATGATAGCAGACACTTTCTGCATGGTAGCATCTTTGCATTATTTTAAAAACATCTGCTTTAAACACAATATTGCAATTTACTCAAAAAAAGCATTACTCTTACAATACCATTCAAAAGTCTTTTTTTTTCATGTTTTCAAGTATCTTATGCTCACTGAGGCTGCATTTATTTATTCGAGTAAAAATACTGTAATATTGTGAAATATTATTACAATTTAAAATAAACGATTTCTAGTCTAATATATTTTAAAATGTAATTTATTCCTGTGATGGCAAAGCTGATTTTTGGCAGTCTTCAGTGTCACGTGATCCTTCGGAAATCAGTCTAATTGTGAGCCTAAACCACAAAACCAGCCACAAGAAGCACGGATGTATTTGTATATGTATAGCAATCGCCAACAATACATTGTATGGGTCAAAATTATCGTATATTTCTTTTTTGATTCCAAAAATCATTAGGATATTAAGTAAAGATCATGTTTCATGAAGATATTTTTTACATTTCCTACTGTAAATATATCAAAACTTAAAGCTTGATTAGTAATATGCATTGCTAAAAACGTCATTTGGACAATTTTAAAGGTCTCAGACAATCTCAGTCAAATATTGAATTTTTTTTTTTTAATTGGCCATTATGACTGGTCTTGTGGTCCAGGGTCACATATGCTAATATTTGGTCCTTAAGAAACATTTCTTATCATTATTAATGTTAAAAACATTTGAGCTGATCAATACTTTTGTGGACACTGATAATTCCTTGTTTAATAGAAAGTTCAAACTAGTAAGTTTTTAGTGGAAATCTTTTGTAACATCAAAAAGTCTTTACTGCCATTTTTGATCAATTTAATGTCGCATAGCTGAATAAAAGTATTGATTTCTAACAATTTACCAATGTAACTTTTTGAAGCTTGACAGTCACTATCTTTATTATCTGGACATTTTTCTCAACTTCTCTTTCTGTGTGCCACGTCAAAACACAAAAAAACACTACACTTTTTTTGAACAACATTCATTTTTGGGGCGCCCTCTCCCTTAAAATGCCACATAAGTACTCCCTCCCCAGACCACCTCTCCTGGGTGCGGTTCTTCTGAGATGTTCTCCAGGATGACAGCTGATGAGCTCAAGCACTGAAGCAGAATGACAAGCCATAGTTGGCCTCTCTTCGAGCTGAGGGAAGCGTCTGCATGCCTCGACAAAGCGTCAGCATGAAGCAACTTATGCAGGCCTTGTGCTCCAGGCAATGAATGGGAACCAACTTGTATACGTGTGTGGGGTCAGTGCTGTTTTTGTCAACATTTGTGGGAGGTGTGCCATGAAAACACCCCCACGTTTACTCTTACATAAACTGCACGTCTCATTCAGGTCTGTATAGTCATTCCTCAAGCTGCTTCTTCGTTCAAGGCCAATCGATTAATGTGCTTTTAACGTCCATTACACGCGTTATCACTCCGCCCCAGTTTCTCTCCCGAGCAAATACTTGCGCTGCATGAAAATAAAAGACGGCGACCCCACCCTCTGGAGCATCTAAAGCAATTCAGAAACTCAAGATTTCACCACACTCTAAACGAGAGCGATAAGGATATGGGTTAAGAGGGGGGTGGGGTCTGCATATAAAACGTTTCACAAGCGTGTCGAACAGCAACACTTCCTCTGACCAGTTGGTAAACATGCATAGATGTGCACATCATGTAAATGCAAACCCCGACTAATAACATTTTATGCACGTAGCGTTTTTTTTTTTTCCAAAATCGCGTTTTTTTTTGTTTTTTTTTTACAGGCCTCGGTGTTGTACATCCGCGAAGTTGTACATCTGCAAACCTGGGTGGATAACAAAAAACGAGATCGTGTACAACCCAACCAGTCTTGGGGCTGTTATTATAAGGGTGCAATATTCACATTAGCTTTTAACGTGACTTGGGCTGTTTTGGGCTCTTCGGGTCCGTCCATGTCGCCCACAGGACAGACTGACACGTCATAAACAAACCTCCTCCTCTTCGCGACCGAGGCCACGAACAAGCTGCCGCCGTTGGGTTTGAAAAATAACGACTCCCGTCACACCTTTCAATCGATATCACACGATATCCACACCGAGAAAATGAATAAATGATAGACAACTTGTAGCGTGCTGTGAAGTTAGCACAATCGAGGCTTTTCCTTACTAGCCCGTTTCCGCTCTGCCCACATTTCTCAATAGTCACCACATCGGAAACGGTCTCTTTTGAGCCACATTTTTAAAAAAAAAATATGTACTATACACAAGCAGAGCCGCATATTCCCCATTCTCACAGCCAGAGGTGTAAGCTTTGCTAGCGTATGCTAAGTTTCGTTTAGCCTTACCTTGTCAAGGCAATTCACTTTTTCCGTGGGATACACCACTCGGTTACATCTGCTACACAGTGGATTCATTTTGGAGGAATTGTGCGGCGACGGAATGAGATGAAGAAACGATCCGCGGAGCAGTATTTGGGTTGATAACGCGCGAGGTGTGGATCGCTAGCCGTTGACGAGTCCAGTTCGCACCGCTGGCTGTCAGCGAACGAATCAGACACGGAAGGCGCGCTCACGGCACTGCCGCTGTGTCCTGCTGCGCGCTCCCGCGCTGAGATAAGCAAGGGCATTCAGCGGAAGACTTATCACTTTTGAATATTTTTCGAATGCTTTAGCATTTTAAATTAAAGAAACGTCTTGCTCGTGAGTTAAATTGGCTAAAGCGTATCTTATATTGCGTTTAGATTCACTTTAAGCTATTTTAAACCCACATCATCAACCGGATGTTGCACACTGGGAGTGTACCTGCCCTCACACTGCCTGTTCAGTGAAACTGCCACCTTTTATAGTAAACGCTAATAACAAAGTGGTTTTAAATAGTGTGCGTTCAGCATATTCAAACTTTGAGTAAAGTAAAAACCCTAAGCTAACTTTGATCATCATGACGTCTTTGCTACTGTTTGTTCATGTAAATCACTTTGCACACAAGTCGTTCACATTTTATCCAAAGTAGTCAAACACCATTGTTTCAGTTTCGAATCGGATGCGCCAGAAATACTTTACTCTAGCGCGAGATTTAGTTTCGGCCGTCCTTTGTTTAAGTGACACCTGGTGGCTATGTGCAACTATATACATTTTAGTTCATGTAGGCCTACAGGTGTGCTCAAAATTATTCACACCCTTGGTAAATATGATCAAAGAAGGATGTGAAAAGAATCTGCATTGTTTAGCCATTTGATCTTTCATTTAAAAATGTCATATTCATTTGCTGGACAATACAGGAACTTCAAACGGGACTGGGTATTCGACGAAAAGTAAAAATGATTAAATGTTTGTCAGATGAAAGTAAACAATAAGCTTTTAGTAGCAAACACTCAAAATGGGTTTGGTGCACTGCAGAAAATTATTTTCTTACTTTTCTAGTATAAATATCGAAAAACTCTTAAATCAAGATGAATTTACTTTACAAGTAGAGTGACTTAAGATATTATGTCTTGTTTTCTGACGACAATTATCAAAAATTTAGTACTTTTTGCTTAAAACAAGCAAAAATGTCTGCCAGTGGGGCAAGACAAATAATCTTGTTTAGCCTTGGAATTAAGATTATTTTTCTTACCCCACTGGCAGATATTTTTGCTTGTTTTAAGGAAAAAGTACTAAAATTGTTGTCAGAAAACAAGACATAATATCTTAAATAATTTTACTTGTCAAGTAATGCATCTTGATTCAAGCATGTTTAAATATTTATACTAGAAAACAAGTAAGAAAATATATTTTTTTGCAATGTGCACACAGGGATATAAAAGTACCCCATGTGTACAATGAAATATACTGCTGCATCTTTAATGTTGTGGGTCTATTTTTCTGTCAGAGGTCCTGGATATCTTGTTTAGATAGATGGCATCATGGATTGTAACAAATACTGGCAGAGAAAAAATTAAAAACTGACTGACTGCTAGAAATCTTACAATGGCCCATGGTTGGATCCTCCAACAGGATAATGCTTCACAAACAAACACCAAAATTAAAACAAAAATGGGCCACTGAGAACAAAACTGAGTTTCTGCCACGGCCAGCCTAGTTCCCTGACCTGAACGCTGTAGAAAATGAGTGGGGTGAACTGAAGAGGAGAAGCATTCTGTCAGATTCTGTCTTAAGGAACGGTCTCTGATCTCTTGCCAGATGTTCTCTAAACTTATCAGGCACTATAGGTGAAGACTCAGAGCTGTTATCTTGGCAAAAGAAGGCTACAAAAAGTATTGAATAAAAGGGCATGATTAATTGTGGCCTGTGTTTTTGAGAAAAACATTTTTTTTCTGCAATGAAAGGTTAGATTTTTGTACATTTTTAAGAGCACAACTGTACATGAGTGTTTAGTCACATCTGACTGACATCTGTCTGTTTTGTGTTTTTGCCAGACTCGTGGTTTAGTGTGAGTGTTGCTCAGGTGTCTGCAAAGATAGTTAGCTTTACTGTAACCGTATGTTTTCATTTGCATCTTCCTGTTGTAGCGGAGACTGTGGCTAGTTATCACACAGGGAAGTTGTTACATTGGCTATATCTCAATAACTATAAAGTTTAGTGTCTATTAGATGAATGTGTGTTGTCTCCAAACTAAACATTTAGTTGCACTACATTTTTGTTATAGCTGCTGTTAATCAAGTGGATGCAATAACACTGATAAACATTCAGAGAAGTGTCTAATGAGAACTGTGTAATGAAGGTAGATACTATCGGTGGACAGATATTTATTTCAGGACATGGGTGTTCTTCAAAAATGTCACAAAGTTGTATTGGGACAAGTTGCCACATGTTTTAATTGTTCTAAATTTATATTCAGGACTTACATGTACATTTGTTTATTCACGTCATCTTGATAGATTGACATGTGGTCAGTGAATATATATTTTACATTTTAACTGAAGTGTACTGAGGAACTCATATGCAACTATTACAGAAGGTTCAAGCGCTCACTGATGATCCATGAACGAAACACGATGCATTAAGGGCTGGGGCGGTGAAAACTTTTTGAATTTGAAGATTAGGGAAAATGTAACTTATCTTGTCTTCTGGGAAACTTCTGGGCTTTTGAAAGGCAGTACTAAATGAAAAACATACAGTCATTATTGGAAAAGGTTCAAATACACAAAAATGCTAAAACACCAAAAAAATTGTGGGACCTGAAGGATTTTTCTGAAGAACAGCGGACAGTTTAACTGTTCAGGACAAACAACGGACTCATGAAAAACTAACACTAAACAACAAAAAAAATAACAACATCAACAAAACAAACACAGCTGGGGATCATTCAGGTAACAACACAGTATTAGGAATCAAGTGTATGTAAACTTTTGATTGGGGTCATTTTTTATAAATTCAACTATTATTTTCTCCTGTGGACTACATGTAAACGTCTTTTATGTGAAATACCTTATTTGGGTCAGTACTAAAAAAAAAAAAAACATTTAAAAAATATATAATTTTTTAACATTGTACAACAATTTATTGTACATTTTTTGGAAAAAAAAAGAAAAGGCCTTGTTTTTTAAATTAATTAATTATTTAATTTACTTGTGTACAAGATTTAGTGGCCAATGCTGATATTTTCTGGAGAATAATGTAACAATGGCTTCACCACTCTGTAGGTAGAGAGGTGTAAAATGTATTTAAAAAATAAATTACAGTCATAAAAGGGCTGAATGTACATATGGCTGAACTGTATTGTGTAATGTCATTGTATATCTGATTTTAGATTACTTGTGGCCTCAACCACATTTATACAAACAAACAAGTAACACAAAAGAAAACCCTGATTATTACAGTTATTTTTGGGTCCTGCAATAGGGGGACAGCACACAGCTATGTGCTTAGAAGAGACACAAAACAAACACTTACACTTGTATACACACCTATTATATACACAAAGGCCTTGAGCACTCAGTAACTAACCTGTGAAAGTGTCACCTGTGGCATTTCTTTACAGGTGGGGGTATAGCTCAGTGGTAGAGCATTTGACTGCAGATCAAGAGGTCCCCGGTTCAAATCCGGGTGCCCCCTGTTTTTTTTCCACACCACTTAAAAATGAAGAGAAACTCTCTTATAGTGGGTTTCAAATAGAGTTTGGCAATAACATAGGCCAGATACATGAAACCTGCTGTGGATATCACCTAGCAATAACACACAGATTGCACCTGTTTACCACACACAGATCTGAAATCCCTTAATGGCCACATGAAGCTTTTTATAGCTTTCTCTCTTCTTTAGATTCTATGTAAAAAATTGTGGAAGTCAAACCAGCTGTCGCTTGTTTAGGCCAATAAGCACAATAGTAGGATTACAAAGAAAATATGTTAAGGATTTCATAGGCTCGAACCCAGGATCAACTGCATTATAAAAAGAAAACAGACACACACAAACTCACTGATGACTTAATCTGATGAAAGTCCCATGAAATCAACATGTCTTACTGTATTTGGAGTGAAATGCATGTAGTTGTGTATTTAGCCACTAGGTGTCGACCCATACAAAGGGTAAAACAGGGATTATGCCTGTAATCCCATATTAAACTATTTAAATGCAAAGAAAGTATATAAAACAAACAGACTGTTATACACACCTTTAATTACATTGTTATAGATGGCGACTGTCCTGTAAAAAAGACACCTGTGAGGAGGTGTTGTGTGTGGGGGTATAGCTCAGTGGTAGAGCATTTGACTGCAGATCAAGAGGTCCCCGGTTCAAATCCGGGTGCCCCCTATGGAACTTCTTCCTTATTGTCATCAGGCCACATGCCTAGATGGCAAGAAACCAATATGAATACACACATATCTAATCATAAATCCTAACAATTACAGAAAACTACAACCCGAAACCTTCCGTGAATCTTCATGGCCATGAATCTCAGCTACCAGTATCACGTAGATACAGGTCCTGGTTACCAAATGCACACCCTGACTTCATTATTTTGGACTTATTCTCTTAGGAGAATTCATGAATAGACTGTCATCAAATGTGCTCACTCAACAGGGCCACGGCGTCATCACGTCGCCAATCTTAGTCCTTGGTCCGAGGATTACGATAGGCTGTCCTATCTGCCTGTCAACGTATGTATTTGCAGTTTTGCATACCTCCGAGCAAGCTTGCTATTGCCAGCCTTTCTCACATTTCCGGGCTTCTCATAGTGGAAGTTGTCATAGTTGGGTAAAATCCAAGAGCAGTGATTCGGAGAATACCACAAATACATTTCTGGCATTCCAATTTGCACAAATAGCAAAAGAAAAACTCCACAATAGTGTTTTCATGACTTTCAATCAAAAGGAAAAAATTGAGAGAGACTGATATCGGCAGTCAATAGAGATTCAAATTTACCGTCCCTGCCATAGACTCTATGAACACCCTTGCATTAGCATTAACTAGTTTTTGTAACTTGATGAAAAGGTGAAATAATACTAAGTATAGTGTTATAAATGTACATATATTTAAAAAATATATGTATATATAAAAAATATCTTTCGTACATCAAATTATGGCATTATCCATACAGAAAAAAAGTATAACAATAAATTACCTCCTTTTACAAAAGTTGTCATAATGCAATAAAAATTTGGCACTCTGTTTGTTATTTGTAAGTCTAAGAGATGAAACGAGAGAGTCAAGTTCAGAAAGAAAAAGGGGAAACAACAGGACATTTAAGCCATTTTTGCTTATGAATGAAGAATTTTGCATTCAATATAAGAAAATTAACAACATATTCAACAGATAATAGTTTTGGATTTTCATAATAAAAAATAACATCTTTGAGGACGAAGGTATTGGTCACATTTGTAAGACTAAAAACATAGGTGCTTAAATCAACCCACAATTTGTTGGTTACACCACAATCAAAAAATAAACGGGCAGCTGTTTCCTCAACAAAACCACAAAACGAGCAAGACTCATCAACATCAGAATATTTAGAAATAGACATAAAAACTTTCAAGGATTTGTGATTATGATGACCATTGAAACATGTCATCACAGTCGTGAAAAAGGTCCAATGCCTATTCTAACTTTTTAAGCAGGCCTGATCTTTCTTTCCGCAGTTTTAGAGGAAGACTTTCACTCTCAAATAGCTCTTGAAATTCTTTATCATTTGAAATTAAGTCAAACTATCCACTTTTAGCATAAACACTGATAACACAGTGTTTTTAAATAATGTGCATTCAGCATATTCAAACTTTGAGTAATACGACAACAGCTAAGCACTTTTATTATCATTGTGTATTGTTGGAAATGTCATTTTTTGGTAGTTTTTTGAAAATTAATTAATGAAAAGACTTCTAGATTATTACCATTATTTTTGGGTATTGCAACAGGAGAACAGCACGTTAAAGGCTCAGAAGAGACACAAAACAAACACTATATACACACCCACTATACACATAGAGGCACTGAGAACTCAATAACTAACCTGTTAAAGTAATACCTGCGCCAAATAACTGCAGGTGGGGGTATAGCTCAGTGGTAGAGCATTTGACTGCAGATCAAGAGGTCCCCGGTTCAAATCCGGGTGCCCCCTATTTTTTCCCCACATCACTTAAATGAAAAGCAACCTCTGGTAGTGGATTTTCAAATAGAGCTTGAGATAACGTGGGCCAGATGTATGAAACCTGCCGTGAAACCATCTTGCAATAACACAGAGATAGAAGCTGCTTACCACACACAGATCTGGAATCTCTCTTTTTTAGATTTTAGTAAAAAGTTGTGAAATTCAAACCAGCTGTCCCTTGTTTAGGCCAACAAGCACAACAGTAGAATTACAATGAAAATATTTGAAGGTTTACACAGGATCGAACTCAGGACCAGCTGCATTGCAAAAAGAAAACAAACACACATAAACTCACTGAGCTACATATCAGGTACAAATTATGATGCACAACTTAATCTGATGAAGGTCTTATTAGATCAACATGTCTTACTGTATATGGAGTGGAATGCATGTAGTTGTGTACGTAGCCACTATCCACTATATCATTATACACTCAGTAATAATGTTTTTATTTATCTAGAGGTTTTTGTAAACATAAAGGCTGGAACACACTGCATGACTTAAAATCAATTTTAAAACACTAGACATTATAAAATTGTTGACTTTGTAAATTATTAGAAATTCTGCACTGTGCATCATAAAGGACTGAGGACCTCACTACTAGCAGTGTTGCCAAGTCCACGGTTTTCCAGCAGAATCAGGCTACTTTAATGTAATATTTAACCCCTTGAATGCTAATTTGACCATGGGAACCCTGCCAAAAAACCTGCATTTTACCCCCGGAACAGGATTTTTAACTGGGGGCCTGCCCTCAAAACGCAATTGGGCTACTTTTGGGCTAGATTTGAGTCGCAATTGGGCAGGTTTTGTTGAGAAAACTTGGCAACCCTGACTACCAGATGTTCAAGTTGTTCCGAACACAATAAACTTGTGTAAAAACATGCGGTTTGTTGCTAAGAAACATGCGTGTGACAAATGAAAACATTATGTTCCAAAAAAATCCCGTCCCATCCAAAAGTCCTGTTTTATGGTATTTATACCAAACTTGATGTAACTACATTGGAAATGGGTGATTGACAGGCAGAATATATTGACTGATTTCAACAGAACTGGATTATTCATGTTCTTACATTCCTTTTGTCCTTTGTTTGTTTGTTTGTTTATTTGAAAAAAATCTGTATGGAGTGTTTTCATGACACCTCATCAGTTAGCCATATTGGCGGCACTGAACGTAAACAATGCTACTGAACTGAACGAAACTTGCTTATTTTGCTGATTATTGCTGCTGAAAACGGTCAATTATTGTCATGTTTTGGGCTGTACTAATCGGTCAGACTGGGAAAACCATTTGGAGCACTATAGACTACCAAACGTTATAACAAATCAAGAAGAAGAGAGTAAAAGACTAAGGAACAAAAGGCGTTTGGCCAAACTGAACCAGGGGTGTATTCCAGAAAGCAAGGTTAACTTACCACCTGCTAAACCCTGAACTCTCGGTTGATTAACCCAAACCTTGCTTACTCGAGGTATGCTGGTTCCAAAAACGCGTCCGAGAGTAAGTTCGTTCAACACGGAGTATGCTCCTGGTTAACACGCAAGACATTTTCAACAGATCGACGAATCAAGGAGTCACTATGGAAACAGACGCTAAGATAAAGCGCCATACTGCTCTTTCTTCATCTATCGTTCAAAAGGTCGTTTACATACTTAGTGCATATCGCCACCTAATTGGTGGTCTTTTTTTGTTTGTTTAATCTTTAATCCATTAGATTTAAGTATCATACAACCCTATATATATCTGTCACGCCCACAGGAGTCTCCTCAGTAGGTCACGTATGCGCCGATCACTCTGAAATAAGTTAAAACACTGAAACATAGCCTGCCCCATAGCAGGTTATCTTCAGAGAGCAAGTTGCTATGGCTACTTACATACCCTGAAAGTTACCGTTTTTGGAACCAAAAGTTGAGGTTATCTGCTTACTTACCCTTAAACATACCCTGCTATGTCACATAATCTGCTTTCTGGAATACCCCCCTGGATTTCCAGGGCAAGAATCTTGACAACATTTGTGTTTGTTCTTATCATTTCCGGTCAGGTAGGTGAAATATTATGCTAATATCTTAATTAATACTGCTCGTACATATCTTTACCACCTATTAACTTTAGTTTGTCAAAATATTGCGCCTTTTCCTGTTTACTAAGTGCTTCTCCAAATGATTTAACAGCTTCCACACGTTTTTTCTGTGGTTTAGACAGCATAAATTAGCATAAATTTTACATCAGAGTATTGCCAACATGGCCGCGCATCCGGGTAACCTACCAAACCGTGACGTAAGTGCAAACCCTCTACTGCTGTCAGTATGCCATGTTTATCCTTTCTACCTTTTGTACATATTTGTTAAGATCTTAGTACACACCAATAGTAGTTACATTAATACTTCCCAACAGATATTGTCCCAATTGATATTTCCTGGAAAGACATGTCATTTTCATTTGTAAGTAGTATCCTGATATTGTTTTATGGTTCTCGACAAGATGTGCTACTCATGATGTGGTCATGTTCAAACTGGCTTGTCCCAATAAAAAAGTGAATTTAAACAGGTAAGCATGACATTTTCAAGTATCATTAGATGATCCTAAGCCTGCAGGTCTGATATTCAGAACAAAGTACTGCAACACAAATACCCCTATTTCTTCAAGCTGCATTGATAAAATCATTATCAGTTGTATATATTTTTTGTGTTTTTTTACCCATAGGAAAAAATATAAAACTTACTCAGACTGTCGGACACATCCTTAAATACTTTGTTATGAACCATTAGGTGCTTAACCTGTGAAAGGACACCTGTGAAGTGATGTTGTGTGAGGGGGTATAGCTCAGTGGTAGAGCATTTGACTGCAGATCAAGAGGTCCCTGGTTCAAATCCGGGTGCCCCCTACGGTTCTTGTTTATTGGCATCAGGCCACACATTTAGATGGCAGGAAACCAATATAAATACGCACATGTAACTAATCGCAAATCTTAACAATATTAGAGGCCAAGAACCCGAAGCCTTCTGTGAATCTTAATGGCCATAAATTTCATCTACCAGTAACACGTAGATAAAGGGCCTGGTTACCAAATGTACATCCTGAATGACTACATGAGCGATTATTTGATTATTTTGGACTAGGTTAATGACTCAGCAGAAGGAGAAAGCATGAATAGGCTGTCATCAAATCTGCTCACTCAACAAGCCCACGTCGTCATCATATTCTTTGTTTCAAGGATTACAATAGGCTGTCCTACCTGCCTGTCAACGTATGTATTTGCATACCTCCGAGCACTTTTACGCACATGATATGTCATCATAGCAGACCAAGTGAGAATCAAAGGCGTTATTATTGTTATTATGCACTTTGTACTGTAATGTTTTCTCACCGGTGAATGAAACATGAGGTAATCTGACAGCACTGCATCCACCAATGGTTGGTTAGGGCTAGAAGGGATACAGCTACGCCCAGATGACGCAAAATCTCGCCATAAAATAACAATAAATTAAATTTACTACCTATCAGACTGTATTTTATTAATATCTACCCCAACCCTAAACCTACTCTTACAATAATGTAAATACAGTAATTAATTGTTGTTCAGTGTGACAGCAATGAAGTAACATTGATGTGCGCATGCCTGATAAGCCCTGGTAGGACAGTCATCGTGTTGCTGGTCTGCCTGTGCACATTCATGTGTTTTGGAGAAGGTGTGGCTGTGGAGAGCCATTCGCAGGGAGGGTGGGATCTTATGCTTTTAAAGCTAGTTTGCTATTGCTGGCCTGTCGAATTTGCCTACCCTACCTTTAGATAGGTCTGATCTCCCTTTCAGCATTTTCTAGAGAAAGACTTTCACTTTTGAATATTTCTTAAATTCTTTATCATTTGAAATTCAGTCAGATTATCACCTTTTAGAAACACTGATAACAAAGTGTTTTTAAAGGGGCCATCGGATGCCCCTTTTTCCAGTTGATATGGTTCTTCTTAATGAAAAGTCTATAACATGCTTTTGTTAAAATTTCTCAATGGTAGTGTAAAAAACACCCTTTTTACCATGTCAAAATCAGCTCTGCAAAAATCAACCTGTTCTGGTCGATGTTGCTTTAAATGTTAATGAGCTCTGCTCGCCCCACCCCTCTCTTCTCTCTCTGGAGTGATGAGCCTGTTTACTTTAAATAATGTGCATTCAGTATATTCAAACTTTGAGTAATACTAAAACAGCTCAGCACTTTTATCACCATAGTGTATTGTTGGAAATTTCATATTTTTTTGTAGTTTTTGTGAATTAATTAAATAATTAAGTAATTAATTAATTTCCTGATTATTACAGTTGTTTTTGGGTATTACAACAGGAGGAAAGCACACATCTATGGGCTCAAAAGAGACACAAATCAAGTACTCGCCCTTGTATACACAATGGGTTTGAGCTTTCAGTGGTAGAGCATTTGACTGCAGATCAAGAGGTCCCCGGTTCAAATCCGGGTGCCCCCTATGGGCCATCTTTATTGTAATCAGGCCACATGGGTAGATGGCAAGAAACCAATATGAATATGCACGTAATTAATCGCAAATCCTAACAATATTAGAGGCCAATAACGTGAGTCCTTCCATTGAATCTTCATGGCCCTAAAACTTGTAAAACACGTAGATAAAGGCCCTGGTTACCAAACGCACACCCTGACTAACTACATGAGCAATTATTTCATTATTTTGGACTTATCTAATGACTCTACAGAAGGAGAAAACATGAATAGACTGTCATCAAATCTGCTCACTCAGCAAACCAATATTGTCATATATAGAAGCAGGATCTTCCATTTATCCCCTAGACACACAACATTTTAAATAACGAGACATGCTAAATTCAAATCTTAATACAATATAGTTTCATAGGGCTTGTTGAACAATCAAACAGCAAAAAATTTTTTGAAACAAATAAAAGTGAGAGTTTTATGTTTGTATATATTCTATATATCAAACAGTTCTTCATTACAAAAATGTTTGTGTCTATGATATATGCTACTTAAAATGTTATTGTCTATGATACTTCCTACATCACTGCTGAAGTACCGACCCAGTGTTTACAAAGTGAACGTGCAAAAGAGGGTCAAACACCATTTACAAAAAAGGTAAACCAGCAAAGTAGGGCGATTTTTAAGTTGGAGGAGAAATGGGATGGGAGTTTTTCGACATACCCTAACTGTCATAAACTGGAATACACAGACTACGCATGTGCATCACAGAGCTAGACAACACAAGCGTTTGACGTTAAGAAGTGTATAAACTGTACATGTTTTAAAGAAAATGACTGATCGTTTCGCTAGATAAGACCATTCGTCCTCGTTTAGAGCCATTTGAAGCTGCTTTTAAATGGCATGTTCAAACTTGGGGGCACCATTGAAATCCACATTATGGAGAGAAATCCTGAAATGTTTTCCTCAAAAAACATAATTTCTTTATGACTGAAGAAAGAAAGACACGTACATCTCGGATGACAAGGGGGTGAGTACATTATCTGTAAGTTTTTGTTCTGGAAGTGAACTTCTCCTTTAATGCACATCTAGTTTCATATTTTTGTCTTGTCTATTGCTATGGTTATCATATGCTATGGATATGTCAATTACTGCAATTTCGAGAGTGAATCCGTGAATTTGAAAGTGTATGAAACTTTGCAGCTTGTATGTGGCCAAAAATAAGCGTTTCATACAGTTCTTTAATAGATTATAGCCTATATCATTTTAAATTCAGTCAAACTATCATTTAGCCAGCTCTTTGTGAAAGTATCACCTGGGCCAGGTAATTGCAGGTGGGGGTATAGCTCAGTGGTAAAGCATTTGACTGCAGATCAAGAGGTCCCCGATTCAAATCTGGGTGCCCTCTGTTTTTACCACAGCACTCAAAAATAGAGAGCAACCTGTAGTGTTGTGTTAAGGCCAAGAAGCACAATAGTAAGACTACAACGAAACTATGTCAAGGGATGCACAGGATCGAACCCGGGACCACCTGCACTGCAAAAAGAAAACAGACGCACACAAACTCATTGAGCTACATAGCACATACGAATTGTGACGCACAACTTCATCTGATGAAAGTCTAATGAAATCAACATGCCTTACTTTGGAGTGGAGCGCATGTGGTTGTGTACGTAGCCACTAGATGTCGCCCCATATAAAGGGTGAAACAAATAATTATCAAAAATCTGGTGGAAAGTGTGAATATTGTAAGACTCTGGACCATAGACGACGCTTTGTAACATGGTCACTAATCTTTCTTTAAGTTTCTTTTTAGTAAGAGCTATTGGTGTGGCCATACCAGAGTAATCTGTTACCATGCCATCAATCTGTTGACTTATCCGCTGTAGTGTACCGTAGGGTTCACGGTATACAGTAGTTCTTGTTAAATGTAACACAGAACAATGTTTTAATGGAAGCTGATTTCCTCATAACAGGCTCATTCTAGCACCATCCAAAATTCTCCCTTTATGGTCTTTCGATATTTAGCTTGATATTTACCTACGTTGGAAATGTGTAACTGGCAGGCCTGCAACTAAAAATATAGACTGATTTCTACACAACTGCATTTGTGTTGGGGTTTTTAAGTAAACCATATGGATGTTCTTACATCCCCTTTTCCATTGCCCCTTGCTCCTATTATTATTATTTTTTTTTTTTTTTTTTTTCTCCCCTCAACCATTTTAATATTGATTTTCTCACAGTAGCAGAGGTGACCATGAAGACCCAATGCAACATTAGTTTACTGACTGGATTGATTATATCACCTCCCTACCAGAGTAGAGTAATACACAGCACTGAACTAGAAGTTTTATTCCTGGAATCCTGTATTAATTTATTTGGATGGAAAGAAAATATATAAAACATACTCAGACTGTTAGACTCCCTAAATTACATTGTTATAGATGCACTGTTATGTGACTGTCCTGTGAAAACTGTGAAGTATTGTTTTGCATGGGGGTATAGCTCAGTGGTAGAGCATTTGACTGCATGAATAGACTGTCATTAAAGCTGCTCACTCAACAAACCAATACTGTCATATATAGAAGCAGGATCTTCTATTTATCCCATAGACACACAACATTTTAAAAAATGAGCCATGCTCATTTCACTTACTGCTATCTTTTACATCAACAAAAAATTGTTTTGTATATATTCTATATATCAAACAGTTTTATTCTTCATTACAATAATGGTAGTGATATGTCTATGATTTTTTGTGATTGTTGATATATAGCTTACTGTAAATCAAAATGCACACAGCATGCATAGCAAATAGATGTTCAGGTCTTTGGTTGGCTTTCATGAATTAGCATATGGATCTATAAAAAGAGGGGACAGATTATCATCTGAATGATCAGTGCAAATTCAGCTGTAGTCAACTGTTTCTAGTCAATTGACTAATCAGTTAAATCATTGACGGTGCTTTAGCTTTGATCTACACATCTATTTTCACATCTATTTTTGTCCCGTCCATTGCTATGGTTCTCACTATGTCAATAACTGCTATTTCGAGAGTAAAGCCAGCATAGATATGCGAATGTCATTCCACTTTGCATCCTATATGTGGGCAAAAACAAACGTTTCATACAAATCTTTAATGGATTATAACCTATATAATTTGAAAATCAGTCAAACTTTCACCTTTTAGACAAAGTGTTTTTAAATAATGTGCATTTAGAACATTCAATTTTTTAGTAATACTAAAACAGCTATTAACATCATGACATGTTGGAAATCTCATTTTGTTTAGTAGATTTTTGTGAATTTACCTATTTATTTATTTCCTGATTATTACAGTTATGTCTGGGCATTGCAACAGATGGACAACACACAGTTATGGGCTCAGAAGTGACACAAAACAAACACTTACCCTCGTATACACAATCATTAGATACACAATGGACTTGAGCACTTAGTAACTAACCTGTGAAAACATCACCTGTGCCACTTCATTGGAGCAGGGGGTATAGCTCAGTGGTAGAGCATTTGACTGCAGATCAAGAGGTCCCCGGTTCAAATCCGGGTGCCCCCTATTTTTATCCACACTCTTTAAAAATAAAGAGCAACCGCTAGTATTGTGTTAAGGCCTACAAGCACAATAGAAGAATTATAAAGAAAATATGTCAAAGGTTGCACAGGATTGAACCTGGGTCCAACTGCACTGCGAAAAGAAAACAGACACAGGCAAGCTTACTGAACTGCATTATGACGCACAACTTAATCTGATGAAAGTCCCATGAAATCATCCTCTCTTACTGTATTTGGAGTGGAGCGCATGTAGTTGTGTGCTTAGCCACTAGGTGTCGCCCCATACAAAGGTTGAAACAAATGGTTATCAAAAATTTAGTGAAAAGTGGGAGTATTGTAAAACTCTGGACCATAGACGACACATTGTAACATGGTCACTGATCTTTCTTTAAATCAAATCATTTTTAGTAAGATATAATGGTATGGCCATACCAGAGTAATCCAAATCTCGCAGTTATTTTTGCTATTTTCGTTATTGGGGACAATACAGACTACGGCAGGGATGGTGAAGGTCGGTCCTGGAGAGCCGCAGCACTGCATAGTTGTGCTTCAACCCTAATCACCTGAACAAGCTCATCAAGGTCTGAAGGGTTACTAGAAAGCAACAGGCAGGTGAGTTTTAATTAGGGTTGGAGCTGAACTCTGCAGGGCTGTGGCTCTCCAGGACCGGAGTTCGCCACCCCTGGACTACAGCTTAGTAAGTTTCAAAATCACCTCAAAATATCAACCATATTTGTTATCATGTTTTATATATTAATAACTTGAGGTTAAAATTCTGAATCTGTGCCATCATACACTATGAGATTTTTTTCTGTGAAATCTGTTAAAACGGCCATCTGACGCCCATTTTCCACAAGTTGATAAGATTCTTTAGAGTCTTAATGAAAAGTCTATAACATGCTTTGGTTAAAAATTCTCAATGGTAGTGTAAAAAACACCCTTTTTACCATGTCAATATCAGCTCTACAAAAATCATCCTGTTCTTGTCAATGTCGCTTTAAATGTTAATGAGCTCTGCTTGCCCCGCCCCTCTCTTCTCTCTGTGGAGGGACCAAGCGGCAACCTCCCGCTCTCTCTATTGAAACCAACACGGAAGTGACTAAAACTGCAATTTATCAACTGGCCGCTAGAGACTGGCTCCAAAAGGGAGTCAATCCCATAGACTCCCCATGTTAAAATGCCCAACTTTACAGCAGAAAAAAATATGTTTACAGCCTGGTACAAAAAGTGGTTTTGGTCTATAATTTTGCCCTTCATGTCAACTGTGAGGGGGGTGAATTTTTTCATAACTCTATGTCTATATAACTCTATATTAAGTCTTAAAGTTCTGCATAATTTAGGGCGTGGCCACTTGAGTGACAGGTGGATTGCCGCTGCTCTCACCACCGTCGTGCTAGGCGGGCGTGGTTTCAGCAACCAGCTCCACCTACATCCCGCCTTTTTGCCGATTTTCGATTATCCGGAAGTGACGTGCAGTGACGCGATTCCAAGACGGCGACAGCCGACTCCCGCCCACTAAGAGCTTCAAAAATGCTCTTCAGAAACCTATGGGTGACGTCACGGGCCACAGTCTATGGGAGTGACGAGCCTGTTTACTTTAGCCGCATTTAGCCACGAAACTTGCTAACTAGCACGTCATTAGGAAAGGCGATTGCAAAGATTCATAAAAACCCCCCTTCACTTCTGCTGTAGGTGAAGCTGGATCACAAATGATTTGCATGAACATAGTCGCATTTATATAGATTGGGAGGTGCGTTCCCTTTACAAACAAAAGTCATCCACTGCATCTTCAGCGGCTCAGATGTCGGGAGTAAACGACGACCTCTATGTTCATTATTACATCCAACAATCACTTTAGGAGCCATTCTTGTCTACATACCTGCTCCGGCATCGAAACACTTTGGCGATAGGAGTGTTACTGCTCATTTAACATGGGTCTAAGGTAAGACGGCCATGTCAGTCAGTCTATTGTAAGAGCGGCCTCTGTCGTTGTGACATCACACAGACAAGATGCTGAGAATGGCTTGATTTGAAAAAGGGGAAATTATTTTTACAGATTAAATAAAAACCACTGGGTGGATTTTTATCATTATAGGGTGTTTGTGTACACACACTGCAAACACACATTAATGTTCAAACAACATGTAAAAGTGAACTTTACATCCAATGACCCCTTTAAAGGCGTAGTTCACTTCTAGAATGAAAATTTACAGTAATGTACTCACCCCCTTGTCATCCAAGATGTCTTGTCTTTCTTTCTTTAGTCGTAAAGAAATTATGTTTTTTGAGGAAAACATTTCAGGAATTCTCACGATTGTTATTTTATTGATAGGATTAATTATATCACCTCCTTACCCAGAGTGGAGTAACACACAGCGCTGAACTAGAAGAGTTTTATTCCTGGAATCCCATATTAATCTATTAAAATAGAAAGAAATATAGAAAACAAACTCAGACTGTCATACAGACCTTTAATTACATTGTTATAGATGGGCCATTAGGAAACTGACCTATGAAAATGACACATGTGAGGTAAGTTTGCGTGAGGGGGTATAGCTCAGTGGTAGAGCATTTGACTGCAGATCAAGAGGTCCCCGGTTCAAATCCGGGTGCCCCCTGCGTGACCTCTTCTTTATTGTAATCAGGGCACATGTTTAGAAACATGATTACGCATGTAATTGATCACAAATCTTAACAATAACAAGAAGCCAAGAAAGAGTATTCTGTGAATCTTCATGGCCATTAAATCTCATGTACCAGTAACAAGTAGATAAAGGGCCTGGTTACTAAACGCACACCCTGACTGAATACATGAGCAATTATTTCATTATTTTGGACTTATTTAATGACTCAGCAGAAAGAAAAAGCATGAATAACTTGTCATCAAATGTGCTCACTTAAGCCCATATTGTCATCAACAGAAGCAGCAACTCCCATTGATCCCATTGACACACAACGTTTTAAATAATGAGACATGCTCATTTCAACAACTGTTATCTAATTTCAATGACTGTTATGTTTTACAATAGGAAGCCTACATTTATTTAATCAGCACAATATCAGCACATCAAGTCATTTACAGGTCCATAGGCTGAAGTACTGTTTAGTAACAGCATTTTGTATTTCTCTGTTAAATATTAATAGGTAAGGCCAAAGTTTAAAATCATGTACATGCCTCTCAGTCATTTGGCTAAGCATTATCTTGAGAAACACTATCCAAATATTTGCACTCAGACTGATTGAGGCATCTTTATTGTGCAGTGTTATTCCATTAAAAAATCTATTTATTTAACAGTTTTTAAGAAAAGGCCATGTACAGTTATATATTTATATATCCCAGCCAAGTTTTATTTTTAGCTACAGTAATTTTTAGATTCTATGATATTTTGTAAGGCTAGGCATAAAAATATTGTTCTGGTCCAAAGAGAATTAATTGCTGTACTTATTATCTATTTTCCTATACTCAAGTATACAGTCATGGCCAAAAATATCGGCACCCTTGCAATTCTGTCAGAAAATGCAACCCTTCTCTCAGAAAATTGTTGCAGTTGCAAATGTTTTGGTACTCACGTTTATTTATTTATTCTTTTTTTGCACTGGAACAACACACACACACACACAAAAGTCAAAATCTGATAAAATTCCACACAGAACCCAAAAATGCACTGGACAAAATTATTGGCACCCTTAACTTAATATTTGGTAACACCCCTTTGGAAAAAATATCTGACATCAGTCGCTTCCTGTCACCATGAATGAGTTTCTTACACCGCTCTACTGGCATTTTGGACTGCTCTTCTTTTGCAAACTGCTCCAGGTCATTCAGATTTGAAGGATGCCTTCTCCCAACTGCTGTTTTGAGATGGGATTCAGATCTAGACTCATTGCTGGCCATTTCAGAACTCTCCAGTGCTTTGTTTGTAATCATTTCTGAGTGCTTTTGAAGTGTGTTTCGGGTCATTGTCCTGCTGGAAGACCCATGATCTCTGGTGGAGGCGCAGCTTTCTGACACTGACCACTACATTCTGCCCCCAAATTCTTTGGTAATCATCAGATTTAATGATACCGTTCACACAGTCAAGGCATCCAGTGCCAGAAGCAGCAAAGCAAACCCCAAAACATCTTTGAACCTCCACCATGTTTGACTGTAGGGACTGTTCTCTTTTTCTTTTCTTTTTCTGTAAACAGTGTCACAATTTCCTTTACCAAAAAGCTCTACTTTTGTCTCATCTGTCCACATTACATTCTCCCAGAAGGATTGTGGTTTTGTCACAAGTTTTGGCAAACTCCAGTCTTGCTTTTTTATGCCTTTGTGCCAGCAGTGGTGTCTCCTACCATAGCGTCCCTTTTCATTCAGATGGCGACGTCTGTGTGCTGTGTCTGCAGATCAGCTTGAATTTGTTTGGAAGTTAATCGGGTTCTTTATCCACCATTCGAACAATCCTTTGTTGTTCAATTTTTCATTAATTTTGCTCTTCCGTCTATGTCCAGGGAGGTTAGCTACAGTGCCATGATCTGTAAACCTCTTGATGATATTGTGCACAGTGGATACAGGAACATTAAGATCTCTGGAGATGGACTTGTAGCCTTGAGATTGTCCATGTTTTTCCACAATTTTTTCTCTCAAATCCACAGTAACTCTTCATACTTCTTTCTTTTCTCCATGCTCAGTGTGACACACAACACAAAGGTTGAGTCAACTTTTCTCCATTTTAACTGTGATTACTATATTGCCCACACCTGTTACTTGCCAAGCAAGTACTTGCCGTGTCTAAATACAAATTGTAGAAGCATCACATGCTTGAAAAGCAATGATTTCTTACAATTTTGACAAGGTGCCAATAATTTTGTCTAGTCCGTTTTTGAGTTCTGTGTGAAAGTTTGATTTTTCTTCTTATTTTTTTTTACGTGTTGTTGCAGTGCAAACAAAAAAAATAAGCATGTGAATACCAAAACATTTGCAACTGGAACAATTTTCTGAGAGAAGTGTTGCATTTTCTGACTTGCACCATTCTGAAAACCTATTTTGCACCTGTAAAGATTTACTAAGTTTAGCGCATCACCTGTACAGGAGTGCAAATTAGATCCCACCTTTGTGAGGTGTAAAAACAAGTTATTCCAAAGCCTAGGTTGAAATAAAACATTCACGACAGATTGTCCACCGACAATGAAACATAGCTTACTGCATTAGCAAATCAAAATGCTCACAACATGCATTGCAAATAAATATTCACATCTTTGGTTGGCTTTCATGCATTAGCATGTGGATCTATAAAAGGAGGGGACAGATTATCATCTGAATGATCAATGCAAATTGAGCTGTAGTCAGCTGCTGTTTGATCTGATAATCATTGATTGTCTTTATCTGCGCCTCTATTTCACCTACTCAACAGTCACATACATTTTGAACCCAGGCTGAATATATTCCTCCAAGACAAAGGCATATTTTTAGTAGATTTTTTATTTGTACAAAACTTTTTTTGTACAAAATTATATAAGAAAGCATACTATGAATATCCAGTCTACTTTCAAAAATAAAATACTTGAACACGTTCCATTCTGCATGCACACATCTGTACAACATACACAAATAATTTCCATTTAAATACTTCAAGTAATGCTTGCTCAATAGCTTAGTGGCTCATCATGAATCAGCACGGGCATGTGAACCATTACCCCCACCTCCACCCTTTTTGAGATGGACGCCTGTAGACAATAACTCCACGTGAGCAGCGGAGCCGTCAGCACAGCCGGAGGTGAAAACAGTGGCACCAACACATCATGATCAGGGTCAGATCATTTCAGAAGTCTGTAATGTAAACATGTGGACCTCTAGAACGGAGTCACATAATGTACAAACACAAACGTTTATACACACACATTCACTCACTCTCTCTCTCTCTCTCTCTCTCACACACACACACACACACACACACAGAGTCTCCAGGCTTGTTCTGATATCCATAGTAAGTGGATGAAGCGTGTTCCTCCAAGATTCAGTATTTGAAGTTTACTCAGACAGAGGCACTGAGAGCTTGATGAAAAGTCTTAAGCAGGCCTGATCTCTCTTTCAGCAGTTCCAGAGGTTTCAGAAGCACTGTTGCTGGACTAATTCGCCACAACTCGGGAGCGCATCCAATCTAGACTGGCTGGTAAACTGTAGGGGGAAAAGAAAGAGATGGTTACGCATCAAATAAATAGGCTTTCACTCAGGAATTGCGAAACACAGGTAAACAAGTGCACTCCTAGAAAACACACATACCCTTCTCCAGTGAGCGCGCAGCAGGCCTGGACATGCCAGGAGCGGGCGTTGAGCGAGCTGAGAGTCAGACTCTGAGAGATCTCTGCAGCAGACATGCTGTTTTTCATGTCCTGCTTATTTGCCAAAACCAGCACCGATGCGTTCTGCAGATCCTGTGTGGAGAAAAAGGAGAAGTAATGAAATTAAAACGTCAACAAGAAAGAATAACGTTCAAAACAGTTACGACTAGGGCTAGACTCCGTTGGAATGGTCTAACCCAACCCTAAAAATCTGATTCAATCATTTGTTTGCCAACGTAAAATGACATGAGAATCCCTAGATGACATTTTAATCACGTTCAAATGTTTTGAATATATGTAAGCAAATATTTCTGTTTGGGGTAAGAATTATAAAATAACATATACAACATTCCTACTTGTGTCCATTTTGTGAAAAACATGCCTTATTTTCATGACTTTAACAAAAATTTGATGTATTTTACTATCAGATAGGATATGGTTTCCTTTCTCCTGATACGGATTATGTTTTTTCTGATTGGAGACACCTTTTTTAGACATTATTTTGAACCAGTGTGATTATTGTTAACCAAAACTACCAAAAACCTTTTTAACTGAAATAAACTGCAATGTTGTTTTGACAACTGACCAAAACAAGTTTAGGCTCAAGTACTAAAATGTAACTGTAAACAGGTAAAATTGGAATAAAAAAAAAAAAAAAATGACAAAAGCGTATAACAAAATGACTTGAAAAAAATTAATCTACAATTAAAACTTAATGAAATTTAACAGACAATTCAAAAATACTATAGTTACAGTATTTTGAGCATACTCGAAGGTCTAAATAAATAAAATATTACATACACAACCAGTCAAAGGTTTTTGAATAGTAAGATTTTTTTCATGTTTTTGAAAGTCTTTTCTGCTCACCAAGCCTGCATTTATTTGATCCAAAGTACAGCAAAAACAGTAAAATGTTTATGAAATGAAATAATTTTACCATTTAAAATAACTGTTTTTTACTTGAATATATTTTAAAATGTAATTTATTCCTGTGATTTCAAAGCTGAATTTTAGCATCATCACTCCAGAACACATGATCCTTCAGAAATCACTGTAATATTCTGATTTGCTGCTCAAAAATTATTATTATTATGCTGAAAACGGCAGAGTATATTTTTTTAGGTTTCTTTGATGAATACAAAGTTTAGAAGAACAGCATTTATTTGAAATAGATTTTTTTGTAACATAAATGTTGTTATCATCACTTTTGATTACTTTAAAGCATCCTTGCTAAATAAAAGTATTAATTTCTAAAATTTTAAATAATCTTTTGAATGGTATAGTGTACAATGTTACAAAAGCTTTTTATTTCAGATAAATGCTGATCTTCGGATTTTTCTACTCAAAGAATCCCGGAAAAAAAGTACTGTTTTAAATATTAACAATAATCATAACTGAATATTTGTTCAATTATATTAGACCAACTTCTGAAGGATGATGTGATGCTGAAGACTGAAGTATTGATGCTAAAAATTCAGCTTTGATCACAGGAATAAATTAAATTTTAAAATATATTCACATAGAAGAGTTTTAAATGGTAAAAATATTTCAAAATATTACTGTTTTTGCTGTACTTTGAATCAAATAAATGCAGGCTTGGTGAGCAGAAGAGACTTCTTTAAAAAAAAAAAAAAAAAAAGGAGCTAAAAATCTTACTGTTAAACCCAGGCACCGATACCACACATGTGAAGTGCATTAAATACCCATCATGAAATATTCATAACAACTGTGTCATGAAGCAGCTGAATGTAAACTAACCTCATGTGCAAGCATGCGATGAAGCTCCTCTTTAGTTATAGTCAGGCGTTCTCGGTCAGTGCTATCAACCACCAGGATGACAATCTGTTATTTAGAGAGGCAGATTATACATTTTATAAAGACTACAGAGCTGACAATAATATATTGTATCTGCCTGTAATCAGTAGGGAAAGTGCAATCATTAGAGTACCACAAATTTCCTGTCACACAAGCAAGGCACGCAGGTTAATGACACACACCTCTGTATTACAGTAATACGAGTTCCAGGTAGCTCTGAGACTCTCCTGACCACCGATGTCCCAGACAAGGAAGCGTGTTTTCTTCACTGCAATTTCCTCTACGTTGCTGCCAATTGTGGGAGAAGTCTGCACGGCTTCTTTAGTTAAACTGGAAAGAACAAGGCATACAAAGTTCAAAAGCTGAGTGGAAACATATAACACGTAATAACAGACTGACAAAGGTCATGTGCTTCTGTTTATGCTTTCGAAAAGAAAAACACTTACAACTGGTAGAGGATAGTGGTCTTCCCAGCATTGTCCAAACCGACAATAATCACTTTGTGTTCTAAAAAGAGAGAAAAAACAGACATTGTTTAATCTATTCTGCATGAAAATGTCATCTGATAACATCGGCCTGACTGACATCATGCTATGTATTTCTAAGAACTCGGTGTTCAGTGATCTATATCTGTTTGGGTTTACCAAGTTAAGAAAAGCTGAGGAAACTGCTGTGGAATAACTGTAAGCAAGCAAAACTCCCATGATCTTTGAACCTCACTAGCGTACAATCTTATCTGACATGTACAGAAAGAACAGAACATCCTAACACAGACGTTATTAATGCCACTTAATCTTACATTTCAACACTATCCAAATTTTATCCCACTGTACATTTGGTTATTCATGCAGTCATTGTTATTGGCTGAACAAAAAGCACAATCTGTGAGTATTTTAATGATTAAATCTGTCTGTAAATGTTTTAAGAGAACGTCAAATCATAATTCTTATGAAACATAAAGTACAATCATAAGGGAAGTTTTCAGAACACAAACAAAGCTCATGAATATTTAATGAGAACGAACTGAGGACGTTCGTGATTGGTTGTAGACTGCTAAACAACTCGCGTTATTCTAACTCATAAATGTAATAGACTTAAAAAAGTATAAATATGAAGAAATGATTAATTCAGACTTCATCAATAGCCTTTATCCGGAGTTTGAAAACAGGTAACAATTAAGAAGTGTGTTAAAAACCCTGAAGGGTACAACTTGTAAAGTTTCTCAATAGCCAGGACAGAATTGTTTTTTTAAACAAAGTTAACTACAGTTACATTAACAAAAACCACTGTAGCGTCACTGACTGTTGATAAAACGCGTAGATTGGAAAATAATAATAAAACGCAAACGTTTATTAAACTAGCTTACCTCTGTCTCCGAAAACAGTCATCAGTTTGGCAAACAGCAGTCCCATTTTTACAGGCAGTGTATTTTAAAAGGCCAGTTCTGTTAATCGATCACACCAGGTTTTCTAAATTCACCGGGCGCCGAAGTGATGATCTTCTGGTTGTTTTGATTCTCTACAGTTGCGTTAAAATAATGATCCAACGATGGTAGTATTTCCTTTTTGCTTGTTGATGTGTATTGTCAAGCAATACAGTTTGGTTAAGATGCCCGAACTTATAGTCTAAACGTTGAGAGATTGTCTCCCTGAGTGCTTGTTATTTGATCGTCGGGTGTCTGTCTAATTACCCCTCCGCTGTGCTACGTTAAATCGGCGAGGAATACGGAATTTCGTCGTGTTTTCCGTGGGCGTCTGCACATTTAAACGATGAGTAATGACGCAGAGGCCGCGTCACGCGTTTCAGCGGTAGTCTGAACTACAAATCCTCATTGGACGCCTACGATTATGACGCAAATTTCCGTATTGTTCCTTTTATCCGTATTTGGAACGGGGCGGTTACTTCTTCGGGCCGTGCGGCTTATTATTTTCACACTACAGGGGAATTTGAGAGGAAGTTTAATAGGACGCTAATCAGAAAGTAAAAGACAGCTCACGGAATTCCCTGGACTCTCTATAACAATCTTAATAACAACAGTTTCTGTCACGTGATCTTCTTTAAGTTATTAAAACAGACATTGGCTTGCATAACTGACTCAAATCAGTAACCTCACTTGACATATTCTTCTGACCTCAGTGACCTCTGAGAGTCTTTCTCAAGCCTTGTACAACCAGAAATCAATTAGATACAGAACAACACACCAACCAAAAACAACATTATTGACCGTATTATTAAGTTTGAAAAACTAATTTGCTGATATGCTGTTCACGCTAATATTGTTTCTTCGAGCCGAAAATTAAGCTGTATCTCTACCTTTAGCTTTCAAACTAGAACTGCAAAACTCGGCCCAGACCTTCAGACTGGTCTGACTCGGGTTGCCATATTTTTTCTAACTCATCGGACTTACGATTTCTTAAAAATGACGATGAAAATTGGGAAAAATCCCATAGACTTACATTGACAGAATGCTCAGATGAGCCGAGACTTTATGCCAGCAGCATCCTAAATCATACTAGCAACATGCTAAATCATTGGTTTTAGCTGTGTGTTTTAAATAAATCAGCAGTTTTTCACTGGTTTTAGCTGTTTTTTTTAAATAAATCAGCTGGTTTTTAGCTTTATTTACTAAATCAACTGGCTTTAAGCTGTTTTTGGTGGTTTTAGATTTTTTTTGTTAAAACAGCTGGTTTTAACAGTATTTTTTTTATTTTTATTTTTTTGCTGTTTTGTCAAAATCAACTGGTTTTGTTGAAATCAATTAACTGTTTTTAAGTAGTCTTTCTTTGCTAAATCAGCTGGTTTTAGCTGCTGTCTTTTAATAAATCAGCTGGCATTTAGCTTTATTTACTATTTTTTTATTTATTCATTTATTTATTGCTGTTTTGTCAAAATCAACTGGTTTTAGCTGTTTTAAGCTAACTTGACTGAGTATAGCTGTTTTTTAATCTGTTTTGTTTTTTGTTAAGTTGGCTAGTGGTAGCTATTTTTTGTTTTGTTTTGTTTTTTGCTAAATCGACTGGTTTTAGCTGTTTTTAAGCAGTCTGTTTTGCTAAATCAGCTGGTTGTAAGCAGTTTTTGATGGGTTTAGATGTTTTTTTTTTGTTAAAACAGCTGGTTTTATAATAAAATAGCTGTTTTTTGTTAAATTGGCTAGTTTTAGCTGTTTTTTTCCTGCTAAACTGACTGGTTTTAGCTGTTTTTAAGCAGCTTTTTTTTTTTTTTTTTTTTTTTGCTAAATCAGCCTGTTTTAACTGCTTACCTTTAATAAATCATCTGGTTTTTAGCTTTATTTGCTAAATCAGCTGGCTTTAAACTGTTTTTTCCTAAATTAACTGGTTTTAGCTGGTTTTATTAACACAGTTGGTTTTAACTGGTTTTCACCTGTTTTGTCAAAATCAACTGATTTTTAACCGTTTCGTGCTAACCCAACTGGATTTAGCTGTTTTTTGTTGTTGTTGTTAAGATGGTTGTTTTGAGCTGTTTTTTTTTTTCTAAATTGACTGTTTTTAGCTGTTTGTAAGCAGCCTTTTTTGCTAAATCAGCTGGTTTTAGCTGTTTTCTTTTAATAAATTAGCTGGTTTTAGCTTTATTTACTAAATCAACTGGTTTAAGCTGGTTTTTGTTAAAACAGCTGGTTTTAACTGTTTTTTTTTTTTTTTTTTTTTTTGGTGTTTTGTCAAAATCAACTATAGTTTTAGCTGTTTTGTGCTAACTTAACTGGTTTTAGCATTTTTTGCTAAATCAACTGGTTTAACAAGGTTTTAGCTGTTTTCTGTAAAATCAACTAAGGCTGATTTTGGCCTGTTTTTTTTTTTTTTTTTTTTTTTTCAAACTGCAAGCTTATAAAACTGCTTTAAACTTTCTGGCTAGGCTTTTCAAGCCAACTTAAAGTTTGTCTACAAATGTCTTCATTCTGATTTAAAACATTATAACTTAAAAAAACAATATTAACAATGTACAAAGTGATAAAACCACAGCCTTTCCATAATGTCATGTGTTCTGCTGTTTCTGTTCCTCTTGATATGATCTGAGCATGATGAGTTTCCTGCTGTCACTAGTATCGTGAAGTAAATCAGGTTTTTTGCACACCCACACCTGAGAACTTGTGTTTTCACAAGATGAGTCTGTGTTTTGAGCAATCTGAGTAGCCAAATTAAATGTCTTGGTATGCGGAATAATCTGACACAATGTGAAAACATTTGCTACAGGAAGAACAGAAAAAAAGAAATGCACAGAGTGCATGCACATCAGCGAACAAATGCAAGAGTGTGGTTAAGTGTCATCCGCACATCTGGACAAGAATTATGTCAAGTCTTGTGTGGTGTATTTTTTTTTTTTCATTTACCCACCTGTGAACAGAAACTGTTGCTGGTTCAGGTCAAGATGTTTGTGTACAGACAGAAAGAAGGAAGAAAATGTTTCTCATGCTTAACTACAATTCCAGACAGTCCAATCATATTTTGCATGATATAAAAGAAATAAAAGGTAATAATGAAAGTAGTCATCATCGATTCCAAAACTGTGTACGTTTCTTTCTTAACAAAAGAAGATATTTTAAAGAATGTCAGTAACCAAATAGTTGATGGTAACCATTAACTTCCATTGAACTGTAAAATGGCTACCAACATTCTTCAAAATATCTTCTTTTGTGTTCAACAGAAGAAACACACTCATACAGGTTTGGGACAAGAGGAGGGTGAGTAAATGACAGAATTTTCATTTTCATTTTTGGGTGAACTGTCCCTTTAAGACATCTTGATCAGAAACTTTGCATGATTAGCACATGCTTTACATTTCACTTGTGTAAATTCAGGAGTTCGACTGTAAACCAGGATTGCCCCCATAAATGAGAGGTGATGACCATCTTTTCGGTTCTTCCTCGCACCCCGTTGTCTCTATCCTCCATTGTTTCCTCGCTCCTTCCTTTTTGTGTTCTTCCTGACCCCCCCACCACCAGATATTCTTTCTCACCCTGTCCACCCCCATCTCTTCACACCATTACTTCTTTCCCCTCTATTTATCACTTCACTTTGTCATCCCTTCTTCTCAGGTTTCCCACAAGTCCCCAGTGGATCTATACCAGTGGTTCTCAGCCTGTCTGACTAAAAGGCTCAATATTCAAAGGCCTCCCCTCCATATACACTACCAGGCTTTGATCACTAAGCCTGCATTTATTTGATCCAAAATACAACAATAGCAGTAAAATTGTGAAATATTTTTACTATTTAAAATAACCGTTTTCTTTCTGAATATATTTTAAAATGTAATTTATTCCTGTGATTTCAAAGCAGACTGTTTAGCATCATTACTCCAGTCACACAATCCTTCAGAAATCATTCTAATATACTGATTTGCTGTTCAAGAAACATCTATTATTATTATTATTACTATTATCAATATTTAAAAGAGTTGAGTACATTTTTTTTCAGGATTCTTTGATGAAAAGAAAAATCCAAAAATCAGCATCATAGAAGAAATTATAGAAATTAATACTTTTGTTTAGCAAGGATGTTATAAATATATCAAAAAAATATGATAAAGACGTTTATAATGTTACAAAAGATTTCTATTTCAGATAGATAGTGTTCTTCTGAAGTTTCTATTCATCAAAGAAACATGAAAATGTTATACTCAGCTGTTTTCAACACAATAATTATGGTTTTTAAGCAGCAAATCAGAATATTAGAATGATTTCAGAAGGATCATGTGACACGAGTAATGATGCTAAAAATTCAGCTTTGAAATCACAGGAATAAATTACATTTTAATATTTATTCAAATAGAAAACAGTTATTTTAAATAGTAAAAATATTTTTACGTTTTTTTTTCTGTACTTTGGATCAAATAAATGCAGGCTTGGTGAGCAGAAGAGACTTCTTAAAAAAACATTAAAAATCTTACTGTTCAAAACATTTGACTGGTAGTGTATGCTAAGATATTTCTGATGCAATTCTGACAAAGCTACTTTTATCATACTTTTTATTGATGTATTTAATTTATTTATGTGGTTAATTATTTTTAAAATAATATATTTCCTGAGTGTTGAGAACCACTAATACTTTGCATCCATTTTTATAAGACACTAAATGACATGAAAATATGAACGGCACAGGAAACAGTTGATCCAGATTAAAATTTTTAATTAAAATATGAATTTATCCACAGATTAAAAACAAAAAGTAAAATGGAGCTACAATCAGGCACCAAAGAATACGTTTGTTTTCCTTATATTTTGAAACAATTGCGATAATGCAACAATAACATTATTTAGTAAGCTATCTACTTGTATATTTAGCGAATTTCATCATGAAGATCTTTTCAAACATAGGTGAGGGTAAAAAGAGGCTCAAAGACATTCACCAAGGCTCTGGTTACATAAAATAGTAAAGACTCCAGATTTTCTCCCATTTCATACACGCACGCGCGCACACAAACATACAGTCCTGGCTTAGAAATTGGCCACAGAGATAACAACACAAAAAGCAGTAGCATTAGCATGAGTTTGGCAGTAGGATGTGTGTATGTATGTACGTCAGTGTCGTCGAGTTTGTATTCAGCTTCTCAGCCTGTGAAGAGTCATGCAATAAACACCTTGTTTAATCTTAAAATGGCTAGCAGGGCAAACATGTCGCTATGAAAACAAGGTAACATGGCAGTGTAGACTACTATCACACACAAAAACAACATCTATATGTGTCGCACTGAGTTAAGACAATCCACCGTGTTTACGGTGGGAGTGGCCTGATGAGAGATTACGGCACTTGTGATTGGTTGGCTTGTGTGACTGACGTGCGAATAAGGCAGAGTATGTTTCCAATGGCAGTGGTACACTAGCGGCACGAATGCTGAAAGCCCTTGAGCAGGCACAGAAGACGGGACAGAGCCGGTTACAACCAACACAAAGCTATTTGTGTTCGACTTTAGCAGTGGTCTTCGACATTTTGGGCTGTTAGTTCTCAAATTTGACCTTCGTAGTTGTCTTATTTATATTTGCATATCCTTTTAGAATGGATTAACATCATGTCAGCGCTTTTTAGCCCTATTAAACTATAGCGTGTGAGCACCACAGCACCCCTTGTGGATTGTAGGAGTACACACAGCAGCGGTGGAGCTCTGTAAAGGTTTTAGCAGGCTAAAATCTGGATAGACCTTTTGAGACGCAATAAATAAAATAAATAGAATAAAATATGAAACAAAAACACACTCTGCAGTAGTGTAGACTGGGAAAACTAATTGGTGGATCACTCCCAAGACTACAGTGTATCAGAAAGACCCTGTTTAAGACTACAGAGGATGCACACGCACACACGCATACGCACCCGACCACCGAGCCACACGGACGCACACATACGTTTGCAAGATTTTGGTTATACATTCTGAATCGTGTTTAATGCTCAGCAAGAACAGTTACTAACCTTATAATGATTAGGAGTCATGCAGTACTATACAAAAGTAAAATAGAAATGAAGAAAGGTTCTCCTGCGTATTCTCCTCAAAAAACAGATTTAACTAAATTAGGGTGACCATATGTCCTTATTTTCCCAGGCAGGGATTTCTGAAGTCAGTCTGCAGATTTGAGCTGACGGATTTCTTAATAAATCACATGGTGCATGACGGTCACAGACTTAGACTTTCATTCCATCCAGTCAGAGGATATGAAACATGTTTGATATTTTGAGCAAATTCTCAAAAACCTCTTTTTCACTTGCCATGTGTCTGCTGGCAACACTGGGCCTCATTCATGAAACATGTGCAGAATTAATGTTTGAGTAAAACTTTCGAATTCATGAAAATGTTTGTTTTCAAAATTTTGACAAGTTCATTTGCCCTGTCTTTTTTTTTTTTTTGGTATGTAGAATTTTGGGTAAAACACAGCGCTTGTCAGTAAGTGCTTTTCCATTACAGATTTGCACAAAACTTTAACAATATTTTATACGTGTTGATAAAAATGTGACAGCATTTCCATTAACCAATGTTATGCGAGTAAAACAATTTCTTTCCTCTGGTGACAAGTCATGGCAAAGGATGTTGGTTTATGTAGGTTAACGCCACCACACTACCCATTAATTTTAATCGTAGGAGATGTAGGCATCTATATTTTTTGAGGTTATAGTACATTAAAGAACGATCATGTGACTTTTACGTGTGCAAGGTGACCTATAAATTCGAAAAAGTTGCTTCCTTCGCAGTTTTGCTAAGTATCTCTTTTTTCGAATTGCCTCGAAAACCACCTCATGGGAGTTTTTGCAGAATTGACATGTTTTATTAGGTGTCATTTTTTTTGGAATTTCAATTTACGCAATTTGAAGGGTCATAGAAACGCAGGAACTGTCACTTTTTACCCAGCTGACAACAACTTAACTATAATGGGTAAGTCAATATTGCTGGTTACCTAATTTTTATATTCAATAATATTCTTTAAAATGAGATACTAGTAATACGTTATAGTCGTAGATAAAAGCAACCAAAGCATCTAAGAAAAAAAACACTGTACCATCAAAATTTTCTCAAGCGCCACCAGTTGGACATTTTCAAAAGAGAATCTGGCATGTTTACAGCTGGCTAAAATGCTTTGGTGGACACACGTTGATTGAAAATGTATTTTTATTCATATGGCCTAAGTCTTTTTTTTTGCATTTATGCAATATACTGGAACCAAACCTGAGAAGAAAGTTCAGAATATTCCACTGCGTTCCTGAACGCGTAATTTACGTAGCTGTAATTCATAGGCCGGAAATATGGTAATTGTGATTGGAATTCATTAACATACACATTTAACTATCAAATCTGATGTTTATACAGCGTTCAAACTCACGTAGCCAGACCATCATATTGACGGCAGAATAGGGTTGCCAGGTTTTCCTGCCCAATTGCTGCTTAAAACTAGCTCAAAACTAGCCCAATCGTGTTTCCCTGGTGGGTTGGGGGGGTGGGGGGGGGGGTGGTACCCCCGTTAAAAATCACGTTTTGCAGGGTACAAATACAAAAATACGTTTTGGTGGGGTTCCACTGCTAAAATTTGCATTCCAGGGGATAAATATCACGTTATTGGGGTTGCTTAAACCCGACATGAAAAAGTAGCCCAATGCCCCTGGAAAACCGGGGACTTGGCAACGCTGCGGCAGAAGGTCTGTGAACCTTGGCCGCTCTGGCTGACCAAGGCCTGCCCAAGAGGCCATATGACTGACAGCTAAAGCAACCACGTTTTGTTTTGTGCCACGTCATGTTTAGGGGCGTGGAAATGAGCCCCAAAATAACAGACCAGTGTGCACAACTCTTGGACAAGATTCCTGTGAACTTTTTTTTTCCACATACGTTTAAAAATTGTATGTGATTTAGTTGATCCTGATAAGCGCTCATCATCACAATTGTAAATGCAACAGCTTTCTTCCTTCATGATGGGGTTTGGAGTCACGGCATCTTTGTTTCCAGGTGGAACGACAAAGAACGCAACACACATCTCCCGGAAATCCTGTATAATTTAACCAATCCAGTGACGACCTTGAAACTCATGAAGTGTTTCCACTTTTGTGTGCGATATGCATCAGATGTTCAGCCAGCAGTTCGTCTGAGGCTGAGACTACTGGACGTAACGTGTATGCATTTGTGAATCTGGAGGAGAGTTTTGGGACTGGGAAGGGCTGTTTTATGTGCGGATTACTCTGAATTTATGCATATATTTACACTTGAACGTAAGATTCATGAATGAGGCCCAATGTGAGTGTTTCTGAGTTTGGTGGTGTGTGATCAATCCTCAGTCATTCAATATATGATGCCCAGCTTTTCCTCTGTAATTATTTACAAAGTCGGCAAGTACCTGATGCTTAGTGTTTTAAAATCTGTTCAGATTTCAAAAGTTGTGTAGTATATTTCAGCCTTCAGAAATCGAGAGGAAAACAAGAGGACATATGGTCACCCTAAACTGATTATGTAATGACCGAGAGCTTTGTCAGCGTAATGCGAATGTCGTGAGTGTTAGCTGTACAGCGTTTGTCAATGATTGTGTGTTTCTCTGGGTTGTAAACAGATCCAACTATAGAGATTCTATTTAGTGTCGTTCTAAACATCTCCTCACCCTCATCTCAGGTAAACCTGCTCTAGCGAATGTACACATCTCTGCTCCACTCCTCCTGGTTATGGTTACGGCCTGTTGTTGCCCCGCCGCCTTCTGCATCTTGAGAGTAGCGCTCCCTCAGCTTGCCTCGTCCACGCTGGTGCTGATTGGCTGGTGGTGGGACCACGTTGAGGTTCTCCTGGTCAGGCTCCGCCCCTTCGTCCTCCCACGAGGCCTGGCGGGGAGCGTGGTGGGCGGGATTTAGGCGGTACGAGCGGCACGGGTCTGGTTCCTCGTACGGGTCGGTCTCCATGTCGTCGGTGTAGGCGGAATCGCGGCTGCCCTGGGTCTCGGAATCGAACGTGTCCTGCCGCGACAGGCCTCGGCTGCCTGTTTGCAACTGGCTGCGTGAAGAGCGCAGCGGCTGCTTACCACCCAGGTCACTCTGGTAGTCTTGGAGACTGCCACGTTCAGGCCCTTCCCTCTTCTGTTCTCCATGCACCAGGAATGGCCCCTACAGCAATGCCAAAACACACCACAACAGGCAAATGCACATGCAGACACACAAAACAGAGCAAGCGGCATGTTAATACAAAGGTTAGAGTACAAATAACATACATAAAATACATTCCTTACTCATGCTATTATGGGAAAAGGCAATTTTTGTAGTGAGATACCAGGGCTTGTAGTATTCTTATGCTTTGCATCGTTGCCCAAAGCTATGAAGAAAGCTATGGAGAAGCTATTGTTGCAGTTATCTCTGATTTCTGAGTGCAATGTCTACATTTCATAAAATGCATTTTTAGTATGCAATAACTAATTATCTTGCTTTACTTTAAAAATACCTTTCTGATTTTCAAAAACATTAGAAAGTTAAACGTATCTGCTAAACTGCGGACATAAACACACCATGCACGTAAAAAAATATGTTAGCGCCCTCTAGTGGCCATATCAAACACACCACTCAATAAATAAAGCTCCTTTCAACATATTTGGTGATGATTAAAAAAATGGGGCTGGATTAGATTAGGGGTCAGTTGCATAAACTACTTACACTAGTTTTAAAATGTTAGTCATCTAATCTGTTATAAAAACTAGTAAGTACTTTTTCAAGTCAGTTAAAAAAAAAAAGATAAATCGGCCCAATTTGCGTCAGAAAAGTAAGACTACTGTCTTTTGTCGAACTGCTAGTTGGTCAAACTACTTCTTAGATACAGTCTTAACATAGTGATTATGTTTATGCAACTGGCCCTAGATTAGATAATCTAAATTATATCAGTCATCCTTTAAGTTAAAACAAGCATCTCATATTGCAACCCTCTTCCAAAAAAAAATGTATAAAAATATTGTCCAAGATTAAAAAAAAAAAAAAAAAAAAAAAAAAAAAACATTTTTTTCATAGATATATTTTTAGAGTTATGCTTTTGTATGTATGTATATATATATGTGTATGTATGTGTGTATGTATGAAGAGTTCATTTCATTTTCAAAAACAGATAACTTTTTTAATCTTTTTTAAAAATCATGTTTTTTCATTGTGCATTCCAATTAGTCTCAGTCAAACTGCAGTTGGGTTATTTTGATTAGGCAAAAAATAACTTAAAAATACAGCTAACTTACACAGTGAAACACAATAAAAACATGATAACATAAAAAACTTTTTATTTTTCGTTTTTCGTCTATTTTCAAAAAATGTTTCTGAAAATTTCATAAAATGGAGTTATATTTTACAAATAAACTCTTCATATATATGAGTGTGATATATATATATATATACATATATACACACAAACTAAATTAAGTATTTGAGTTGCCCCGTGTGACTATAAGAAGATAAACTGTGTTTTATTAAAATAGCATCTCAAAGCTGTGTAACTTTGGTCTCCTACACACCAGTGTAATGGTGAAGACTGAGCAGATGGATGCTCATTTTTTTGTCCAGATTGTGGTGAGAGAGCACACATACTGGCACACAGGCACTAATCCATCCTCTGTCTTCCTCACTTACTTTCGCACTTGCTGTCTCTCGCTTCTGCATGCACACACACAAACACACCCTTTCATTTAACTTGGGTAAACAACACTGGCGTCAATGCACATGCACACGCTTCTGTTAGAATTTCGGCTCAGTGTTAATAGGATAATGGATATGAGTGCCTTTTTCAGAGCTGGTGCTATGGCAACCTAGAAGAGGGTAGCGATCTGAACTACGTTTCCCCGACGACAAGAGGCCACTGTATGTCAAATGAGGGGACACTGTGTGGACTTATGATTATGTTGATCACATATGGGATGTTTTGTTCATGTCTATGTGTGTGTGTGTGTTGCATTTTTTATATCATTGAGAGATGGAGAGGAGCAGAGACAGACAATAGAATTACAGTCGGGCATTTCTATCTCTTGAGCAGCCATCGTTACTTTTCTGTGATTGGGAGACAGGTATGGGACCCTTCAATATCCCATTGTAATTCTGGCCCCGTCTTTAGAGGGCATGTTCCTCTTCCTGTTGGCCTTGCCCTATAGCGGGGGAGCCATCGAGGAGCTCCAAGTTGCGACGCAGGGAAGTGAGCACCTGTACCTGCAGGTTGGAGACGGGTTCGGGCGAAGCCGCCAGGGCGGCTGTGGCCATGGTGCGATTGAGCAGAGGGTTGGGTGGGTTGCTGCTCGGAGGGTGTGTGGCCTTCCAGTAGGCCTCCAGGTATTCAGCCAGGTGTTCACACGCATCCTCCAGCTGATTCTCATCTAATATGATGTCAAAAAGCTCCTGAAAATGAAAAAAGGAGGTGTTTCAAAAAAGCAAATGTTGGAGTCAGTTATATGGATTTCCTGATAATTTACTCACCCCCATGTCACCCAGAATGTTCATGCCTGTCTTTCTTCAGTCGAAAAGAAATTAAAGTTTTTAAGGAAAACATTCCAGGATTTTTCTCTATATAGTGGACTTCAACGGGATCAATGGGCTGAAGGTCCAAATTGCAGTTTCAATGCAGCTTCAAAACGCTCTACACGATCCCAGCCAAGGAATAAGAGTCTTATCTAGCGAAACGATTGGTCAACACAAAATATATATATATATTTACATACTTTTTAACCACAAATGCTCATCATGCACTAGCTCTGCCATGTGCGTCTACAACTTTGCGCTTTACACAATTACACTGGAAAGGTCACGTGTGGTCATCTGTCTACTCTGGTTCAAAAAGGTCGGGTAGGACAAAAAATCTCATTTTCTCCTCCAACTTCAAAATCATCCTACATTGATGTTTTATCTTTTTTTGTAAAGGGTGTCTGACTTTCTTTGCATGTTTCCTTTGTGAACACTGGGTCGGTACTTCCGCATATGTCACGTTTGACCTTTTCAACGTGATTTGTGATTTTTTTTTATAAAATGACCGATAGTTTCGGTAGATAAGACCCTTATTCTTCAGCTGGGGTCGTGTAGAGCCCTTTTAGGCTGCACTGAAACTGCACATTGGACCTTCAACCCCTTGATCCTCATTGAAGTCCACTATATGGAGAACCTTCATTTCTTTTCGACTGAAGAAAGAAAGACATGAACATCTTGGATGACATGGGGGTGAGTAAATTATCAGAATAATTTTAATCTGGAAATGAACTAATCCTTTAAAGCTTTCTGTGCTATTTATCTGCTATTTTTGCATATGACTAGATAAGACTGAATCTGTGATCATTTTAATTGTAAAAATATAGAAGGAAATGAAAGAATAAAAAAAGGAAATGAAAATAAAGAAGGAAATGCAGTTTAAGTATTAAATTTGCACAAAGCTTGCGTGAGCAAAAAGCTTAGCGCAGCTTTGCCAACTTTCCAACCACATTAAAACCAATGCAGATGATACAAATCTAAAAGTGTACATAAATGTAAATCAGTAGAAATCAAAAGTCATATACTTACAGGAGGACACTGTGCAAGTTTATCAGCTGCCACCATTTGGACATTGAGATGTTTGGCCTGAGATTTACCCCTGGACTTTATCAGCCTCTGCAACACCTGATAGCAAGGGGGACACAGAAACACAAATATGCATCCAATAAACATGTTCAAATACATTATGATGTGCACAATGAAATCTTTTAACAAAAAGAAATTAATACTTGTATTTAGCAGTGATGCTTTACTGATATTTAATTGATCAAAAGTGACAATAAAGACATTTATAATGCAACAAAAGTAAAAAATGCACTACCAGTCAAAAGTTTTTGAACAGTAAGATTTTTAATGTTTTTAAACAAGTCTCTTCTGCTCACTAAGTCTACATTTATTTGATCCAAAATACAGCAAAAACAGTAACATTTGTAAAATATCTTACCATTTAAAATAACTGTTTTATATCTGAATATATTTTAAAATGTAATTTATTCTTGTGAATTTTCACCTGAATTTTCAGCATCATTACCCCAGTTACATGAAATCATTCTAATATGCTTATTTGCTGCTCATTTATTATTATTATTATTATTGTTATTATTATTATTATTATTACTATGTTGAAAACAGCTAAGTAGAATTGTTTCAGATTTCTTTGATGAATAGAAAGTTCAGAAGAACAGCATTAATCTGAAATAGAAATCTTTTGTAACATTTTAAATGTCTTTATTATCATCTTTATTCTTTATCTTTATCATTTTGATCAATTTAAAGCATCATGTGACACTAAAGACTGGAGTAATGATGTTAAAAATTTGGCTTTGGATATCACAGGAATAAATTACATTTTAAAATATATTCAAATAGAAAATTGAAAAGTTATTTTAAGTAGCAAAAATATTTAATAATTTACTGTGTTTGCTGTACTTTGGATCAAATAAATGCAGGCTTGGTGAGCAGAAGAGACTGCTTTAAACAAAAACATTAAAAATCTTACTGTTCAAAAACTTTTGACTGGTAGTGTATATATTACGGGTTCCACAAAAATAAAGGATCGTGTGACACTGATGACTCGAGTAATGGCTGCTGAAACTTTATCTTTGCTATCACAGGAATAGATTACATTTTAAAATATGTTCAGACAGAAAACACTTATTTTACCTGTAGTAATATTTCACAAAATTTTGTTTTTTCTTATTTTGTTTAAATACAGACAGCGTAAGCATAGTAAACTTTTTTCAAAAACATTACAAAGATCTCACCGAACACAAACGTTTGTATATTCAGCTAATATATACCTTTGGAGAGGCAATCTTGATGTAGACTATGATAGGTGCCAGTGATGTCTTGGCCAATTGAGATGGATGGTTGATTGTGTCGGCATCCAGAGCCACTAACTGAAGCGTCCGGGCCAGCTCAAAGATTCTCTCGATTTCACTCTGTACCTCAGCTGCCAGATGAAAAAAATGCCATCATTAATGGATAAACAATATATACACTCATAACTACATCCAAGCACAGAAATCTCCACTTAGTGTTCGTCTGTTGCACATATTTGCTAACCCAAGTTCATTTATACACTGCAAAATTAATATTCTTAATTTGTATCTTGTCTTGTTTTCTAGTAAAAACAACAAAAAATCCTAAAAGCATCATAAAATAACCGAGAAACCACATTTTCCACTAGTTATTTAATTTAGGCATACATGTCACTAAATGTATTTTTATTGTTTTGCAGTGTATAGCAAAGAATTCTGAAAGCACACACATACACACCTCAAACTGTAATAAACAAGATGAATATCAGGAAGACTTACCTCACGATTTCATTTCATACTCAAACCTATGTTAGTATATATCATGCATGTAGGGGTTATAATGGTCTGCTCGAATTTATGCATGTGTGAGCGTGTGCATGTGCTAGTTTAGTTCCATTTAACTGTAAGTAAATGGAACGCTGAACAGTATGACAGTAGTAAGCAGAACAGCAGTTACATGCTCTGTGCAGCTTTCCACATTGATCCATGAAAGCTGCAGTTATGTGGATCAGTATGTGCATATGTGGGTGTGAAGTGCTATATGAGAAGTGGGATCACACTTCTTTCAGTGAGTCAGAATCTATGGCTTCAGTTCATTTAAAGCAGAAAGCCATTCTACTTTTTAACCATCTTAAAAATGTAATAAAATGTAGTTGAACTACTTTGAACCTACTTAAGGGTCAACATCTTTTAAACTAAGAAAACATCTTTAAACTAATAAAACTCATTTTATTATAATGAAATCAAAACAATGTTTTCTTGAAGAAATAATGAAGATCTCAATTAGTGTCTTTAAATCTTTAAATAATTAAAACTTACATACACACCAAACTAAGTGCTATTCACCACCTAACTACAAAACACCTTTATTAATAGGACTGAATGAAAATATTATGATAAACAGCAGTGTTTAACTGGTCCCTAAGTGTGTACACCACGAGAGGAACACCTGGATTCCTCAGAGAGTGCAGCATCTGAACAAACACTCTGCACACAATGCAAACTGCACATATAATGAAAAGATACTGTTCTGGTCAGATGTTCTCCAGAATCATTCACTTCATTTACATATACATTAATGTTTTTAAACAAAGTCTCCTATGTTTACCAAAACTGCGTTTATTTGACATTTATTTCGCTTTTGATTGATTTAATGCGTCTTTGCTGAAAAAAGTTTTAATTTCTTTAAAAAACAAACAAAACAAAACAAAACAAAAACAATGTATTGACTGATTTAAATGGTAGTGTAGAGTTGAGGTCAAAAGTTTACATACACCTTGTAAATGTTAATTATTTGACCAAAAGAAGAGGGATCATACAATGCATGTTATTTTTATATATTATTGACCTGCATAAGATATTTCACATAAAAGACATTGACATATAATCCACAAGAGAAAATAATAGTTTAATTTTTAAAAATGACCCTGTTCAAAAGTTTACATGCACTTGATTCTTAATACTGTGTTGTTACCTGAATGATTCACAGCTGTTTTTTTGTTTAGTGATAGTTGTTCATGAGTCCCTTGTTTGTCCTGAACAGTTAAACTGCCTGCTGTTCCTCAGAAAAATCCTTCACGTCCCACAGATTCTTTGGTTTTTCAGCATTTTTGTGTATTTGAACCCTTTCCAACAATGACTGTATGATTTTGAGATCCATCTTTTCACACTGAGGACAACTGAGGCACTCGTATGCAACTATTACAGAAAGTTCAAACACTCATTAATGCTCTAGAAGGAAAAACGATGAATTAAGAGCTGGGAGGTGAAAACTTTTGAACAGAATGAAGATTTTTCTTATTTTGCCTAAATGTCATATTTTTTTCCCATTTAGTACTGTACTTCAGAAGCTACAGAAGATATTTGCATGTTTCCCAAAAGACAAAACAAACTAAATTTATCCTGATTTTCAAATTCCAAAAGTTTTCAACCCCCAGATTAACGCATTGTTTTTCCTTCTGAAGCATTTCGTGAGCACTTGAACCTTCTGTATTAGTTGCATATGAGTCCCTCAGTTGTCCTCAGTGTGAAAAGATGGATCTCAAAATCATAGTCATTGTTAAAAAGGGTTCAAATACACAAAAATGCTGAAAAACCAATAAATTTGTGGGACCTGAAGGATTTTTCTGAAGAACAGCGGGCAGTTTAACTGTTCAGGACAAACAAGGGACTAATGAACAACTATCACTAAACAACAACAGCAGCAACAACAACAAAAACAGTTGTGGATCATTCAGGTAACAACACAGTATTGAGAATTAAGTGTATGTAAACATGTATGTTATTTTCTCTTGTGGACTATATGTAAATGTTTTATATGAAATATCTTATTCAGGTCAGTACTAAATAAAAATAAAATGTTATTATTTTGGTTTGAAACTTTTGACCTCAACTGTATGAATGCACTGCCTCTTACATTTTTCATCCTTCCAAAATTAAAATGTTTCAAACTTTTACAGCCAAAAGTCCAAGTTTAATTCCTTGTGATTCCCACAGGATACTATTTTTTTAATTATGCAATGTCACAATATTAACACAGGCATGTCCCATTTTCTTAGCCTATGTCATGAGTCATGAATAGTGGGACTTGAGAAAGAGAAAACCTACTATGAATGTTATCTCAGGTTGTTCAGTTTTAAGGCTGTTTACAACAAAATGAAAAAAAAAACTACACCACGACTGTACACCACCATGTGTTGGCAACAATAGCTTGTTATTGGAAAAGCTGAGTGTTCTTTTTTTTAGTTAATAACACAACAACCGTGTCGACAGGTTAAGACTGTTGATTTCAAACTCAAGATAGAGTAAGTCAAGTACAGGTACAGATGGATGGAGAGTTAGATGAATGAATGAGGACATGAATGGATTGACAGATGGATGGCCGAACAGGGGAAAGGGGTGGGATGATAAGATACGTACCCAGTACGTCTGAGGTGAAGAGAAAAAGAGAGAGGGAGGAAATGTGTGGTGGGAAGGAGTGGCAGGACAGAGCAAGATGAAAAAGAGAAAAAAGGCAGATCAGACATGATGCAACAGAGCAAGAGGAGGAAACACTAAGAAAAATGTTCAGGAAGCAGAGAGAATGTGTACTAGAGTACACTAGTGAACACTGACAGGGCTTGACAAATGAATTTGTCACCCATTCAAACGTAGTCTAAGGGCCTATTCACACAAAGAGTTTTGTTTGTCTGACTTGACTGACTGTAAACACTTACTCACCCACAAGCCATGCTAGGTGTGTCTTTTTTCAGACGAATACAATCGGAGTTATTGAAAAAATGTCCTGGCTTTTCCAAGCTTTATAAGGCAGTGAATGGGTGTTGACATTTTGAAGTCCAATAAACAGAATCCATCCATCATAAAAAGTGCTCCACATGGCTCCAGGAGGTTAATAAAGGCCTTCTGAAGAGAATCAATGCATCTGTATAACTCTGACTGTATTTGTCTGAAAGAAGAAAGTCATCTACACCTATGATGGCATAAGGGTGAGTAAATCATGGGGTAGTTTTCATTATTTGGTGAACTATCCCGTCAAGTCACTTTCTTTTTTTTCTCTATACCAACTATAAAATCCGAATGGATTTGCATTTCATTCATCCCAACAAACAGGCTATTTGTTTTGCTCTCAATGTGAATGGTTTTGTATCGAAACCTTTTTGTATTCGAAATTTGCTTTGTTTTTAAGTGCCTGGACACAGCATGAATCCATAAACTTAAGTGCCTGGACACAACATAAATCCAGAGCATTGCTGTTTTGGTCATTCAACATGTTGCTAAACCACATATTACACCTGCTCTGGCTTTATGACCACATGAGGGAGCTCTTTTTTAGTAACATTCGTGTGCAGGTGCATTTCATACCCAGACTGGATCTGGTGCTGGAGCGCTCGATGATCGTGTGTTTGCTGGGGTTGTTTAGAACGGAACGTTTGGCAAGTGAGATGTCTGCTGTCACCCTGGTGATGGATATTCTGAAAACAAGCAACAACCCATAACAATGGTATGCCAATTATAACATGAGTCCATTGTGATTTTTCCAGCATTAATAATCTACAAAGAACTTAAAACTCATTAATACTAACAGCTTCTCTGACAACACAAATCCTGTCAAATTTCAAAATAAGGAGCTATGTTCTTTTTTAGATCTTTATTATGGTCATGACATGCATATTTTAGTACCCACCTGCCTTCAAATTTGTGTTTTAGGAAATCAAAGAGCGCTTTCTGCATCATATCTGTCACCTGCAACATGACACACAAACAACTGAGCAAAACAAAACATAAAATGACTAAACTTTTAAACAAATATTTTTTCAGAGATATCCTGTCTTGCCTCGTAGCCTTTAAGGGATGGTCCCACCAAAATAATGGGTCTCATGGAAGGCACCACATCGTAAGGAGGAACATGTTCCATCTGAAATTCACACACACAAAATAAAACATCTTCAGTGAAATAATTATTAATACATACATTTGCCAAAACGGACCTAAAACATTTGGATTTAAAAACAGCATTTATACTGCATTGAAACTTTTGTTTCAAAGGTTTTTTAACCATTTTCTGGGAAGCTGATAAATTACATTAATATATTTTTTAACATAGGCTAATAAATTAATTTAGGGTAAATTAATATTGATCAAGCCAGATTTCTGATCACTTCAGTCATACTGTTTAAAATGTATGCTTATATACAGAGTCAATATCTTTTTAATATCTTAAAATAGTCTTTATATATAACATAGATTTCTACATTTAATTTAATATTTATTAATATGCTTCACAATCTTCAGTGAAATTTATACATTTGCTAAAACTAACCTTAAACATCTGGATTTAAAAACAGCATTCACACCTATGCATTAAAGTGTCTTTTTCCTTCTCAAAATTTTGTTCTAAAGTTTAAAACATTTTTAAATCGTAAAATGTTTTTTTTTTTTAACTTTCTCTAATTCTCGAATATTCTTAGCAGTGGTAGTCTATTAAGACATTTTCTGGGAAGCTGATAAATTAAATATATTTTTTGGTAACACTTTACAATAAGGTGTTACTTGTTAACATTAGCCAGTGTATTAACCAACACGAACAAACAATGAACAATTCATTTATTACACTATTTACTAATCTTTGTTAATGTTAGTTAATAAAAAAAACAGTCAATTATTATTTATTCATATTAGTTCACAGTGTTAACAAACACATCTTGTGATTTTAATAATGCGCTAGTAAATTCTGAAATTAACATTAACTAAGATTAATAAATCCTGGAGAATTATTGTTCATTCTTGGTTCATGTTGACTAATGTAGTTAACTAAAGTTATCTAATTAACTTTATTGTGAAGTGTTACCTTTTTTAAACATAGGCTAATAAATGAATTTAGTGAAAATGAATATCGATCAAACGCAAGATTTATAAATTTAATTTAAAATGAATTAAAATAAATATAATTATATAAACAGTACAAATGAATATAAAAAAGTTAAGACTGTCAAATATAATGAATAATAATGAAATTTATTAATAATTTAAAACAAATTATTTATTTATTAACTTACATCAAATTGGCTGAAGGTTTTGTTTTGTTTTTGTTTTTTTAAACAAATACATTAGTGTGGTAGATGAACCAGTCATTCAATAGACTCATTCAAGATGTTTACTTCCATATCATGTGAATAGCTTCTCATTTCACTTGCATGGCATATGAAATATACATTTCTAAATATATCTTTATCCATTATAAGCATTTGTGTAATGCACGTTTGTAAAAACTGAATAAATGCCTGGTAATTATACATTTTATTTATGCTTATTTAAAATCTTCTTTTAAAAAGCTTCTCTTTCCTCCTCAGACAGACCGTCACTTTAGTCTAAGATAAGACCTCTTCATGTTCTGCTGAGAGTCCTCCACTCCATGAAGTGTGTGTGAGAAAAAAGACAAGGACAGAGATCTTTTGCTTAATTGATCCCCATTTGCTGTGGCTACTGCCACTCTTCTGGGCCCATTATACAATACATAACTGACCAGGGTCAGAAATTAACAAGGGCTTGTAGCAAAAATGACACCAAAATGAACAAAAATGCATACATTAAAAAAAAATGCCCCTGCACAATTAAACAATGTTATACAGCTGTGCATGTATAATTTAGATACAATTTTAAACAGTCTATTGTTATTGACAACAGTATAGTAATTGGGACATAAGATGATTCTAAAAAAATTGCCATCTCAAATGCAAAAAATGCCCCAGGAAAGCAATCCCAGGGGGCAAATATTGTCCCCTAATGGAAAAGTCTATTTCTGATCCTGTAACTGACTAAAAGTTTCAGATGGGTTGCTAAAAACAACCGGAACATCTACAATCTAATGTCATAATTTTCAACTCTAATTCACCCAGTCGGGCGTCTGTGCTTGTGTGATTGCGTGACGGTAGCCATTGTGACAACAGTAACAAGCGTGGGCTACTCTCTATGTCACAGACCCATAATGGAAACGGAAACCGTGGAAACCTGTCAGGGTGTTTCTGCCTCATCTTGTGTGCATGTGCAAGAGGATGGCAGACTCCCCGTGTGTCCACACGTGTGGGTGGACACATGGGCCGGATTCATTCATTTCTTGATTCAGCCTGAATGAGATGTGCATGTCCTGTAGCGCTAATAAACTCCGACAGTTGTTTCCCTTTCAGAACATTTTTTGTAAACAGGACTGGTACAGAAATGCCACAGCAATTCACATTCAATCCTTTAGAGAAGCAAACTAGCATAGAAGAAATTTCATTTGTCTTTTCTGAAGTACATTCACTCGCTCAGCTGATACAAGGACATGATGGCAATAGCCTTTAGTCTCAGATATATACAAAGACAGAAACACGAAACAAAAAAGTTTGTTGTTGCTATATGACTCACCGATTTCTGTTTCTGTTTGGCAGGCCCACCTATCATTCCACACACACACGCAGCAAGAGAGAGAGGGCGAGCAAGCAAACAAACAGAAGATTGTTAGTGACAAATTGTTAATACATTTAGGATGCTGGGAGAGAATGAATCAACAAATTAGATGTGGCCAAATGAAGAAATGATGGAACCACTAAGTTATTAGATAAACTGTTTCTTGATTGATCATCCAGGTTGATGTGTAGTAAAACTCTCCCAACATGAACACAGTCTCATGACGCTTGATTCAAAATACTGGATTTACGAGTCTTGATTCACCCAAGAATACACATGCTGTCATTATTTATTCACCCTGTCATGGTTTTCCAAACATGTTTGACTTACTCTCGTCCGTGAAACACAAAAGGATGTGAAGAAATGACTAATAGCACCATTAAAGTACCATAAAAGTAGTTATACACTATATATCAAGTCCTCTGAATCCAAATGATAGCACTGTGTGTGAAAAGACTAAAATTAACAGTTATTTATTGATAAATGTGACCTTGGACCGCAAAATCAGTCGTATACATATACTTTTCGCAATTAATCGTTTGATAGCCCTACCAACAATACATTGTATGGGACAAAATTATTGATTTTTGTTTATCATGTTCCATAAATACATTTCGTAAATTTCCTAGGGTAAAATTATCAAAACTTCATTTTTGATTAGTAATATGCATTGCTAAGAACTTAATCTGAACAACTTCAAAGGCCATATTCTCAGTATTTAAAGAAATATATATATATTTTTTGCACCTTAAGATTCCAGATTTTCAAATAGTTGTATCTTGCCCAAATGTTGTTCATTCCCAAAAAACCATACATCGATGGAATGTATAAATCTCAATTTCCCAAAAACTGACCCTTATGACTGGTTTTGTGGTCCAGGGTCACAAATATCCTCTCTGCTGCTCATATCTCATTCATGTTAGCATATATTCACAATAGAAGAAATATGAATATGCACCTATTAAATTACACAAATTGGATTTGGGAGGTAAAATAGAGAGTACGTTTTCCAGGTTTCTAATCATATGGCTTCAACAGACTTGAAATATTACTTTTGTGTTGTTTTTGTCATTTGCAGAACATTCTAATAAATTTTATGTTTTATTTTGTACTTTGCCAAAGTCTGTCCTTGATTGTTGTAATTAATTATATTCATTTATTTATTTATTTATTTATGTGTGTACATATACACATACTCTCTCTCTCTCTCTTTATACATACATACATACATACATGCATGCATACTAATATATATATATATATATATATAGTACATACACACACATAAATAAATAAATAAATATAATTAATTACAACAATCAAGGACAGACTTTGGCAAAGTACAAAATAAAGCATTAAACTATAATATTTTAAATAAAATATTTAAATTTATTAATTTCTTCTAAGGCAGTCTGTTATATGTTGGTTGGGAAGCAATTGAAAATGTAAAACGTGTTGTGTCTGTACAAATTATTACATTCATTTTTGCAAGGGTGAGTAAATGATGAAGAATTTTTGGCTGAATTATACCTGTAATAATGCATTTACTTAAGGATTCATTCAATTCCAGAATAAAATTTTCCTGATAATCTACTCACTCCCATTTTATCCAAGATGTTGATGTCTTTCTTTCTTCAGTTGAAAAGAAATAAAGGATTTTGAGGAAAACATTCCAGGACGTTTTGCGCAGAGCTAGTGCAAGATGAGTATCTGTGTTTTAAAAAGTATAGAAATTTGTATTTTTTTTTGAAAATGACAGATCAGTTTACTAGATAAGATCCTTAGTCCTCAGTTGGGATCATCTTTGAAGCTGCATTGAAACTGCAATTTGGACCTTTAACCTGCTGATCCCCATTGAAGTCCACTATATGAAGAAAAATCCTGGAATGTTTTCCTTAAAAACCTCAATTTCATTCCGACTGATGAAAGAAAGACATGAAGATCTTGGATGACATGGGGGTGAGTAAATTGTCAGGAAATTTTTATTCTGGAAGTGAACTAATCCTTTAATACCCTGGATGTGAATTTCAAACAAACACAAACAAACACACACAAACAGCAAAGACTCCCCCTAATGTTTCACAGACGCAGAAGGTGCTCGGTTAGGAACGAGTCTGATTATTAGTCACATCTGAAGGAGGCTGTCTATTGATGCATTCTGGGGTTATCACCAGGGTTACCTTCTTAAAGAAAGGGAGGCGGGGTAGGTTGCCTTGAGGGGAGGTGACACTTCCGCCCACACCCTTTTGGTCACGGGTGTTGGCAGGCTCCACCTCCTCAACTTCCGAATCCGAATCGTCATAAAGCCCAGAGGACAAGTCAGCTAGGGGACCAATTGGGAGGTGGGTGGGTTTTAATGAAAGGATAGAACAAGAGAGGGTGGAGGGTGGAAGAGAGAAAGAGAGAAAGAAACGAGGGTGAAAGAACAGGGACAGAAAATGAGGAAGAGAGGAAGAACAGCAGCGTGATGTACAGACTTCACTGAGTCAGAAAGGTGATGAGAACACAGAAGGTGTTTTAAAAAGGACAAGCAAAATGAAAAAATAAATGGCTATTTGAAGAAATACAAACAAGTGTTATGGTGTAACATCCCTTCTCTGAGCTTGGGCTCTTCAATTAATTTTGAATTCAATTCAATTCATGTTCCAGTTTCATTTAATGTTTATGGTTTATGGGTTAAAGGAATATCATTTACCCTTCACTAACAACAAGCAAACAATATTATATATTTTTTAATTTAACTGTTTATTTACTAAAATAATCCACATGAAAGTCAAGTTTTTACACTGAGCCAAAACAGTAACAATATTACTCTGTAAAATGTTTGTAATTTTCACAGAAAAACCTAAAACATGTCAACTACAGTAATTGTAGTTACATGCAAGTTACCGAACTACTTTGAGAAACTGTAAATGGTTTGACATTGCATATGTAATTTTACTGTGAAATCAAAACATTTTTTTTCCAGATAAAAACTATGAAATACCATAAAATTTATGGTGAAAACAATAAAAGGATCTTCTAAAATGTCCACGAGTGACACAACATAATTATATTTTATATAAATAATTTTGTTTCTTCTTATTTTGTACATTATTTAATGTCATGCATTATTTAATGTCGTGCAAGCTTATTTAATTTATTGCTCAGAGGTCACAATAATATTCGCAAAAAAATGCAAAATGTGCAAAAGTGCAGAAGGTTTTCGGATATTAACCCTTCCTCAATTCCATGTTCGGGTTAATACCCAAAAACGTTCTGCACTTTTGCACATTTTGCACATTTTAGCACATATTTTTGTGGCCTCTGAGCAATAAATAAAATAAGCTTTTTTGGCTTAATCTGAACGAGTGTGGATCTCTTTCATTTTTTATATTACTGTATTTTAGGATCTGTGCACCTAATGTTTTTTTGTCTGCTTGATTTTTGGACGAGTGTTTGGCCCTATGACCTTTTCTGTTTGTGCACTCTCATGTTTTGCAGTAATCAGCGATGGCAAAAGTTCATACATCCTTCACTCAAGTAGAAGTACAGATACTCATGTTTAAAAATACTCTGGTAAAAGTAGAAGTAATGACTACACTTTATTACTTAAGTTAAAGTAGAGAAGTATGGGCTCAGACATGTACTTCAGTAAAAAGTACCCATTACTACTACCTGTTTTAGGGTCACGCTGGTAACTGGACCTCACGTTATATTGACACAATAATACAAAATAACTTACATTTAAAATTTGTTAGCTAATGAATGTATCAAGGCTAAACAACCACCATGTAGAACAGGGCAGGACTGGGACAAAATTTCAGGCTGGAAAATCTCACACTCCTCCAGGCCATCCCATACACCCACAACAAATTCTGAAACCATGGACAACCCTATTTTTTTAGTATGGCCATCACGTTTAAATAAACGTTTCTTCATTTTCCATGATATCTCTCTGCATCTCACTTTGTGTGTTTGCTTTCTTCACTAATTTTCTTGTACTTGTCACTTTTCCCATCAGCCATTTACTGTTATGAGCAGAACTGTCTCCACCTTGTTGCAAAACAACCACCTCATTATATTCTATTTGCAGTAACAATTTTATTCAATTGAATGTTTATTTAAAGTATCACATTATGACCAGGTGTTGTTGTTTTATCTTAAAACGCTTAAATACTAAAGATTTAACAAAACTATATTTTCTAAATTGCCTGAATGTCAAAATTAGTACAATAATGATTACATCATGACAATATCTTTACAGAAAAATCCTTATGCTGAACATGTTATTGCATTATCATTTTTCTCTTACCAAAATTAACCATGGTTTATTACAGTGAAAGTACAGTAACCATGTTTTTTTTGTTTTTTTTTGGGCAGATTGATTACAATTTGTTTTAAATTAACTACAACCAAAGTTTTACTACACATCTCATGGTTAGACTATGGTTAGTGTAGGAAAACCATGGTTCATTTGTGGTTACCATGTTTAACTATAGTAACCATGGATTTTGGTTTTAATTTTCGTAAGGGTTTTGTTGTTATCTGCCCTAGCTCCCTCTGAACGTATTACAAAATGATTTTTCATAACATTTGTTTGCTAAATTACTACTGTACCTTTGGTAGATAATAATGGTGTCCTTTACCATAGGGTATTTTGAGTGATGATAGTAATTTAGTTTCATTTCGTTTACAGTACTACTGCTGTAGTTTTGTCTTTGTTTACTTGGTTAAGCATTAACTGCTGGCAAATCTTAGCAGCCTGTTTACAGATGAAACTGACCGGCACTTGAAGTCCTAAACAGATCAGTAGTTTGTATTTGTACTTCGTTACTTCCCATCTCTGGCAATAATAAGTACTGTTTTTGTTTTTTGCACTCTTATTATTTTTCATTCAAATATATTAAGGACCTCACTTGCCTCTTGAGAAAAAAATGCAACTGATTACAAATTAATCAAACTCCCAGTGCTGACACTGCCATGACAGATAGTATAAACCACACGTAGCTCAGTGTGAAAAAGATTTGAAACTACCATTACAGATGATGATGACAAAGAGAAAAGAAAAAAAGAAAAACAGCTAGAAAAGACCGGAAGACTAGAAGAATGAGTGATAAGAGGGAAGAGAGGATGGCAGAGGGGATCCTAAAGGGGTGTTCTAACTGTCATTGTGTTCAGTGATTACTCAGTGTAAAAGTAATTTTGTTTATATTCTGTGTGTGTGTTTAGAGGGACAGGGATGTCATAACCCACCACAACAGAACCAAAAATTTCACAGCATTACTGTCTGATCATACCTGTTCCAGGTGGAGTGGGCCTCCGGGCACCTGTGGCAACATCCAGACTAGAGCTTCCACCGGACTTACTAGTAAACAGATAGAGACCAATGGAAAGTAGTTAAAAAACATGACAATATGGTTAGTGGCTACTTACACCACCTTAAATATCGTTTACATGTTTTTGAAAGAAGTCTCTAATGCTCACCAAGGCTGCATTTATTTGATCACAAAAAACATTAAAAAACAATGTAAGTTTCAAGTGTAATTTATTCCTCTGTTTAATTAACACTCACAGTTGAGGTCATACGTTTAACATACACCTTGCAAAATCTGCAAAATTTTAATTACTTCACCAAAATAAGAGGGATCATACAAAATGCATGTTATTTTTTATTTAGTACTTGCCTGGATAAGATTTTTCACATAAATAATGTTTACATGACCCCGTTCAGAAGTTTACATACACTTGATTCTTAATACTGTGTTGTCACCTGAATGATCCACAGCGTTTTTTTTTTTACTGAGTCCCTTATTTGTCCTGAACAGTTAAACTGTCCGCTGTTCTTCAGAAAAATCCCACAGGTCCCATGAATTCTTTGGTTTTCCAGCATTTTTGTGTATTTGAACCCATTCCAACAATGACTGTATGATTTTGGAGATCCATCTTTTCACACTGAGGACAACTGAGGGACTCATATGCAACTATTACAGAAGGTTCAAACACTCACTGATGCTTCAGGACGAAAAACGATGCATTAAGAGCCGGGGGTGTAAACTTTTGAACAAAATGAAGATGTGTACATTTTTCTTATTTTGCCTAAATATCATATTTTTTCATTTAGTACTCCCCTTCAGAAGCTACAGAAGATAATTACATGTTTCCCAGAGGACAAAATAAGTTCTATTAACTTATTAACAGTTCTTCTGATCTTCAAATTCAAAAGGTTTTTACCCCCCGGCTCTTAATCCACTGAGTTTCCTTCTGAAGCATCATTGAGAGTTTGTACCTTCTGTAATAGTTGCATATGAGTCCCTCAGTTGTCCTCAGTGTGAAAAGATGGATCTCAAAAATCATACAATTAAACAAAAAAACACAGCTGTGGATCATTCAGGTAACAACACAGCATTAAGAATCAATGACTAAACTTTTGATCAGTGTCATTTTTATAAATTCAACTATTATTTTCTCTTGTGGACTATATGTAAACGTCTTTTATGTGAAATATCTTATTCAGGTCAGTACTAAATAAAAAATAACATGCATTTTGTATGATCCTCTTATGTTGGTAAAATTATTTTGCAAAAACATTTTGCAGATTCTACAAGGTGTATGTAAACTTTTGATCTCAACTGTATATGGATGCATCATGCATATTTGCTTAATAAAAGTATTAATTTCTTGCAAAAACAATCATGCCTGATCGTCAACTTTTGTACGGTGGAGTAGCTAGCTAATGCATGATTTACATGCCTGTTTCACACAGCAAAAACAGCATAAGGCAGCAGATATAGGCTTATGTGACTGGCTGGTACCTGGAGCTAAGGCGGTTCTGTCTCATTCTCTGTTCTTGTAATTGACGGGTGCTCTCAAGCTTCACTGGACTGGGGATAAACCCCACCTCACATCCTTCCTTCACCAAACGCCCAATCCACCAGTCATTGTTATACTTCTGTTATCAGAAAAACAAACAAATATACAAAAAAACAAAAAAATACACAAATGAACACACACAGATTTTAAATAATGTAAGCCAAACGTACAGCTACAGTCCATATGATTACATATACATATAATTACATATGCATTTAAAAGGAAAAATGTCTGTCTGACCTCTTTGATGTGCAGGAAGTCTTTGGGTTCAAAAGAAATAGCCATGCCCTGAACCGGCACATCATCATTAGGGCCTGGGTTATAGCCAACATTAGTCCTCACTGCAAACGCTACAGGCTTGGTCTTCACAGAGAAAGGGGATGAGAGAGAAAAATGCAGAGAATTAAAACACAAGTTTTAGAAAAGAAAGAGAGCTCCAGTGAAAACTCTCAAGTGGAAGAAAGAACAATGGTCATGTGATCAGTTTTACAGCTAACATACACAAGTGTCTTATATATAGTCAAGAGGATGAAATAATACTGCAGAACAGTATAATGCTTCTGAACTCATTACCCAGTGGAGCAGCAAGCAACATGTTTTGTACTGCAAGTCTCAATCAACACATCTGATTAAGTGTGTTAATTCATTACAACAAAATCATTTACCTAGGTGTTTCTTCATGACCGAGGTGGAAACTTATTGGTGTGGGACCACAAAATAACCAATGTTAATGCTAATGTAGTAAGTTAATGTTCCTTTTTTCTGTGAAAAATTCTCAAATACATTTTAAGCACACTGTGCATTTTTAGTAACTGTCCCTAAAGGGATAGTTCACGCAAAAATGAAAATTCTGAAAATGTTCCAAAAATGAAAAATGAATTACTCACCCTCATCTCATTCCAAACCCGTAAGACCTTTGTTCATCTCCAGAACACAAATTAACCACATGCATATGTTGTGGTAATCTCATGACAGCAAGTCGAAGACTGAAATTGTTGAATAAAGTTTTCTTTGCACACAAAAAGTATTCTCGTAGCTTCATAAAACTAAGGTCAAACCACTGATGTCACATGGACTATTTTAACAATGTCCTTACTTCCTTTTTTGGCCTTGAACGTGTCAGTTGGGTTGTTGTCTACGCAGGGTCAGAATCAGAAAGCTGTCAGATTTCATCAAAAATATCTTAATTTGTGCTCCAAAGATGAACGAAGGTCTTGCGGGTTTGGAACGACATGAAGGGGAGTAAATAATGACAGAATTTTCATTTTGGGGTGAACTATCCCTTTAAAGGTCAAGTGTGCAATTTTTAAGAGTGTCTTTTAACATAAAAATCTATATGCTTTATCTGAAAAATTGTAATACTTGCACTGATGTTCCTCAAACTTTCTGTTTAGAGATTGTTAGAGAATTGTGAATTCAAAATTTTATGCTAAAACAAAAACGTAACTTTTACAAACTTAACATTAATAAAATACTAATATTTCCATCAGTAAATTCAAATCTAGTTAATCATACTGGTGCTTTTCAGGGGTTCAGCCTCTCAAAAAGATGTTCTTCCTACAATAAAGTCTATTATCTTTACTCAGGGCAGAGTCTGAATAAGAGGCCAATGAGAAACTGAAAAAGAGAAACTGGCACAGAACATGAAAGAACGTGAAAAAATACAACACCTTAGCCTTCTCTAGGGTTGCAAGCGCTTGTCTATCGGCTTCTTTCCTGAGAGCCTCAGGGTCCTCCTCCAGAGACACGTCAGAGTCTGAAGGACGACTGGTGTAGGAGTCTGCTGAGCCCTGCCAGAGAACAGAGAGGGGGAGTGAGAGGGAGGCATGGACGGAGGGCGAATCTGTGTTAACAGCCTTTGGCACAGTGTTTGAAAAAGCTCTTTTTTTAATTAGTATTCCTTGTTAAAAACCAAACACAATAACAATTTTACATCCCTTCTTCCAGCAGGCCAAAAGAGAAGTGGCACAAATGACCACACAGTGAGTTTTCGTATGACACACAAACAATTTGTGAATGAAGAACAGGTTGAAGAAGAGGGCAGGAACAGTGTGGGAGGAAGTCAAAGAGAGCAGAAGGTACAGTACAAACACGCGAAAAGAGTTTCTAAGAATATGTGGAGCAAAACAGAAAGCAGCAAATGTTTAGAGCAGCTGAATCGATTGGAGATGAGCTTCCCATGATGTTTACAATTTGTGTATGTGCAAGGATGTAAACAAACATTCAAGATGCTGGCGTGTCCTCAAACACAACTTGTTTGTCCTAGGATTCTTATATTAAAACGAATGTTTGTTCAATTAATTAAATGTTAGTTTTTTTGCTATATTAAAGTCACATTACAATCATCATAGAAACTATTTCTTCATGCCTTCATCACTTCTTTATGCTATTTTTTACATTTTTTTGCTTTTTGTATAAGTATTCATCATAAGGCACAAGTGAGTATGAATTATTAATTTAATTATTAAAATAAAAGAATGATCACTTAAACAAAGTAAAACCAATAAAGTGTTATCAAAAGTTAGTGTTACCAAGGCAACAAAAGTCTCAATGAAAACTTGAAATGTGAAAATATCACCTGTGTAAAGACTATTTTTATTTCTATCATTCATTATTTTCACTGCAAAATGCTATCAAGCACAATATATAGAGATTATGAGAAAAATGGATATATGGGGTATTCTACAGAATCGGTGGAAAATGCTGTCCCACACCCAAAACATTTGAAAAGCATTTAAGTATTCAAATCTTAGATGTTTACCAAGATCCTTCTATTAACTATTGAAACCCACAATAATATTTAAAATATCAGTAAGCTAAATTTATAAAATAATTATTTATTGAGTACTCACTTGGGAGGTGGCTGTCTGGAACCCTAAGCCCTAAAATGCAACTTATGAAAACTATATTGAAAAAGTTTAAAGTTTCATTTCGTTTAAAGTTAAAAGTATCTTTTTGATTATTTAAAAAAAGTGAAGTAAAAAAAAGTATGTATATATTTTCTTTGTAAATTAAACTTTATGTAAACAAATGTGTTATGCATTTTTCATGTCACTACCAAAAATTATTTTAACTACACCCCCACATTCCTGATCAGAAAATATTTATGCGTCACTCTCTCTCATAGCTACATGGTGAGTAGATCCACATCATTTTAATGTAAATGTGTTCAAAAGTCTGAAAATCTGTGTATGACTTTAAGAAACGTCACTACTGAACACCTTTTTTATGCAATTAAGCACATTTTTTTGGAGTTACTTCATAACATTTAGTTTTATATATGAACAACTGTTCAGAACTGTGTTAGGTAACCATGTGCTGACTAACATCTTAGAGGTAGGCTCAAAAGGATCTAAAATTGTCACTAGTGAATTGTCATTTTGTGAAGTTTCAGTAGTGACAACCTTGTTTTTGGCTGTTATGTCACTACCATAACAATTATGATCGAAACATTTCATCATTGTTACAGTAGTAACAAAAGGTAACACATAATCCTTTATTTGAGGGAAATAAACACAATTTTTGCATAGTTATGCAATTTTTTTAGTATTTAGTATGTTTTAGTATGTGAGTTGAAGTTTTGTGATGTAATGTGGTCGCTACCAAAGCATTACTGTCATTACCGAAAAATCTGCAGTCACTAAATGATCATGGGATGTTTTGTCAAAAATAAAGTATACTGAATAATCAGCTAAAATGTTATGATAGTTTTTGGTTAAACTTTTTGCCTTTTCCAAAGAAAAATTGGATTCAAAATACAACATCTCGTAAACCACACTTGAAATATTGTTAAAATTGTAATGATTATTGATTTACCTCTTAAATCTTTTTAATAAAATATAAAAATATGTGCATTTATAAGGAAGATGTAAGCAAAATTTTAATAAGCCAATATAACCCTTCTTATTTAATTATATATTACTGTGTTTCGGTAGTGACAAATATTCCAAAACTTTCCGAAAATACAATATGAGAATTAACTGCACAGTTACTAGTGTCTTGGATATTATACAATTTGCATACATACAAAATTTGTGGAAACTTTGAACCAATTCTGTAGAATGGCCCACACAGGTCATACACCTTGCTAAATGTTAACTGAACTAATGAGTGAAGTGTTATGAGAGTTTAAATCTACAGGGCCAGTTGAAGAAACACACATATGTCTGTATTGATTTGTACTTGCTTTAGAGTCTGGGTAAGTTCATGAAGATACTAAAAGCAGACAAACACACACAAATCATCGTGGCACTGACTTTCACAGTACAGTACGGTGTCGGAACCTTTATATAAGCCTCCCACTCCTCTCATCTCTTTTTTTCCCCTACTTTCCTCTCGTTTTCCTGTCTATGTTTCAGGTGTTGATCGGACACTTATTCGTGGGAGGTGTGGACGGCGTGCGGACAGCTGCAAGAATGACTCATTAGATGGATGCGCTTTGCGTGTGTGAACATGAGTGCATTAGGTTTGTCACATATTTGTGAGTATGTGTGTGTGCATGTGTGTTTTAAATAGAAATGAGAATGTGTCAGGCTGACATATGCCATATGCAATGATGTTAAATTATTCATTGTGAAACAGAGGGTCACAGGAACCCAGCGCACACACTAAATATCACTAGGCAGCAACAGATTGCACACACACACTTCGCCTGCTAGACTATCACTTTTACAGCAGAGATGTTATATTTGTAATTGTTAGTACAGTGGTCATAAAGCGAGCTAAATCCAAACCCTGCCAGAAACAAATTACACAAACACATGCTCTTCTATCATGGTAGGGATTTTCCACTGACATCTATATTTTAAGATTCACGCTAAACCCCTAAACCAAACCCGTTCTGAAAGATCATTAAGTCAGTGATTAGTATGTTTGTTAAGCAAAACCACATTAGACCTGTTGGATGGTGCCACAATGTAAGTCATTTCAGGTTTTACGATCCTTGTTGGGAAATTTGATGCCTAAAATAGGGAACCGGACACATGCAAATGTTTACTGAGCTATTTAAATAGGGACATTCCATAGACGTCTATTGCTTTACTAAACAGCAAGTTATAAATACAATATCCTAACCCTTTGTACTAATTGTTCCCAAAATGTGTTTCAGTTTCATTTTTGAAAAATAAAATCTGACTTCACAGGGCTAAAATGTTCCAATGACATTTTCCACTAGTAACGATTGACTATTAAAATAATAAAAAAAAAAAATTAAGTCTATCTTCTTTAAGCCTCTATTGTGACCAAATAATAAGGAAATTCATTACACACTGAACAATCACCTGGGAATGAAAATTTATTTTGGGTTATAAATCTTTCAATTTAATTACACACTTAAACTACACAATCACAACTGAAATAGCCCCAGATTTAATTCATTTCCTCATTTTCGTTCACTCAGGACGCTTCATGCAATCTCTCGCTGCATATTAATTCTGGAATTTGCACCTCGGCCCTGTTTTGTGTTAACTGTCAGCCGCTTATGTGCTTGGCAGTTTTCAAGGTCGGTACCAGGTCACCTCAGTAAAGGTCTACGACATCCATTCTCTTCAAACAGCACCAAGAACTTGACAGTAATATCCCAGGCCTAAATGTTATGAAGTTGGCTCCATTGTAGTAGCAACGTATTAACAATAATATTAGCTTAGGCTCTGCCGAGCTCGTAAACAAAGTTGACATTTTCTGTCTTCCAGCGTGTAAAGTTCCCCAGGCTGTGTAGAAAGCGGCCGTGAACACTATGCATCAATAACACTGTCAGACTCGCGCTAGTCAAGACATCAGCGGCGGCACGACAGGAACACGGAGCGGGGAACGAAACAAAAGACATGCCAGAAGATGACGGCTGATCGAGAGAGAGAAAAAAGCGAGAAATGGGATGAAATGAAAAGGACTGTGTGGGAGAGGTGGAGAGGAAGGATTAGTACTAGCTCTGGAAAAAAAAAAAAATCTCCCACACACACATTGTGGGATGATCAACTCTAACAACTACGCCTCCCTATATGAAATCAACAATAAATGACTGGCAGATAATTCAGAGGTTTTTCTTTTATAATTCCTTCCCCAGGTTTTTATAAGAAATCTGATTTTGGTTTAAAGGGGACATCGGTTGCAAAATCCACTTTTACATGGTGTTTGCATATAAATGTGTCTTAGCAGTGTGTGAACACAACCACCATACAGTGATAAAAACACATTCACTCCTTTTTTAATCCCTAAAAAACCTAAACAGTCTCAATTATCAAGCCGTTTTGATTTTTTGAGCAGTATGATGTCATATTGCTCAGGCACCACCCACAACCGCTAACGGACTTTCCCATATTAACATATTTCCGCCCTCAGTCAGTTGTACGCTGTCCGTCATTTTCTCTGCGCTTGAGCAGCTGTAGCAACAACAATATCTCGTAAGCAATGCAGGTGTTTTGTAGTTAAATGTAAAAGTAAACATAAGAGTTTTGTTTTTGGGGCGAGAGTGGGAAGAGAGGGGCGGGGTGAGCAGTAGCTCATTATCATTTAAAGAGATATGCACCGAAATGAGTGGCTGTGAACAAAGCTGTTTTTGACAAGGTAAAAAGGGTGTTGTTTTACTCTACCATTGAGGAATTGAGGAAAAGTATGGTGCAGACATTTCATGAAGACCCTAAAGAATCATACCAACTTGGAAAATGGGCATTCAATTCCACATGTTTTGAATTCAGTGTATGTTAAGCTCAAAAATGCAGATTCCTACATGAAATAACTTATGTTTTTGTTTTTTTTTCTTTTTTAACAAGCAAAAATAATGGTTACAGTACTTACACTTACAATGCAAGTATACAGGAACATTTAAAACACATTTGAATACATTTTCAAACTTACAGCCACATTATACAGGTTTCACATTTCTCCTATTTTTTTTCTTCCTCAGGCTTAACTAATAATGCTTTAATGGTTCTTTGCAAATAATATTTTTACATATAATAGTTATAATATTTCTTTTTTTTTTTACACCTAGGTGGATGTTGCACACTGGTGGTGGTTGAGGAGATTTCCTCCTTTAAAAAAGTGGTAAAGCAATTTGAGTGTCAACAAAAGTGCTGTACAAACGTAATGACTTATTTATTTAAAATAATAAATAATGTAAACAATTACAACAATAATAATATACAAATTAAATGAATTAAATCATTTTACCGAATTTGGTTAGGTAATATGTGACCTTGACCAAAAAAAACAGCCATAAGGGTCATTTTTTTTAAAATTGAGACTTATCTGACAGCTGAATAAATAAGCTTTCCAGTGATGGTTTGTTAGCATAGGATATGGATTTATTCAACTATTTGAAAATCTGGAATCTAAGGGAGAAAAATCGAAATATTGAGAAAATCGCCTTTAAAGTTGTCCAAATGAACACTCTAAAAAATGTTAGCGTGCAACTGGATTGCAACTGGATTGTTTTGACCCAGCAGTTGGGTAAAATGTTTAAATTTTATTTAACTCAACTATTGTTTAAAATTACTGGCTGGCTTAAAATGAACCCAAAATAGGTTGTAAATTAAAAATCAGACACATAATAGAGGCATCAGCAATAATTAAAAGGTAAATATTTATTAATAAGCAATTTGTGGTATAAAAGAAAAATCATACAATGTATTGTTGGCTATTGCTACAAATATACCTGTGCTACTTGCGACTAGTTTTGTGGTCCAGGGTCACATATTAGGTAAAATCAATGTTTTGGTTTCATTCTACTTTCTAAATAACTTTCAAAAGACTAGAAGTCTAAAATCATGAGATTAATCATATTAATCTATTCACAGCCATTTTTATGCTTCTCCTGAGGTTTATATTTACCAGTACTCTACTGGTAGGTAGAAAAATATACAGTGCTACATATAGGCATAACATTTCCATTTTTTTATGTTAAAAATAGAAATTTTTAACATGAAAAATGTTAAATTGTCATTGTCGCATTGTCTCTTTGATAAAAGAAGCAAACTGATGAACATACAACATACTGTTTCTTTCACTGATTTTTAGCGTTTTAAATAATGTGGATCTGTTAATGTACTTTTACTGTTGACAGAGTTCAGTGAGTGTAATGTGAGAGAGTCACAAATGCATGTCGCTTCTGGGAATGTACAACAAAGCCATATGCTTCTGAATTCATTTGTTCCCAAAGCACTACATGGATCAGATTATGCATTATTTGTCCTTAGGACAGCTGAATTGTTCAGGGTATTAAGTGAACAGTCTACACAGAATGACAAATAATGGTAAGCACATGCAAACCAAGCAGATAATATTCATGTATAAATGCATTGATGCTTACAGCAAAGATCAGGATGCTTCAAAACAAACCCTGAACTCTGTTTGCTCATGTAAGCATCTGATACCATCCTCACAATCGGCATCAATCTGATCCTAGACACTCAGACATCTTCAAGCCACTTAAGCAATAAATCACAGCTTTATTGTGCCACAGAATCTGACCGTCAAACTTAAAAAGACACATTTAATGGTGGATCACATTTAGAGATGTATATCTTACAGCGATAAATCTGACAAGCCAAATACCCTGCTGTGAAAACACAGCGAGACTAAACCTGTTGATGACACAGAAGATGACATTTTCTCTGCATACTAATTCTTTCATTGTCAAAAATGATGCCAATCAACAGCCTTCGAATTTTAACAAACCAGAAATTTACTGAGTTAACCAGTCACTAAAACCCTGATTTTTACCAAATACGCAGCGATTTTCCCCTCACACTTCACCTGCTCTTGCATTTTACATCACAGCATTCTCACTTTTCAAATGCTAAAGACACGTATGAAAGGCTCAGCGATTCAATTGAACGTTGCCTAAAAAAAAGACCTGCAAAGATATGTTTTTCCCTTTATTTTTGTTCTACCTTCTGAAAAAGCTCCTTTAAAAGCTCATAATTAAGAACATAATCACATTTGATTCAGTTCCATAAAGACTTTATGAATAACTCTGTTAGTTGGTGCATATGATTTGGTTGAATAAGCACACTCCATGGGTGTCCAGATCGGACGGAAACCCAGACTAAGGGATCTGTGACAGGGCAGCCAGTACCAGCAAGGTCCCTGAGCAGTGCTGGAGGTCTAATTTAAACCCAGCAGGCCTAAGCAGCTGCCCAGCCCAAAATGGAATCAAACGGCAGCATGAGAGAGAGAGAAGGAGAGAGAGGGAGGAAATAAAAGGAGAGAAGGTGCAAATAAGACATATTTATAAGAAAAGATCCATGCGTCCAAGACATTTTTTTTTGACGCAGTCGTTAGTACGCTTAATTAAGCACCACACAAACTCACACGGATGTTTCCGGGTGTTTCTTACCATTGCGGGCCTCTGAATCCGTGCGTTGTTCTCCATGGCATTCGCTCCTTGCCACGGTAACACAGAGTCACACCCAAAGATCCGAGTCCACGCCGAACACGATGTGTGTGTATGTGTGTCACGCGAGCGTTTGTATTAATGTGTGTGTAGCTGTGATGGGTGTGTGTTGCAAAAGTTAGCCAGAGGACTATACGTGTGTGTCAGGAATTGACCAATTGCTCTGCTAACCTCATCACCCCCTCCTGGCTCATTTTGACACTCACTAACACACACACACACTCACTCACAAACACACACACACACACAGCTGAAACCTGTACTCAGTTTCTAAGTTGAAGGGGGTAAGAGAGAGAGAGAGAGAGAGAGCAAGCGAGAGAATTGGGGTGGGGGGGTCAAATTGCAGGACTTGTGCTACATTTGCAGACTGAGGGGTTAAATTTAGCTGTGACAGGCAGGGGCAGATCTCTCTCTCTCTCTCTCACTCAGCCTCTCCCGTGTTTAGCTCCGGTATAGAGTGGCGAGTGCCAGAAAGAGTGGGAATGTAAACGTCAGAGAGACAGACAGGAAAGAAAGAAAGAAAGAAGCAGGGAGAGGTAGTGAGAAACCCTTTTGAACAGTCCCCTCTCTGACAGAAGGCCACCTGACTCATTGTGTCTGTTACCGGTGGATCCCACACATCTGTTTAGTCAGTCACTTCAACTGAGGTTGACTCACACAAGTAGAACAGCTTCATTTAGTTCAAAATCACCTGAGTGTGACCATGAGATAAACTGAGATAAATTTGTCAGACTAATAAACCGGACGATAATTAATAATTTTAAAGATTATTGGTCAATAACTGTGCCTGCAGAAGTGTTTGTTCTTCCTTGTGCTATTTCCAAAATATATTAACAGCCATCAATCAGTGGTTAAAGCACAGTTTCTGTTTTCAAATATTTTTTTCTGAAAAAAAAGTTAACATTAATTTTCACTATAATGTGTATATCTCAGCTGCTATAATTAAACTATATTAATACTTTAGTGTTCAAAGGTTTGGGGTCTCTAATTTTTATGAAATACATCTCTTCTGCTCACAAAGGCTTTTTTTCTTACATTATTTACATTTTTTAAAATACATTTTAAAATGTAATTTATTCCTGTGACCAAAGCTACATTTTCAGCATCATTACTTCTTCACTAATCTTCAGTGTCACATGATCCTTCAGAAATCATTCTACTAATATGCTGATTCTCAAGAAACATTTATTATTATTATTATCAATGTTGAAAACAGTTGTGCTGCTTAATATGCTTGTGGAAAATGTTTCAGGATTCTTAGATGAATAGAAAGTTTAGAGGAACAACTTTTATTTGACATAGAAATATTTTGTTGAATTATAAATATATTTACTGTCACTTTTGAGTATTTATTTCTTTAAAAAAATATATAAAAAATAAATAAATTCAAATAAACAACATTTGAACAATGGTGTGTATCACATACAGATGCCGGAAAAACATTTGTTGAAAGAAACCAGTTAACAATTCTTAATCTTACATGTTTTCTTAAATGCGTGTTTGAGGCCTTGGAAAAATCAGTCATTAGTTCTTGTTAACAGCATACTCAAAATTTGCTGAACAGAGAAAAGAGTGAATCCGACTGCAATCTTGTTATTTGCATTTGTGATTTATTATTTGAAGTGCTCAATGAAGACGTGAAAATGCATCGTTATGCCAATTATGTTTGTCTACAGTTGTGAAACAATTGAAAATCAGATCAAATCTTCAATTAATGCAGAAATTTATGGTAAATAGGCATTGTCTTCAAACCTCCCATGTTCACATACTTTTCCCTGCAATTGTGTATAATCTATCACAATCCAGTTATTGGCCTCGGTCATTGAGATAATCCATATTAGTCGACCACTGCCTTGTAATAGATTTAGTGTTTGTCAGCTGAACAAACACTCACATGTCACTTTGACTCAAAGTATCTGCTCAGTGAATCAATGCAAATCTCAGCACCACTAAATAAAGTACAAAGAAATTTTAAAACTACATAAATAACACCAAAATAATGAGATGCAACATAAATTTTGACTTTCAAAGTCCCAGACACTGGTGTATAGGTTGACATCCTCAAGTGTTATGGGTTTGTCAGAACCACTAGAGGGCGACCTTTGACCCGCAGGCACAGCCTGTCCAACACCTTTCACCCACCACCTCACCATAACACTCTGACAGTCACCACTCACCATCTTTGTCAGGTTCTCTCTCCTTTGTGGCTTAATGGGAACACAGAAAAAATTCTGTGGATATGCATGCTTGTGTCTCCGTTATTAAAGGCTATATAATAAAGAATAAAGCTTGTTTTGATACAAAAAGCCTGATGTAATATGAAAACATACAGTAAATATTAAAACTTAAAGCAAAAGTTACATTTAATATTCAAAGGGGCATATTTCTTAAAGGAATAATTCACACAAAAGTTACACTTCAAGACGTCAATTGTGTACAGGAGTCGTGTGGATTATTTTGAATTACTGTTATGTGACAGCACACATTCACCGCAGAGGATCCATTGGTAGGGCCCTATGAAATTAGTTTATTTTTTCCCCCAAATTCCATTATATTTTTTTCCCAAAGTCAGTTTTATTTTTTCTCAAATTCCCTTTATTCATTTTAATTTTTGTAGACTCTACAAAAGTTACACAATTTAACAGCAAATTAATAGAAGTTTAACAAAAATTAAATTTTTAAGGCCCTATGAAATACAATTTTTTCCCTTCAAATTCAGTTGTATTTTTTTTTTTTTTTTTTTTTTTTTTTTTACCAAATTCTGTGTTTTTCATTAATTTTCTGGTTTCCATTTTAATGATTTTATTTTACATTTTAACAATCAAAAGCATCTCCGAAAACTGATTTTATCAAAAACAATTTATTATTATTTTATTTATTTCATTTTCTCAGAAATACTGTGTTGTGTATTTAGATTTACCTGGTAAAATGTTTTCTGGTAAATACTTAAAGAATAATGTTTTAATAATAAATGTATTATTAGTAGTAGTACTATCATTACATTAAGTAATATATTTCTGTCACGGTTTCTTCAAATTAAACCTGAACTTTTATTTTGACAGGTTGCTGTGAAGACCTTTACGTTTCTGTTCGTATATGATATGACAATAGTTTTCTCAAAAGTAGAGGTAAAATGCTCAAGAAGTGACCCTCAGAGCACTTCTATAGATTATTTTTATGTGTTCATGTACACATATATTGAGGCGGCAGAGGCTGGAAACACCACGAGCGCCACGCGCACTTCAGTATGTGTGTAGTAAATGAAACTGCGTCTTTGCTCCATTCATTCACACAGAGACACGCAGAACATGCAGGATTCATATTTAAATAGCATTTTTGCAGCTTAATATTCACAGACACTAGTCCATGTCATGTTTTGATTTAAGAGTACTTTGGATTTATTAATCCAAAATTTGGCAAATTCCGCAACATTCCGTGTCATAGAATAAATTCCATTTTTATGACTGGATTCCATGATTCCGTCTGCATTTTCCACATCGCAGAAATCATAGGGCCCTACACTGGTAAGCAAGTGATGCAATGCTAAATTTCTCCAAATCGGCATCTTGGATGGCCTGAGGGTGAGTAAATTTCTGCTAATTATCAAGTTTAGGTGAACTATTCCTTTAAAAATGAAGTTGCAAAACAGACTGTTTAATTATCAGGCAGGAGCAAAGGAGGAAAGAAGTAATGAAAATCTAAAATCTAATACAAAAACCATAATGGACTTCAGGAAAAATTCATAATATGTTCTCGTTAAACCTGACTAAAGACATGGAAACATACTATAAATCCTCCTTATCCTCTTTCACATACTTCCTGCGTGCTACTTTTTTATATTTGTCCACTCTTGTATTTATCCGGCAATAAAACAGTCGAGATAAATATAAAAGTGCCACTCTAGACAAAACAGATATAACCCAGACAAACAAACACAGTAAACAACTCCTGCAAACACGTGCAAACAAGCACACGCACCGAAGCAGACAGCACGCAGAGGCTTTTGTGTGGCATCAGGTGTGACCGTGGCATAAAGGGAAATGTGAGGGGATGTTCTGTTGTGCAGCTGCCATTTGAAGCCGTGATCAAACACACCAGCCGGTCCTCAGAGAGCCAAGAAGCACTCAACCTCAGCGCCAAAACCATGGAGGTCTGATGTAATGGCACCCAAACTAATGGGAAAATTAGAAAGCGATCCATCACGAGAGCCCGCGGGAATAACGGGCTCAATTATTCAGGGGTCTCATCCTAATAAACACTGGCTTGAGAGCCACACCCATTAACTCACAACACAATACTGCGTGCGTGTCCGACAGCGAGACTGATATACGACCCCGGCTGCTTGCGACCACACATTTTTGTCAGCAATCAACACATCGGTCTGTAGGCTTCCAAACGCACACACGCACCTATATACACAAGCACACTAATCCATTTGCCTCCTCCTCTTCCGACTGTGCAGCATGCTGCGGGGAGATTCGGGGCCCTGTCACCATGGAAACCTGGCCAGTATAAGAGCACAAGCGTGTATGTGTGTGTGTGTATATTTGTTCATATGTGTATACGCGTGGGTGTGTATGAGACCAAGGCCTACACAGGTTTTCATACTTTTGGCTGCCAAAGAGGGGGCAGACACACGTGGAAACGTACTATATGATCATAAATATTCATGAATCTTCTAAGGTGCGTCCTTACAGGAGCACTAAATGTCTTCATCTTTGAAGGTACGTAAGTGTCGGAGCACATGTAAGAGGAATCAATTTAATGCACGTGTATATGTGAGGATGGGCGGGAGCCAACCTTTCCAGTCTGCATGGGGGGGTAAAGATCCCCCTGCTGGCAGGTAAGGAGGAGGTATTTTAGCAAGAAGCCCCTTGTGGATGGGCAAATGTCGTTCAGCAGGGAGGGCTTTGGGAGAGGAGGACATATTTAAGCGTGACACAGGAACCTTCCTTAAAATGTCAGGTGGACGTGAGGGAAAGAAAAAGAAGAACTTGATACTACTATGTACAAGACCTGATTACATTTAGGGTTACACTGATGTTAAAATTCTAACCAAAATGATATGTCGATAATTATTTCCATGCTGATAACTGACACATGGCTCATAAATCAATTGTTTGACAAGTTACAACTGAAATTTAGACATCACAACATTATTACGTAGCATGATGAATGGATATTAATTTTGAGATTTGCTAAAGATTACATTTAACAGTGTTATTAAATTATTCATTTCATTTTTAGAAATAATGTTCAGGTAAATGCTAAATGATGGCAAAAGTGATCTTAGTGTAAAAATATGAGAAATAAATATGCAGATTTATCCAATAATGATCAAAATATGCTACTTTTCAAAGGTTTCTTGGTAGTAAAAATATTTTTAATACAGTTTTAAAAAATGCTGGGATAAAAACAACACAGCGCTGGGTGAAATATATTGACAAAGCCAGTGATTGGGTTGGACAGTTTTATTTAACTCACCTATTGCTTCAAAAAAACTATATTTCTTGCATAAAATGAACCTAAAATAGGTCGTAAATGAACATAAATGTTTACCTCTTGATTATTGCTGATGCCTCTAGTAATTGTGTGTCCGATTTTTACATTTACAACCTATTTTGGGTGCAATTTTAAGCCAGCACTATAGTAATTTTTAAACAATATTTGAGTTAAATAAAACCACCAAAAAGGCTAGGTTAAACATTTTACCCAACGCTGGGTTGTATTTCTCCCAGCATTTTTTAGAGTGTACAAACTAATGCTTAATTAATGCATTAAATTGATTGAAGATAAATTTTTATAAAGGATTTCTATATTTCAAATAAATGCTGTTCTTTTGAAAAGTGTATCACAGCTTCCAGAAAAATATTAAGCAGCACAACTGTTTTCAACATTGATAAAAATGTTTCTTGAGCATCAAATCGGCATATTAGAATGATTTCTGAAGGATCATGAGACACTGAAGACTGATTCAGATTTGCCATCAAAGGAATAAATGACATTTTAAAACATAATCATCTATATATCATCACATCTACATATGTACAGTTGAGGTCAAAAGTTTACATTCCCCTTTCAGAATCTGCAAAATGTTAATTATTTTACCAAAAGAAGAGGGATCATACAAAATTCATGTTATTATTTATGATTTTGAGATCCATCTTTTCACAATGAGGACAACTGAGTGACTCATATGCAACTATTACAGAAGGTTCAAACACTCATTGATGCTCAAGGGGGGCTGAAAACTTTTCAACAGAATGGAAATGTGTACATTTTTCTTATTTTGCCTGAATATCTTTTTTTTCCATTTAGTACTGCTCTGCAGAAAAAAAACAGAAGATACTTACATGTTTCCCAAAAGACAAAAGTTAAATTTACACTGTTCGTCAAATTCAAATTTTAATGCCCCGCCTCTAAATGCATCGCGTTTCCTTGTGGAGCATCAGGGAGCATTTGAACCTTCTGCAATAGTTGCATGTGAGTCCCTCAGTTGTCCTCAGTGTGAAAAGACAGATCTCAAAAATCATACAGTCATTGCTGGAAAGGGTTCAAATACACAACAATGCTGGAAAACCAAAGAATTTGTGGGATTTTTCTGACACTAAACAAAAAAACACAGCTGTGGATCATACAGGTAACAATACAGTAGTAATAATCAAGTGTATGCAAACTTTTGTCTTGTGGACTACATGTAAACTTCTTTCATGTAAAACATCTTTTTCGTGTCAGTACTAAATAAACAATAACATAAGATAAATAAGATAAATTCAGATAAATAATATGTACTTCATATGTAGTAGGCATACCATGCATGCAGAAAAATGCATAGCAGACAAAATATTCATATTGCATACTGCAGAAATAGTAACAGCAGTATGTATGATAGTATACTACTCCAGACATACCCACTGTGTGCTTATGTATCTGAACAACATATTTGTTTGTTCCTATTTTAAAACAAATCTTGAAATAACTTGAAACATCAAAAAGATTGGCTGAACTGCATCCTGCAGAGAGCTTCCTGTGATAAGGAGGAGAACTGCACAAACACCCACAGACCAACAGCAGAAACTACAGGTCAGCGCCTTTGGCCTCAAGACTGTCAGCACAGGAAGACTCGGTATGTTAAAGACTGCAAGAGCTACATGCAGCTAGAAAGCTGCTGAGAACCTGGAAACTAGATTACACGGTGCATGAGGGTTCAAAAAGGGGAATTATACTTTACAGTGACTTCTGCATCTGAGGCAAGAGTGACAGTAACAAGACATTTAGGCGTCTTACCTGTCGAACAAAGCTGTTAGAGGTTGTGTCTGAGGAGGTGCTGCCATCTGAACGTTTGAAACGGCTCTTCCTCTTTGCATACTTCCCCTGAAACATTAGATAGAATGAAATTAGAAAAAAATGGACAATTTTTTTGTATGCATGCCCACTCACTCACTCAGACACACACGAAACGTGGATTCTAGGCCCGGTCTCTGTGTCCAGATATGATTACCCATAATTGCTCATGTCCGCCAGTGTTCTGTGGGAATCAGTAATCTGATTGGCCTTAACGTTGGCCAATGGCCTGGCTGCCCTCGGCAGGGCCCTCTATGTGGCGTTCATAGGCGCCAGACTCCGTTGCCATGGAGATCAGAAGAAGGCTAATTGGGTTTGGTGGCACTAAAAGACCCTGATGGATCAGGCAACACTGTAATATGTTCAAAACCCGCATTAACAGCGATGCACACAAGCTTTCTGACACAAATGCTTGCAAAACTCCCTCCCCTTTTTATCAGGTAAAGTGTCTAAATCTCTACAACACCCAGCAGACAGTTTTAGTTTTAAGTGAAATGAGGAATGATGTGTCAAATAATGATTGTTATTAGATTGTATGACATTGTATTGCACTCATTTGACAAAGAGACAGTCCTGCCTCAAGCTCGCACCTTTGGTTTATTCAGTGTTGGACTGGTTGGGATGCGCAAACAAACAGATCATTGTTTTGAAAGGGTTTAGACCTTTCAGCGAATCAACTACGAATTGCTTGTTTAAAGTTGGGATGTGATAAAGCACTTTAACAGAAAAATCTCAACACATCTGAATGAGATTGGAAAGTTATTATCTAGGGGTCATACAGGGTCCAGACAGTTAACACTATCGTAATTGCTTCTTGGGGAAGAACATCTAAAAGATGCTGGAAATAAAATCCAAAATAAAACTAATGCAAAGCCTGACAAAGTCATTTCCTGTGTAGTTGATTTTGGGAACACCCAGACAGAAAACAAGCCTCAGCAACAAAGGTTTTCTGCACTGGTTACTTTAACTACACAATATTATGATTACAGACACAAACCAGTTGCGAGCTTACTGGAAACGATTGCATAAATCAAACCACAATGCAATATCTTTCCCAATATTGGTAATAACCCAAGGTCTCGCCTCTATCAGTGCCAGTGAAATCATAAAACATTCATTTAAAACCAAACAGAAGAACAGAACTGCACTGTCTGCATCGCTCCTGTGTCATCGTAAAAGGTTCATAATAGACATTACAGTCACAAAAAAAGAATAATTGATCACTGCCATTGCTGCCAAGTTATTGTGGTATATGCCAGATACTCAAAAAACTTCTTTTCCTTAAATAATGCATTTCAATATCATTAACGTCAACATGAAATCAGCTAACCCAATTTACTTCCTTAAGGCACAATCCTGGTCTTGCTGTGCATCACTTGTTTGCATCATTCCCAGTAAAGAAATGTTTAAAACAGTGCTGGGCAGTTTGACCAAAAATCTCTATCACCTTTTTTTTAGGATTCTGGTGGTTTGGCAGTTCATCAGGGTTTTTCCCTGAATGTTATATTAATCAGAATGCATGAAACACTGCATTTTAATCACGATTCACAATCCAAACAATCATGCTACATATAGCAAGAGCAGTTTTTGATGTAAATTTTATGTATAATTTCAAAATATAAAGCAAAAACAGGATGGTTCAACCTTAGCTTTGTGAAATTATGTTACATAAAACATCTGAATGAGACAAAAACAGCAGCCCGGCTGAATAAGATGCAAATTCACTCTCTGACAGCAGGTGGTGCATATGGAATAGTAGCAATACAGCATTTCCTTGGTTACCACTCTAAACAAAGCAGCAGCATACTACATTAATATGCATTATATGGAGGTAAGATGAAAAGAAAATACCATCTAACCTTTTCTGAAGACAGTCAGTTCCCCTCGGGGATACATTCATATAAATGTACTCTCCTCCAGTTCAGTATTTAGAATTTTCTTGGCATAGTGAACATGTGAGCTTGATCTGCTTCCTATAGTATTTTCTCTTCTTTGCGGTTCGTCTGCAGCATCTCTGTTCAAAAGGTTTTCCAACCAGTAGTCAGAAGTGTATGCAGTTAACAGGGATTTCCTCTCAATTATCGACGCTCTGTATGTTGCTTAAGCATTTGTACTTTTTAGTACTTTTTATTCAATTCAGACAATTTTGCGTAGTTCAAACCATTTTACCATTTGAACCGGTATATTGCAGAAATAAAATGTAAACATTATATGAAAAACTTATAAAACATCAACTGAAATGTAACCACTTAACTCTTGTTTGTAATGATCCACAAGGTGAATATGCCGAGGTAATGGTTGCTGTTATAATGCTGAAGGTGAGGTACAATTCATATTTCTTCATTTAATAACTTCTAAAGTCATTTGAAAACCTTATGTGAGCTGTAATTTCACAAACAGTGTGAGTAAATGATCGCACACTCTCTCTCTTTTGCTCTCAAAAGGATTGGCAGATACTGCTTCCTGTGATCGGCGATCGGCCTCAAAAATTCTGATCAGAGCACCCCTAGATAAAATCAAGTCCTGCATTACATTTTCCTTCTCAAATGTGTATCCTTTAGAAATACATCTAATTATAGAAATAAAATGGTTTGAAAAGAACATATGACATTAATTTGTTAATTTAACATTAACATCTGACTTTAACTTCTTGTTTTTGGGATCCCTTGTATTTAATTATTTGTTACTCTCTTGTTCCCTTTAACAGCTGAAACCTTTATAAAATAATGCTATTTTAGTAATACTTACTATATCATAATATAATTTTGAATTTGCCTTTATGTTTATATTCCGTTTCTATTTTAATTTTTTGTTTTAAAGGGGTCATCAGATGCAAAATTCACCTTTCCATGTTGTTTGAACATAAATGTGTGTTGGCAGTGTGTGTACACAACCACCCTATAATGATAAAAATCCACCCAGTGTTTTTTTTTTTTTTTTTTTTTTTAAATCCCTATAAATCATAACCCTTTTCAAATGAAGCCATTACTTGATTCTTGGCTGTGTGATGTAACACAGACCAAGGCCGCTACCATAATTGTTGAATGACATGGCTGTCTTATCTTAGGCTGTGTTTACACTACTGTGTTTTCGTTTTAAAACACACCACTTTTGCTACGGTTACGCCTGTCGTTTAAACTACTCCAGTGTTTTCGACCCGCGAAAACTGAGACTTTTGAAAACGCTGCAGTTTCATTTTTGAAAGGACTGCTGCGCTCCCCATCTACCTAAATGCATCTATCGCGCAAATCATTTGTGACCCAGCTTCACCGATAGAAGAAGTGCGTATACATTTTTTTTTTTACGAATCTTTGCAAATCGCCTTGCTAGTTGCTAGTTAGCAAGTTTCATGGCTAAAGTTCTCAGAGAACTGTTCTCACCCCACAGAAAAGAGGGGCACGAGCAGAGCTCATTAGCATTTAAATGCGATGCACCGAAACGGCTTGCTCTGGCAGGAGCTGTTTTTGACAAGGTAAAATGGGTGTTGTTTTACACTACCATTGAGAAATTTTAACCAAAGTATGTTATAGACTTTTAATTTAGACCCTAAAGAATCATATCAACATTTGTAACTTGGAAAATGGGCATCTGATGACCCCTTTAAGGTTAGGTTTAGTCATTTTGTTGTGTGCTTGTGTGCTTATATTACCATTTTTCTATATAGATTAATTTTTTAGTTTGGTTTTGGTTTCAGTAATTTTAGTTCTTCAACTTGAACTTATTTCAGTTAGCCATCAAGCATCAAACATCACCATTTTTCCATGCACCAACCAAGTTTCATTTATATCTCATTTTATTTAATCTTTATTTCAATATCTGCAACAGTTTTCAGTTAACAATAACAACACTGAAAATAACCTTGTATTTTGACACCACCTGTACTTTTACCCATCACAGGATCCAAAGAGACATAATATAAATATAAAATGTTTTATTCTATCAACCATCTTTAAACACCATAAACTGTTTAATGTGGAAGGTTTGTGAGAGGCCAGAAATGCTCATATACTGCAAAACCAGATCTGAGAAAGGCCAACAAAATGTCAAGGGAGGGAGGAGGGATGTATTGCTATGGTGATGAGAGATTTCCTGTTGACAAACAGCCTCTGAGGCTAATTAGGTAATTAAGGAGGAAAAGCTGTGCCATGGGGCAGGAGGAAGGATTTTAGAGTTACACAGTGTCACCACTAGTTCATCACAGAGAGAGAAGAGAAGAGAAGTTTAAACAGTATCCTCAATTGACCATGTGTGGCTAATGATGTCAATCTAATTAGAATACCCACGTATGGTCCTATTCTTAACAAAAATTCAACAAAACTAGGAAATCCACTCAATCAGATTTCTCTCACACACATACACACTCGCTTCTCAACACTCCGCCTCCTCACATCTATGTATAGACATGATTCAGATAGAACACCTCTCCACAGCACAGGTCACACACATTCACACTACCGCATTATATAAAGACCATTATATAAATACAGCCTTAGCCATCAGAAACACTACTGAAACATCCATCCACACACCACACACGCAGTAATAGGGCGTGCTGAACGGGATGATGAGTGGCTTGTATGGAGCAGGTGTACATTCATACATCACCAATCCTCTGAAACAAACCACAAAACATAGAAAAGGGCAGAGCCAGAGAGAGGCATGAGTAAATGTTTGCAGCTTTTGTAATAGTTGCATATGAGTCCCTCAGTTGTCCTCAGTGTAAAAAGATGAATCTCAAAATCATAGTCACTGACAGAAAGGGGTCAAATATGCACAAGATGCTGGAAAACCAAAGAATGTGAAGGACCTGAAGTATTTTTGTTGAACTGCTCAGAACAAACAAGGGACTCATAAACATCTACAGTTGAGACCTAAGTTTACATCCCCCTTTCAGAATCTGCAAAAGGTAATTATTTTACCAAAATAAGAGGGATCATACAAAATGCATGTTATTATTTATTTAGTACTGACCTAAATAAGATATTTCACATTAAAGATGTTTACATATAGTCCACAAGTGAAAATAATAGCTGAATTTATAAAAATGACCCCATTCGTAAGTTTACATGCCCTTGATTCTCAATACTGTGTTGTTACCTGAATGATCCACAGCTGTGTTTTTGTTTTTTGGGGTTTATTTAGTTATAGTTGTTCATGAGTCCCTTTGTTTGTCCTGAACAGTTGAACTGCCCGCTGTTCTTCAGAAAAATCCTTCAGGTCCCACAAATTTATTTGGTTTTCCAGCATTTTTGTGTATTTGAACCCTTTCCAACAATGACTGAATTATTTTGAGATCCATCTTTTCACACTGAGGACAACTGAGTGACTCATATGTATCTATTACAGAAGGTTCAAACACTCACTGATGCTCCAGAAGAAAGAATGATGCATTAAGAGCCAGGGGTGAAAACTTTTGAACAGAATGAAGATGTGTCCATTTTTCTTATTTTGCCTAAATATAATATTTTTTCATTTAGTACTCGCCTTCAGAAGCTACAGAAGACACTTGCATGTTTCCCATAAGACAAAATAAGTTAAATTTACCCTGATCTTCAAATTCAAAAAGATTTCATCTTTTATGTGTAGTATGTTATTCAGGTCAGTGCTAAATAAACAATAACATGCATTTTGTATGATCCCTCTTATTTTGGTGAAATAATTCAAATGTAAACGTTTGACCTCAACTGTATCACAAAATATAAACACTTGTGGATCATCCAGGTAATGACACAGTATTAAGATTCAAGGGTATGTAAACTTTTGAAAGGCTCATTTTTTATAAATGCACTAATTATTCTCTCTTGTGAAGGATATGTAAACACCTGAAATAGCTTATTCAGGACAGTTCCAACTGAAAAATAACACCCGTTATTAACTCACATTTAGTTAAAATGATTAACATTCTGTGTATTCTGCAAATGTTAACTTATGACCAGAATTTTATAGAAAAACAGAACAGAAAATCCAACTAAATGATTATCGGGAAGCTGTTTGGGGTAGTTTTTGTGACTTTTTTGGCAGTAAATGGTATTTTTGCACACTTGCTGCATTAGGACATGAGATGGGTAAGGTGGACAAAGACTTCTTTTCATTTTTTTTTCAATTTCATTCTGAATTTGGTTCACTTAGGAAAAAACAGTTAGGATAGACAGACAGATAGATAGATAGATAGATAGATAGATAGATGGGTAGAGAGATAGTCTGGTAAATACATATCATAAGCCACTGGTGGGATCATGTGGGCGTGGTTTGAGGTAAATCCCCACGGTGAAAACGTTATGTGATGACATCACGTTATATATCGTATGTTGACATCACCTTTCCAGCACTCATTATGTCAGACACCACTTTTAATCAACTTCAACGTTAAACGCCTCATGAGATCAGCCCTGCTCAAATATCAGACGTACTTCTAACTGAACAAAACAGCGATGGTTCATAACTTATCAGCAGAATAGACTGTCATAAAAAATGCAAGACTCTAGCAGGCCAGCTGTCTAGAGAGACAGAGTGAACAGGGGCTGGGTGATGAAATAATATTATCCTACTAATTACCGGAGAAAATGCACCTTATACACAAACAAATATTTGTATTCAAAACAATATAGCTCATACACAAACAACTTTCAGTCGTTTATTTTCCTCGTAGCGCACTTTTAAAAGACCTTGCGTTGAGCGAGAGCGCAAAGATGCCGTCTTGTTGCCAAGTAACCACTATACGAGCTACGGGTGATAACGACTAATCCTCGCCGTAAACAAAATCTGTGTTTTTCACTCAGTCATTATTAAACAGCAGACGGCAGGTTGTATTTTGTCTTTCACTGGTTGCATGCACTTGTCTTTAAGCTGTACAGTGTCTCTCTCTCTCTCTCTTACCTGAGCGTGAGAGCCGTGGTGGTCGAACATGTCCATTTGGATTTCCTGGGTTGAGGTGGAAGGCGTCCTGGACATAATACCCTCCTGTACCATTGATTTAAACTTTAAATTCGGTTTTACTGTTTCATTTAGAGCCTGCGTTCAGTTCACGACGCATTGTAAAACACATAAAGATAAAATAAAACAGACAACGGTGGTTTTCCTCCTTTCTGTGGATTACAGATGGCTTGTCACTGCGCTGTTGCGCCCCCAGCCCTGGTGGCGTTGAGCACTAACCCTCTCCCTTTGCAAATACAACGAGCCTAGTCTCCAGCTGTTCGGCGGAGGGACCAAGCCCCGCCCTCCTTCCTTTATCAATCAATCAGATAGGAATGGGGCGGGTCTTGTTGGCTGTCCTCGCTGCGATTGGTTGATCGAATAGAAATTATTATGAGATGGACGATGGATGTTCTACTCCCCAGTCTGCTGTTCATAATGGCATGGGCTCAATGTTGCTCCAGCGATAAATGACCACACCCACTGATTCTGTATTATTACGATAATTAATATGCCATTTTGCTTGTTTTATAAATCTTTGACAAATATAAGTGTTTATGAATTGTTTTTACAACATAAGTATTGGAAAACTGTACTCCTGTTTGTTCAAATGACTGGTTATTATGACATTTTTTTGTCTACATTGCCCTCTCATTCATTTAACAGTTAAAAACAGACTGAGAATAATCAAACTACCAGTGATCAAAGACAAAAGCAACCCAGACTACAATGACACTTTTTCAATTATTTGCACACTCAGTAATTCTTCTAACACTGCACTTTGTGTTTATTATTAAATTACCAATCTAACTGTTTGTCTAATATGAATTCACTACTAGTTCTCATCGTTTAGCAGACAAAACACTCCCCCTATACCTTTTTTAAATGAACATAAAAGTAAATACACACATTTACAGCTCAAAACAGACTATAACAACAATATCAGATATATAAATGATATACAAAAAACTTCGAATAACTAAAAAAAATTAAAACATTAAGCCAGGGGTAATATATAAATTCTAATAAATTAGATTTGAGAAGAAAGAAGAGGAAAAAACAGGTAAATCCCACCCTGCTAACACCTAATCAATAGCACTTTCTAAAAAAGCATAAATGCTTTTTTATGACCACAAAACCAGTCATAAGGGTCAGTTTTATGAAACTGAGATTTATACATTATTTGAAAGCTGAATAAATAAGCTTTCCATTGATGTATGTATGATTTTTAGCCAATATACAACAATTTGAAAATCTGGAATCTGAGCTGCCAAAATCATCTTATAAAGTTGTCTGTTCTTAGCAATGCATATTACTAATCAAATATTGTTTGGTATATTTACAGTAGGAAATTCACAAAATATCTTAATGAAACATGATCTGTACTTAATATCCTAATGATTTTTGGCAAATCATAAATTTGACCATTTACAATGTATTTTTGGCTATTGCTACAAATATACCTGTGCAATTTAAGACTGATTTTGTGGTCCAGGGTCACAAATATTATACTTTGTGCACAATGTATAGGATTTTAAAGCTTTGACATTACTGAAAGTGGATATAGTATCCAAATAACATTTCAAGGTTTTTACAAAAAATAAAAAATAGAGGTTTAACAGACAAAAATTTGCTTTTATTTATATATAAAAAAACAGCTAGGAAAATAAATAGATGTATTAGAAAATACTTCTCTTTTAAATTCTTCTCAGAGTTATAAAAACCAAATAAGACATCCAATAAGACAAAAATGGTCTAAAACAGAAAGATGTACAAATATACAGAATTTCTTCCAAAATGTAGCAATATGGACACAATCCCAGGGGATCCATCTCAAGAAACCTTTTAAACACTGTCCCTATGTGGCCTATCCATGAAACAGCAGTACAGAACTCGCCTACAACTACCACTGCCTACAATACCCAGCAGCCAGTAGCATGTGTGGACCGTACCATTCCTGTTGTCGAGGTAGGCATATCATGCTTTAAATGTATATGAATACTTTCACCTGTTAAAGTTATAATATAGTTATTTAAAATACTAAATGTACATCGAATAAGTACACTTACTACCTTTATAAACATTTGTTATAACCATCTACCTTTATAGCAATCTTGTAGTTATTTATTAATTTGTAGTAACCGCACCCCCCTTCCTGGAATATAACCGTATAATCGCAAAGTCTCCGGCATTGACGGCCTCTTTCAACTTCCGCTCAGCAGCAGCCATGAGGTAAATTTCGTTACACGTGTTAAACTCGATTTTTCTTATGAATTTAACTGTTATATCGTGAGATAGATCTATCTTACGCTTTTTTAAAGTCGATAGTTAAACGTCTAAAGACGATTTATTGTGTAATGTTGCTATATGGGTATAATCGCCATGTTGTGTCATGATACTGGCAAACGTCGCAACGCTTAGATCTTATTACATTGTACGCAGTAAAACGATTATAGCAAACGTTTTCATTTTGTGGTATTTTGCTTTAATGTACGTTTCTTTTACATTATTATGTTTTATTTTTGTTTATCGGAGGCACCCAAAGTCCATATGTCGTATAGCCCGGTTAGCAAACGTGCTCAACATGTTCAAACATGCCCCGTATATAGACTAGGGTCACTTCGACGGTTTACTTAACGGCCATTTGGCCTCATCTTTTCTCATTTTGCTGGATTTGAGTAAGGTGACATGTCTATACTATGATATTGAATTAATATAAAAGTAGATGCAGTTATTTTGTAGGCTCCTTGTGTAAACCTAAAGCTGTAGCGAGTTTACTGAGAGAAAGGAAAGACAACTTGTTAGGCAGCAGTTTTTTGCCATCCATGGACAGAGTAATCTTAATAAATTATTCAATTAAATTAATTTAGATGTTGTTGTTTTTCTTTTCAGCATGCTCAGGCTTCAGAAGAGGTTGGCGTCCAGCGTTTTGCGCTGTGGCAAGAAGAAAGTGTGGCTGGATCCAAATGAAACCAATGAGATTGCCAATGCCAATTCTCGTAAGTAATTAGAACCTCCTTCAGTACTTTTCTCTGCATTGGAGCAAGCACAGGTTTTTTTTTTTTTTGCCATGGAGTGTTAATTTTCGCCTTTCAATCCTTTAGGGCAGCAGATTCGCAAGTTGGTGAAGGATGGGTTGATCATCAAGAAGCCTGTGACCGTTCACTCTCGCGCTCGATGCCGCAAGAATACACTGGCACGCAGGAAGGGTCGCCACATGGGCATTGGTGTGTACTGGTTTAATGACATTTGGTTATTAGTTGCTATGGCAATGAGAACAGGAATCATGGCAATCCAAAGTGTGAATTTATTTCAGCTTGTGAATTAATGGGGAAAAAAAAACTAGTTCTGGAATCAGGGCACTACTTGAGCTCTTTTCTGGCTTTGTTTGCATGCAGGTAAGAGAAAGGGTACGGCAAATGCCCGTATGCCAGAGAAGCTGTGCTGGATGAGACGTATGCGTATTCTGCGACGACTTCTGAGACGTTACAGAGAGGCCAAGAAGATCGACAGGCACATGTGAGCTCTTGTTTCCATTTTAGTTGCGCACACTGTACCCCAAATTATTTATTATTATTTTTTTTTTTTTAGCTTTATGCAGTGATGCTTAACCAACTGTGGAACCACAGATGAATAACAATTCTGTTTCTCTTTCAGGTACCACAGCTTGTATCTGAGAGCAAAGGGTAATGTGTTCAAGAACAAGCGTATCTTGATGGAGCACATACACAAGCTCAAGGCAGACAAGGCCCGCAAGAAGCTCTTGGCGTAAGTGTCCAAATTGCATTACCCAGTGTGCACTGCATCTTCATCTCATTTCATCACAAATTGAGAAGAAAATTAGTGAAATATTAGATGTTAGGTTTAAATGTGATAAAACAGACTCTGCTGCAAAGAACAGTGCTAATCGGTGTGTGCTTTGACCCTACAGCGATCAGGCGGAGGCTCGTCGTACGAAGACTCGTGAGGCACGCAAACGCCGTGAGGAGAGACTGCAGGCTAAGAAAGAAGAGCTTATTAAAACTCTTTCCAAGGAAGAAGAGACCAAGAAATAAGATCTTGTATTCCTGCCCCAAATGTTCTTCAGCTCACTTAAGTGATAATAAATGCAATTTGCTACAGTTCTTTGGTCTCCAGAGTGTGTTTATGGATGTATATACATATAGAGGGGTCATTTTGAGGGTCATTAACACAAGATATTAACTGAAAAGAAATTCTTACAACACACTAAAAGGAACACAATTTCCAAATGGCACAAATTTTTGACAATTGAGTGATTCATTTATGACCCTGGACCACAAAACCAGTCAAAAAAGCTAAATAAAAAAGCTGTTTGTTGATGTATGGTTTGTTAGGATAGGACAATGGGACATTTTTAGACTAATCAACTAGCAGCATAAGAAATGATTCTGCATGAGTCTCTGAATACCAACAGTATGGTACTAGTCACTTAAAAAAGAAAGATAGACTTTTCAGAAAATACAAAGAGGTTACAGCCTCTTTAAAGAATTAAAGAACTACACCAGCTGTCAGAATGTAAGGTTGTAAATGTCAAGCAGTTTTCTGAAATATTAGTATAAATGTGCTTTCTTTGCTGTTTTGCTGCTCAAGGAAACCAGTCCAGTGTTGATTCATGACGTTATGTTGTTTTGAGTGTTCAGTGTTTCTTTTCTGTTTTGCAGTGAGTTGTAAGGCACCTCTGTAAGACGTCTGTATTTTGCCTTTATCCTGCAGAAACAGCAATACATGGTTATGATGAACTGGCAGTTGTGTCTGGGAATGGTAAAAAGCATTCAGTTTTTTTTTTTCTAAGGCATTGTTAGATACACAAATATTTGATTTCAAAAATAGTATTATAGCTATCAAACTATCTTATGATTTTAAATCTGCATTTAACTTCAGAACGACCTCAAAGTAAAAAGTCTGAGTTTGTGGTGGCTGTGCTTTAAAATTAAATTACGGTCTTATTTCAAGCGATGAAGGATTTTGAAAGTCTGACAGTAATCAGTGTTGAGTACAATAAGGTTAACCCTGAAAAATGTAGAAAAAAGGTGACTAAAGTTATTAAATGTAATCAGTTACATTAGTAAATTGATTGAAATAGTTACACTACTTATTACCTTTTAATTAGGAAAACTTGTAATCTTTAACCTATTATATTTCCAGAGTAACCTTCCCAACACTGAATACTAGTAATGAGACAACAGGAATGTTTTAAAGCCTAATAAAACCCATACATTGAGTTTTATTGTCAGCACTGTATGATATCATTATAAAGATGTGCTAAACATCAGTAAACCATTTGATTAAGACTACTTACCAAAAACAAATCACACAGATTGTCAGTGTACTGAATAATGCAATCACCAGGCCTTTGATTGTCCACCTATATGTATCTCTAAGACCTATGTTACCAAAGATGCAAAGACAAAAGATTTTAAAACAGATCAAACACTGTACAGCATCATTTAAATAAAAAAGTGAAATGCTAAATGTGTTTTACTGCTTGAGTAATACATAGTGTTCACAACGCATCATCAGTCGGCCATATTGGCAGCACTGAATGTAAACAATGCCACTGAACTGAATGAAACTTGCATATTTTGCTGATTATTGCTGCTTAAAATGGCCAATTATTGTCATGCTTTGGGCTGTACTAATCGGTCGGACCAGGAAAAACATTTGGAGTACTACAGACTGTCAAAAGTTATGTGCGTAAAACTGCATAAAAGGCGTTTGTGGTTGTCCAAACTGAACCAGGATTTCCAGGGCAAGAATCTTGACAACATTCGTGTCTATTCTTATCATTTCCGGTCAGGTAGGTGAAAAATTTGACTAATATCTTAATTAATACTGCTCGTACATATCTTTACCACCATTTAACTTTAGTTTGTCAAAATATTGTGTTACACTGTTTTTTCCTGTGGTTTAGACAGCAGAAATTAGCAGAACAACATATTCAGTAGTACATTAACCATGCAATCCATGCTGTTGTTTACATCCGAGTATTGCCAATATGGCCACGCATCCGAATAACTGACCAACCGTGATGTAAGTGCAAACCCTCAATTATAAAACAGTACAAAAATGCTTACCATTAATGTGGTTGACTGCAAGTGTCTTATTTGTCTGACCAAGGTAGTTTTTGCTGATACACATGACAGTGCTATTACTTGTGAAGTTCACAACAGTCATTGTGAAGGTGCTTATTGTGTGATTGTATGATGCTCCGCCTTTAACAAAATAGTGCTTGTTTTGTAGCAGAGGCCAGAGAATATCAGGCAAAGGCACACCCTGACTGACACACGTACAAATGAGCCGATCCAGTACCAGAGAGCATGCAGAGCTGTTCAGTATCTGAGGATGAGCTGCAAGATACACAATCATGAAACATTATCAGAGACAGAGAGTTATTAGTGTGATAAATCAGAATGAGAAATATAACTCACAGTGAACTGTCAAAATTGCTGTAGCACTTGCAGTCAGATTTTTCCCAAACGTTGCTTCACATGTGATTTTTCCTCGATGATCCTCAGGTATGGGCGTATAGAGGAACTGTTCAGAATATCTGGAATATTCATGCGCTTTTTGAGATTTTTGCATTAACAGTGGTTTTGAGCTGAGCCCTTTCCAGGTTATTTTTGGATCCATACCAGGGCAGTGCTTTGAAAGGCTACAGTTTAAGAAAGTCTCCTCTCCAGCTACAAAGTGCTTCAAGTAAATGCTTTGAGCCATCTCCACCGTCGCTAGAGAAAATAAAAACAAAAACTTTATAGCTTAACATTTAATTACACTTAATAGCCAGAATAGCTAAAAAAAAATTGACCAGTGCATGAAAAAACATGGTTTTGCCTATGGTGTTTTGCCTTCAAACTAAATTTGAAATACTTATAAAATACCCATAAAAAAATTAAATATTAAATAATAATAATACATGACATCATAATTCAACATACTGAAATAACCAGTGTTGGGTAGGCGCATTACAAGTAACGCAAGTTACGTAATCAGATTACTTTTTTTCAAGTAACTAGTTAAGTATTGCATTACTTTTCAATTTACAAGAAAATATTTACTTTTCCAAGTAAGTAATGCAAGTTATTTTTTTCCAGTTATTCACTGACACCTCTCCTGTCCCTTGTTGAGAGAAATTGGCAGTGAGGTGCAGACCAAAGGCACTTCCTTCAGCCTAGGGTGTATTAATTTTCCTTTTGGTATGAAAGGGGCTTTACAACTTTTAAATTTTCTGTAATTAAAAATAAATGTTTAAGCCGATCCCAGGTGACAAAACGTAGCGCAAAAATAATGTTACTTTTCACAAAAAGTAACCATGTAACGCAATTAGTTACTTTTATGAAGTAACACAATATGGTAATGCAGTACTTTTAAAAGTAACTTTCCCCAACACTGAAAACATTGTTAAAAAAGTTGCCCTGTGTATCATCAGAAATACATCCATGTTATTACCTGTCTAAACAAAAGCTCGGATATTTCCATAAGTATTCAGGAAAAATGATTAATCATTAAGGTTTTTTGTAGTTTCCACTTACATACCAACACATGAGGCCACTTTTACCCTATCAGGAAAAACGTGTCTTTCGTTCGCTCCCCATTCTAGCATGAACCCGTACTCCTCAGGCGTATCCGGCACGTCCCGCAAAACAACGCTGCATTCTGATTCCGTAGAAATCATAGGTTGCATCAGTCCAACGTTCTTCTGCACCTCAGCTGGGCTGAGGGGGAACTCGGGACTGCGTCTGAACCAGACTTGTCGGCCGGAGAGCGCTCTCATCGGAGCAGTAAACGCACAGGGGATCCAGGCACGCCCTCTCTTAGTTTCGATGAACGTTTCTGTCAGCCTCAATCCGAAGCTATAATCGCCTAAATACAACACTTAATGTTAAAATATTTTCTAATTGACACAATTCGTTAGTTAACACGTTTTTAAAGAAGAGCAAATGCATGACTTAGCCTATGTTTTGGTCTTACCTCCAGGCGCTAGGCATCCATTACACGATCCAGTCATGAACAAAACACGAAGCAGAACAAACAGCAACCTCCTGTAAAGTTTTGTGAAAACAGTGTTAACAGATCTCACACAGACTTAATTAACATTGGCTTACAAGTGTGAGCAACGACTAAAAATGTACCTACCATTTCGTCATTTTTGTCTTGCCCTCGGTCTCTTCAGTGCTAGATCTTCATGTGCTGTTAAGCAATGTTTTTATAAACCAGTTCCTCATAATAACCAGACTTGTGACATCATGTCCTGTTCTATGCCACATACCTCACTAATTCAATGTTTTCGTAAGGGTGTGAAGGAAAATTTTTCAAAAACAATGTAATGCCATTAATCAACAACATTAACTTTGTACGTGTCTAAAGCGCATATCTAAAAAGCGGCTGTTCTAGATCTACAATCTCAGCCTGTGTCTAAAAAAAACTTACCTGGGACTGTATAGCAGGGTCAGCGTTAGTGTTCATGTTCATTTAACAGTATGTTAATAGAAAGAACACACAATTCACATAACGTCACTCTACTGCGTATCAGTCTTGACAAATGCAAGAGCAAATTGCATAACATATAAACACAGTGCCGTCTACTGGACTCTCTAAGCATCGATATTACTCATACTACAGACTGGAATCATGGGAGCAGACAATGGGTCAGTATTGTAGTGCATGTATAAAGAGGCACCACTCAACTGTTGATGATTCACATGTACTTTAAAGGGGGGATGAACTGAGAAACCAAAATTGCCTTGATCTTTTGACATATAAGTGGTCTTTGCACTATAAAAACATTCTGTAAGTTTCAGAACTCAAAACTTTGTTGTTAGTCTAAAAACAGCTTAAACTGAAGGCAGTTGGATTTTGGAATGTTCCTATTTTGTAAAAGGTAGATTGAAGGCACAGTATTTCAGATTTTTTACATTAAAATATCCAAAAACCACTAGAACAGTGTTGCTGACTTGTGTACTTACATTATCACCAGTGTTTCCAAGAATGTTTAAATCCAGACAAATAAGCAATTTTAACCGCGTCCTTGCGTCGCCTGCCAGTGATGTCATACACCCTTGATTTTCCGGTTTTATTTTGTGGAAAACATGGAAACCCCAAACACACTTTAATATGTTATGCATCGTGTCTTGTACGATAAAACAGCACCGTTTTACCTCACAGATGCATGACACTTTAATAAGTTCTTAATACATTAGCTCATCAAACTACGCCTTTGGTTCTTTGTTTGTTTTGAATATATGCCCTCTAGCAGCGAAAACTTACATATTGTGCCTTTAAGTGTCACCTCCGCAAAAGAAGATCAACATCGCTGCCTGTTTAGCCTGTTGGAACTGAAAGACGATGCTATTCTGCCTATAATGGATCCAACAGTGATGCTGCAACAAAAGTGTACAAAAATATGCACAGAGTTATTTATGTGTTTTAAACCTAAATCTATGGGAAATGAATGTATGCTAAAAGCCAATAAAAGCAGGACAGAAAGTAGCCTATTCCTTATAAATTATGATGCTTTTTGATGTAAAAATCTTGATAACATTATAAGTGGACCTCAGAGAACAGCACAATGTAAAAAACAAAGGCAGTTCATGATCCCTATAAGTCCACTGATAACACTTTATAACAATACACCATTTTATAGCATTTATTAATATAGGTTAATATTAATTTTAAAATATTTGCTCAATGTAAATTGACATTAGTTTCTAGGCTTTTAGATTAATTTATAAAATTATTAGTATTTCTAAAATGTTACATACAAAGTAATATTAACCTAGATTTATGAATGCTGTAAAGGTATCCTCACTGCTAGTTCATAATATCATTTTGTTAAGTCTGTGTAAAGGCAATTCAGAGAATTGTTTTTAAACACATATGTACCGAGTTCACTTACTGAATTTTAGAGTTAGACCGTTAAACAGTTTTTTACTGTTTTTGTGTTCAGGATTTTCTGAGTGGGCCTGAAATCATGTCTCGATGATGCACTGGAGCCACTGAGCATGACTCCTCCCCTAACACTATAATAACTAGAGCATATTAGCGCTAAATCATACTACCAAACATGTATGGCTGTGTAAGTATAATTAAGCTGCTAGAGAAATTATCCTTTCAAGTTGTAGGTATTTGACAGTTGAGAGAGGCTGCAATTTTCCCATGTGTGGGTGTGGTTTCAGCACTGACAACGGACACGCCCTCAGTATTTAAAAGCAGAGAATACTGCCTATTTTTTCAAGATTTTGATAACTTATTTTATTTATTTAGTGTTTTTTTTTTTTGTTAAATCATTCAATTAGGTTAGTTCTAGAACAGAAATTTACAGATAATGTTCTCACCCCCTTTTCATCCAAGATGTTCATGTCTTTCTTTCTTCAGTCATACAGAAATTATGTTTTTTGAGGAAAACGTTTCAGGATTTTTTACCATGTAATGGACTTCTATGGTGCCCCAAAATCTGAACTTCCAAAGTGCAGTTTAAATGCAGATTCAAAGGGCTCTAATTGATCCCAACTGAGGAAAAAGGGTCTTTTCTAGCAAAACAATCTGTTTTTTTTTTTTTTTATTACAATGTATAAACTATTTAACCTCAAACGCTTGTCTCATCTAGCTTTGTGTGAACTCTGTTTTTTCATCATTACAGGTATACAGTATGTCTAAAAACTCCCATCTCATTTTCTCCTCCAACTTCAAAAACATCCTACATTGCTGCAAAAGCCAGAGTTTACAAAGTTAACATGCAAAGGAGATCAAACACCCTTTACAAAAAAAGGTAAAAACAGCGATGTAGGACGATTTTGAAGTTGGATGAGAAAATGAGTCGGGAGCTGCATTTAAACTGCATTTTGGAAGTTCAAATTTTGGGGCACCATAGAAGTCCACTACATGGGGAAAAATCCTAAAATGTTTTCCTCAAAAAACATAATTTCTTTACAACTGAAGAAAGAAAGACATGGACATCTTGGATGACAAGGGGCTGAGTACTTTATTTGTAAATTTTTGTTCTGGAAGTGGACTAATCCATTAATAACACATTTTTTTCCAAATGCACAAAGTCACAAATCTCAAATGGAAAGCACTGACTTTTTTTTTTTTTTTTTTTTTTTTTTTTACAGTGATATGATACTTTCTGCCATGGATACGCTACTTATTTTTGCATGCACTTCTAAAAATGGTAATTTGCCTCTAATATGTCATCTCTGAGCAAACTTATTAAACTGTAACTTTGGTGAACTCTAATACTTATTTTTTATTCTTGCAAACCTAATGCAAAGAAAGGAAGCAGACATGTAGTCTTGATGTTTCTATGAGCAATGCAGTTTGGACAGTGTTTGGTGTTTGTCTCCATCTTGTGGCTCTTTTTATTGTTACATAAACAGGACATTTTAAGAAAACTTGACACATTAGCATGGTGTTTCAACAGGTTTTCATTTTGTGACATTTTGTGTTTCACCTGATTTGACTGAGATTTCATGAAAATGTGAGAACACGTAGGCAGAATGTGATACATTTTTACTGTTGTTACAAATAGTGTTGTGTGTTTTAAGAGACACAGTGTAGACAGCCCATAACATTTCACCACATCAAACATCATGAGTGTCTGTGTGTTTGCATGAGCATCATGTTGCTGTTCAGCTCTCCATATTATTTTTAGATTGCTCGTCTTATGCTGCCTCTTTTACTGTAAACACACAAATACACAAAACGTCATTCTGGAACACTGAAATATGCCTCATAACCAACACTAAAAATATAACAGTGTCTGCTTATCATCTGTCTTACCCTTATTGATATTTACTGGAAGAGTCATCTTTGTCTGACCAAGTTTATTTTTGCTGACACACACTGGTGAACTGATGCTGGTAAGGTCCTCAACAGTCATTGTGTAGGTGCTTCTTACAGTGATGTGACCGTCTGATGTTCTGACTATGTTAGAATCAGCGTTGCTTTGTAGAGGCCAGTGAATATCAGGCAAAGGCACACCCTGACTGACACACACACAAGTGAGCAGAACCTTTTGCAGAGAGCATGCAGAGCTGTTCAGTATCTGAGGATGAGCTGCAAAATACACAATGATGAAACATTATCAGAGAGACAGTTTTTAAAAACTTTTCAGTGTGATAAATGAAGATGTTAAATGTAACTGAACTTACAGTGAACTGTCAAAGTCATGGTACCATTGGCGCTCAGATTTTTCCCAAACGTAGCTTCGCATGTGATCTCTGCCTGGTGATCCCTAGGGGCGGCCGTGTACAAGAGCTGTTGGCTGTATATCAAATAATTATTCATTTTCCTGGGATATCCAACATCTAAATGCTTCTTTGAACCGAGTCCCGTCCAGGTTACCTTCGGATAACTACCGAGGCAGAGATCTGGAAATCTGCAATATATATAAGTCTGCTGTCCAGCTACAAGGGCCTCAGTGTTTAGACTGATGTTCAGTTTTGCTAAGAAAATAAGAAGAGCAAACTCTTATTTACCTGAATGCAGATACTTACTCACATTATATGCAACATTGCAACAAAATAACTGAAATGATTTCAAAAGTGGTAATAAAGTGGTCAACAAAATTATCCCTGGTGAAAAAACCAGCATATGCTGGTAGGTATGTTTTGATGCTGGTTTAAGCTGGTCCTTTGCTGGTTTATGCTGGTCATGTTGCTGGTCAAGGACCAGCATAAACCAGCAAAAGAAAAAACTTTCAGATGACACAGCTCATTTCTTAGTCACTGTAAGTTACCGAAACCATAAATTAAAGCAGGCAGCACACGATAGATGCACGTTTGTGCGGTTGCAGTCTCTCGCAATGTATGACGTGACAGACAACTAGTTGCCAGTCCTGTTCTGTTCACACAGCGCAAGTGTTTTAAGAATGCGGTTGTGAGTCCTGAAAATTTACGGGTGTGAGTTCGGTTATAGAATACGGTTGTCACACCCGTAAATAACCGTACTGTGTGTCAACGTAGCCATATTAAAGACTCAAATACGGTATTGACAACCGTATTCTGCTGCTGTGTGAACTTGGACATATATGACCAATCTTGGGGGAAAAAAAGGAGAGAAACTGTTACACTGTCAAAACTGTTACAAAAGTAGAATGCATAAATCTAACAAAAACAAGTCAAACATACATACCAGTAGAATAAGACACTGTAATTCTTTCGTCATAAATGTGTGTTTCATTTGTTCCCCATTTTAACATCAGACCGTACTCTTCGATTCTTTCATGCCCACTGAAGTCCCACAGAATAATGCTGCATTCATGTTCAGGGGAACGTAGTGGCCACATTAGATTGGCCTGTTCCTCCACCATTGGTGGGCTTAGGGGAAACTCAGGGCTGCCTCTGAACCAGATCTTTTGGACAGGATACACTCTCACTGGAATAGTAAATGCACAGGGGATCTGGGCACATCCTGCTGCGGCAGTGATGAAGCTCTTTTCCAGTCGCAATTCAAAGTCATAGTCGCCTGCATAAACAGTTATGTGATCAAAACCGAAAAATGCAGCTGAAACTTCATGACTACTTTGTGACTCACAGTTTATCACTGAATTTGATCTCACCTCCTGGAAGGAGCAACCCATTACTTGATCCAATCCAAAGCTGTAAAACAAAGATCAAAACCAGACATGTCTCATGTTGAACAGCTGTTAACTTCATCCTGTGTTTTTTAAGAAAACAGTATGATGAAATTATGTACTAAATCTTGATCTCCCCACGTTCTTCTCCTCTTTCAGTACTTCTAGATGCTATACAGTTCAGTGTGCTGGAGATCTACTTATGCATGTGCTTTTGAAGGAAGAGCTGCAGACAACAGTTAATAAATAACTGGACTTGTGTGCATTTATTTTTATCTGGTACATGCCACATGAAATCAATAATGCTGGAGTTTGAAACATACATTTGTGCTAAATACATTAAATGCAAATGCTCACGAATAGACTTAACTTTATATATATATATTATTTTTTTTTTTTACTTTAAAGGTGACATATCATGAAAATCTGACTATCTAGTGCTATAATCGGGTCCCCAGTGCATCTACCAACCCAGAAACGTGAAAAAGGTCAACCCAGTAACTTCGTTTTGGTAAGCCTTTTTCAAGCAATTAAAAAAAAAAACAGGCGCATCAGATTTTGCTCCCCTGTAACATAGAAATAGTTTGACTGATACCTCTGATCTCTGATGCCCACACAGAAGTATCAAGCACATGAAAACATACATACATTAAATAAGTGAAATCAAATATTGAAGTGAAGTCAAATATTATACAGTACCCTGTTTTTTATTAACATCTGTCTGTTTTTGCATGAGCACCATGTTGCTGTCTACTTTTCCAAATTATTTTTGGATTGTTCATCATTTTGCACTTCCTCTATTATTGTAGACACTCCAACACAAAAATATTGATCTCTGCTTTAATTCTCAGAGATGGGCGTATAAAGGAGCCGTTCTGTGTACATCAAATAATTATTCCTTTTTAATGGGTATTTGCAAAGTAAATATCGTTTTGAGCCAAGCCCCTTCCATGTTATTTTTGGATCACTAGGATATAAGTTTGCTTTCTAGCTACAAGGACCTTAGTGTTTAGACTGATGTCTACATTTGCTGTGAAAATAGGAAATAGTGCGGACCGTGTTATTTAACAGAATGCAGACACTCATATCACGTAATACTCAAGAGAAAATGTCAATAGCAGTGTTGTAAATGTCTGTAAACACAGGGCTGCAGACAGCTAAATGTGACAAAAATTAAAATGTTCCAGAAAACATTTGTGTGAGTTTTTATGAAGTTTTGTCAAAAAATATAAATATAAGCACAGTGGTTCTCTGTATGCAACAACAGACACAGCGTAAGTTTTATTGAACTTATGAATTCGGAATCAGATCTGCTCAGTCAGTGAATTATTCATAGGCATTACTGAGTTCTCAGCTGACTTCCTCTTTTAATTTGTAATCAGTTTTTGGTAATGTAAGATTCTAAATGAAACAGGGAACCATTACTGCAATGTACAGCATTTGTGTAAGTTTGTGGGACTTGCACCATTTTATTTACTAATTGGTTCATATGTCAGTGTGTATTAAAATATACATTTTAAAACAAAAGTTTGTTTGTATAAATTACTAATAGTATTCTTCAGTACATAATGGCATTTAAGTATTTTATTTTTATATTTGTTTTTTTACAACTTTACATTTGGCTCCTAAATGTTTCATTTTTAGAAGGCCATGGCTTTCTCTTCCTTTTAACCCCCCAGATGAAACTTTCTTCATCAGTGGTTCTTGATGCTACACTGATTACAGTTCAATGTGCTCTGTTGTTTTTAAAAGAAGAGCTTCAGAGAGCAGTTAATAAATAACTGGGCTTGTGGGTTTGTGTCAGATACAGTACCACAGTAAATCGATGTTGTGAGACATAAACATCCTGTCAGGGTTCTGTCGCTTCTGTCAAGTTAATCTTTAGCATTGTGACAGAGCCCTGACACTCATATCATGTTTTAAAGATCACCTATTATGCAAAATCCACTTTTACATGGCATTTGAACATAAATATGTATTGGCAGTGTGTGAACACAACCACCCTACAATGATAAAAATCCACCCATTCCTTATTTTTTAATCCCCATTAAACCAAACCAATCTCATTAAGCATGCGGTTTTGATTCTCAAAGCAGTGTGACATCACATAGTTTAGGCCCCATCAACAGCGGCTGACTGACAGTTTCCATCCTCAGTGAGTTGTGTTTGGTTGTACGCTGTCTTCTATTTTCTCCACGCTGGAGCTGCTGTAACGCCAACAATGTCTCGTAAGCAATCCTGGTGTTCTGTGTTTGGATGTACGACTGAACATAAGAGTCTTCATTTTCTTCCAACAGTGGCCCACTGAGGATGCAGTGGATTACTTTTATTTTTGAAGGTAATGCGCCTCGAAATTTATCTAAATACGTATGTCTGCGCAAGCCATTTTGCTCCAGAATGCCCTGTGAATATCATGTTGTTATAGTGCTTAGCTAATGTTCTCTTATCTGCATGCCCTGTTTCATGTTGGGGCGTGGTGTTCAGATCCTGGCCCTCATGTCTTGTTCAGTTTAGGTTTTGTGGTGGGGTTCGGACACTCAAGCTCCATGTTCTGTCTTATGTGAGTGCACGATCTTGAGTTCACTCGGGTCTTGCGTTCTTCTGTCTGTGTAGCATGCGGTTCATGTTTTCGTTGGCCCCGTGCTTTCTCGTTGTCCTGTTTTGTTTTGTCTTGTGCTGTGCAGCACGCAGCTTGTGCTTTTCACTGGCTGCTTTCATGTTGTCATGTTTTGTGTGAACATGCGGCTTGAGTTTTCTCATTAGCTGCGTGTTCTTGTCTTGTTTTGTTCAAGCACATGGCTTTTGTTTGGTTAGTTTCTATGAGGCATGTGCTCTCATGTCTATTGTTTTGACCCTGCCCTTCTTGTTACCTGATTATTGGTTCAGTTGCCCCACCTGTTGTCCTCCTTGTTTGCTCCTTATTTATTTTCCCTGTGTTTGCAGTCCTGTGGCAGTTTGTTGTCGAATGCACGCTTGTTGTTTCCAGCCCTGCCCTGTCCTGACTGAACCTGTCTTGCAGTGCCGTTTTTCATTTCTACATCATTGAGTCCTTGCCTCATCCCTTCACCCAGCCCTGACAGTACAAACTGACCAAAAGAGGACTCAGCAGAGATGGGCATTTTCCTTTTTCTATCTTCCTCCACTGGATTTTCCACCCGCCAGCTATTGGTCCAGCATGTAAATCAGGGGACTGACATGAGGGACCTTTGCCTGCGAATTCCTAACTGAAGTGGACCATCTGGACTACAATAAGGCTGATATTAAGAAGGTTTTTAACATCTGCATTGATCAGCCTGTGGGAGATTGAGAAGCTGGAGAATCTTGGTTTTTGGGACTTCGTTAACCATGTCCCACCACACTGAAGATGCTACAGCACTTCACTCTCATAAAACAGAGGAGGAAAAGTCTTCTTTTGTCCCAAAAGGCCCGGAGGCTGTCCCAGAGCCCGCTCCCAGCCCGAAGACCATCCTGAAGCAACCCAGGCTCCTTGCTTCCTGCCATGCCGGCTCCGCCCTTGATGAACACCCTGCCATCTCCACCCAGGCGCTCTGCCCTTGCTGCCTGCCAAGTCCTGCACGACCTACCTCCCTGTCCCTCTGCTGGGACTCCAGATGCGCTGGAGCCCGCTTGGTCCATCCCTCCAGCCCCGCTCTGGTCGTCCGCCAGGGTTCCTGACCAGCTGGAGCCTCACTGGTCCATCCCTCGAGTCCTGCCCTGGTTGTCCGCTGGGGTTCCTGTTGGCCTTCTGCCAGGACTCCAGAACCGTCCGAGCCTTCCTTGCTCAACCCTCCCATCCCTCCCTGGTCTCTTCTAATGACTTACTGAGCTGATCTGTTGGTACTGTCTTAGCTCTGCTCCCTCCCTTCCCTCATTGTCTGTGTTGTTTGACCCTTTCTGTCTGTAGTCATGTTTGTGCTGGTCTTGTGTTGTCATGTTCCTGTCTTGTTTTTGGGGTTCCTCGTTAGGGATGCCAGGTGCCCCGCAGGAAATTGGCACATGTTGTTTCCAGTCTTTTCCTGTCTTGCCTGATCCTGCCTTGCCTTGCCGCACTGTGCTGTGCCCTGGCCTGCCTGCCTGCTGCCTTCTGCCCCCTCGGGGTAGTTTTGTTGGATTTGTTTCATTTTTAATACAGTAGTGAACATTTAAAGTGGATCAAAACCTTTCATCAAACCAAAACAATTCCTGTTCTTGTCTTGGGACAACTTTGAACAACTTTTTTGATCCACTTCAAATGTTGACTGCTGTATTAATAAAAGTCAGTTGTTCTTGCATCGAGTCCTTGCCTCATGCCTTTCTGTTAAATGCCTTAAATTCTAAACAAAACAAAACCCCCAAAAGATATTCAGAGATTACTGTCCTGGCTTTGTTTAATAGGATTGGACAGTGAACAGTACAACCAGTATTATTTGTATACAAGCTTCTTAGAAGGTAAAGAAGGAAGGTAAACATGGCATAGAATTAACATATATTTGTCATTTTCTGTTTGCAATCTTTGACATGGTGAAATGCATTTTGCACTGACCTTCATGAGCATGAGTAAATAAAACTCCACATTGAACAATATAAATTAATATTAATTTAACTCCATATTAAATGGATACACATTCATAATCTCAAGTCATGGTATTCCCTCATGCTGGTAATTTCACTATTTTTGCCATTGTTGTCATAGTGTATTATTTTCCCATGCACTTTTAAAAATACAAGATTTTTCCTTTCTTTAAGCAATCTGGATAAACCTTATGTAACCCCTGTTACATGATTGCTGCTGTGAAAATTATTATATACATCAGTGTTTAAATTCAATATAATGGCCATTCATATGAATGAAAATCTATATAGATTTTCATTCATATGAATGAATAGGCAGCCGTGGCCTAATAGTTAGGAAGTCGGGCTTGTAACTGAAAGGTTGTGGGTTCGAGTCCCAGGTCTGGCAGGGATTGAAGGTGGTGGGAGTGAACAACCAGCGCTCTCTCCACCCTCAATACCACGACTGAGGTGAGTCCCTTGAGCAAGGCACCGATCCCCCAACTGCTCCCCGGGTACTGCAGCGATAGCAATATGGCTGCCCACTGCTCTGGGTGTGTGTGTCTGATCACTTCTCACTACTGTGTGTGCACTTGGATGGGTTAAATGCAGAGCACAAATTCTGAGTATGGGTCACCATACTTGGCCACACGTCATGTCCTTTCCTTTTCCTTCCTTCCTAGATTGGAAAAAAATATCTATATAAGTGTTTTTGGATTGAACTAAGAAATTAAAAGCAGCCAATCGGAGCATTAGGTTGTTGGCTCCACCCACTTGCGTGCGGCTAGCGTTGTACAAGCTAATAGATTGATACAGAGCGACAGAGAAACCTGATCGGATGACAGAGTGTTACAAAAACAGGAAAAAAAGATCTTTATTTCTTTCAATCTTCGTATTAACTGAGCAAAACAGCTCGTAAGCACAAGACATTGGATGATTCAGCGTGTTTGTGTTACTCCTGCACCACAAAACTTGCGTGTGGAGTTGTGTGATTGTGTCAGGCTGCATATTCAGTGCATCACTGCGGTTCGCTGGCGCCATGTTAATTTTGTGTACCTGTGAAAACAGACAAGAATGGACAAGGCCGGGTTTTTTCCTTGTGAAAATAAACTTCACTGGAGATTCCTGTAATTGATGGTGAGCCTCCCACCTTGACTGAAAGGATAATGGACCTGGAACAAAGGACAGTTTTCATTATAGTTTCTTCAGCCAAGTAAGAGAATGTTGTTTCCAATGACTGAGACTATTTTTTTCCTTGGGAACTGAGAATCTGAGGAGCATCAATCCCACTTTAAAGGAAAAGACTGCACAAACTGGACAAGCAGATTGACAATTGACTCTGAAAGATTATTTTGCATACTGCAGTTATCTGTTGATTATCACTAACTGTGGTCATTTAATTTGATTGATTGTGAGAGTGATTTATTGTGTAATGTATAGTTAATTAGTGGGTGCACCCAAGGGTATAGTTATTGTTTTTCCCTGTTTTATTGTTATTGTTGTTATATGTTTTGAAGAAAAAGAGTACTTACTGAAGGAAAAACAGAAACAAAATCCTAAACAATTCACAGTAGAAATTTAAGTTGTGGTTAACTCACCTATTGCCTCTGATATTTACTCAGCACCCCCCGCCGCCTCACATAAAGTGCCTAGTTCTTCTGAGGTTAACTGCCTCATCCATCCGAGAGAGAGAACTACCCCGTTATTGAGGTGTTACACTTAACTCACTTGTACTTAAACACAAATATCTTTAATTTGTTTTTATTTTTGTTTGTTTTGTCTTACATTATAACAGCAATGTTTTTGGAAAGATCACTTTTCTTGTACTGAAGATGAGCTGCTGGCCTAAGATTTTGGCACTGAAATGTGTATATTTAATTAACATGCACAAATTGGCTGACAAACATCATAATCAGTCTAAAGCTCTTTGGGTTTCTTCAAAAAGAAATTCTGACATATATACTCGTAATGAGTTTGTTCTGACCATGTTAAAATCAGTGCTGTTTTGTAGAGTAAATATCAGGCAAAGGCACACCCTGACGGACACACACACACACACACACACACACACATACACATGTGTGGTCTCAAATGGTCTCAAATAGACAAAACTTTCTACATTTTTTTCCCCTCTCAAACTAAACATTCTCTGAAACAGATCAACAGATCATCAGAGATACTGTATGACTGACCTGGATCTGATTCATCAGATCGGACAGTAAATCTAAATTTCCCCTCCCGAGAATCGGTGCAAAAAGCTTGTCAAGCACCTCGATCGGTTCCGATGTTCGGCACAGATTACCTGGTAATGTGAGATGTTCACAGATCGAATCTTGCACCTACCGTTCGGGGCCGCCACAGTCATATCAAACATGTTTTATATTTAGGATTTTACATCAGGATGATCACGGCTATGAAACTGCTTCTTATGTTTTTGTAGTAACACTGTCTGTATAATATGTTGAAAACATACCACAACCGCATGGTGCAAGGAAAGCTCTGGAGTGAAATCGTCTCAGTTTTGAACATACTGAGTGAGTGCATAAAGCTGCTAGCACGCTAATTAGTAAACATTAGCTGCTCAAAAAATGACTCTCTGTTGCTTAAGATCACGTGAAGCACCCTCCATCACAATAATCTTAATAATATCTTGAAGTGTGTGATGTGCCACAATTTTCAAATCTTGTAGTGTGTGCATGTTTAAGATTTCAGGGAAGATAATCTGCAAAGATCCTCCTTATGTGTGCGCTGCAACTAGATTTCATAATCAGTTAGGATTTGAACAATCCTGTAGTGTGAGCCCGGCTTTAGTCACATTTTAGTCATTTGAGTCTTTCATAGTTTTATTCAACGAAAAGTCATTGCATTTTTGTCAACTTTTAGTCATTACTTTTAGTCAAACTGCAGTTACCAACATTTATTTTGGTAGCTATTTTAGTCTTCAAACAAAAATAATCATTAATTCTTTAGACCAAATCAAAACTTATGATAAATTTGAATCAAGGATTGAATTTGGGAAAACTTGAATAAATTATGACATTTTTTTTTTTTTGGGTGAACTACCCCTTTAACAGTATGGAAAAAGGAGTACTTATTATTATACTCGTACTTTTACTTATTATTATATAATTATTATTATTGTAGTTGTTCATTTTTGTATATATAAAAAAATATATAAAAGTGAACCAATATAAATTCTTAAATCACAGTCAATCTCTTGGTCTATGCTGTTTTCAGTTGATGAATGAACAGTACATAGTGCATATTCCTTTCAATAAATAGCAATAGGCTATGCTTTGTGTTACTTTTGATATCAAACAAAGTCTCCTTAGGAAATTCTTAGTCAAATTTAAGCAATAAGTACCGTTTTGGCACTGTTTAATGTAGCGTGATAGATTGTTGTAGCTTTTGTGTACTTGCCTGTGCGTAATCAAACACATAGGAAAACATTTGTGATCATTTTGTTTTTGTTCTGTATCCCGTGGTCTGCTGACTGGAGCGCACTCACCACCAACTGGACAGGAGTGGGAATTACAGCTACAATTTACAATACATCACCCTCAGTGTAATCTGTCTAAATGACTGACGGCCATCAGATTTTTCCGTCACAGGTAAAAAAATTTTATCAATAAATGGAAATTTTCAGTTAACGCAAACTCTGATATATATATGTATATATATATATATATATATATATATATATATATATAATTTATTTAGAATTATAAGAGGCACAATAAGACAAAAACGTTAGACATACAAATTAAACTCATTTTTTAGATACATTTAGTTTAATTATACATTTAGTTAACATATTTTGGTTAACATTAATGACAGATAGGTATTTAATTAGGAATGCTGTCCCTTTAAGACGGAAGGCATGCATGTAATACTGACACATTCAGTTTTTACCCACCAGTTTACGTTCACTTAAGCCATAAGTGAACATAATTTAAGTGAGATACTCACATTTGGACTACTGTGTGTGCATTTAAGCACTAAGAACTGATCGCACGCTGTCTGAGAACAGAATAAGTGGAGCCTGCACGAGAGAGAGCACTTCTGGTGTGTGTCTATCAGTGCGATTCTGCCTATCCTGCCTTCACTAACTTTAAGTTAATCGACAACGAATTGTGACTACTGGGGAAAATGGGGCATCTGGTGATTCTAACCCTTCAGATGCTGAGGCCATTGTTTTAGATCGCAAGTTGACGTTTTGGTCGCCTGTCTTTCCATTACGGCTGCCATGCTGAGACTAGACATGCAAACGCCCCTTATCCACTTGCAATCTAATGACAGAGACGCACATTTTGAAAGAGGACAGTAAGCCTATAGGATGTATTTTCAATGTCTGGTAGTCCTCAAATAACATTCTCGTCCCGTCTCGTCTTGGTAACGAAGCGGCGGCATAAGTTTTGTCATACTTTTTATCATCAGATATTAGTTTTAGCTCGTCAAAGTCTTGTCTTCGTCACAGAAAAAATGTTTGCTAACGAATATTTTTTGTTGTCGTCTTTGTTGACTTAATGAACCCTGCCCTTTATTGCCATGCCTTGCCCAGGTTTTTTAATCTCTGTTTGGTGGCTGCCTGCCCCTACCATTGTCTGTTTTTGGATTACCCTTTTGTTTTTCCCTGTGACATTATTGTTTTGCTGGTGTCTGACCCTCCCTGTTTTGACTACGCTCTTTTAATAAAGCTTGCACTTGGAACCCTTACTCCGTCCATTACAAAACACTCAGCCAAACCCAGATCTAGCGGCTTTATTGAGTGATCCAGGCCAATCATGGTAGTCAGGTTAGTTCACTTCCATTAGTGAATGCATTCCCTCTAGGACCATGTTCAAGATTTTCTGGGCATTTCATATCTCTCTGATCTCTTCAGAACCTCTTCACATCACCGCTGCCATTCCAGAGTCTCGTCCCGTCATGGCCCCCATTCCAGATTCTTGTCCCATCCTGGCCGCCAATTCCAGATTCTTGTCCCGTCCTGGCCGCCATTCCAGAGTCTTGTCCCGTCCTGGCCGCCATTCTAGATTCTTCTCCCGTCCTGGCCGCCATTCCAGAGTCTTGTCCCGTCCTGGCCGCCATTCCAGAGTCTTGTCCCATCCTGGCCGCCATTCCAGATTCTTGTCCCGTCCTGGCCGCCATTCCAGTCTCTTGTCCCATCCTGGTCGCCATTCCAGAGTCTTGTCCCATCCTGGCCGCCATTCCAGATTCTTGTCCCATCCTGGCCGCCATTCCAGAGTCTTGTCCCATCCTGGCCACCATTCCAGTCTCTTGTCCCATCCTGGCCGGCATTCCAGAGTCTTGTCCCATCCTGGCCGCCATTCCAGATTCTTGTCTCATCCTGGCCGCCATTCCAGAGTCTTGTCCCGACCTAGCTGCCATTCCAGTCTCTTATCCCATCCTGGTCGCCATTCCAGAGTCTTGTCCCATCCTGGCCGCCATTCCAGATTCTTGTCCCGTCCTGGCCACCATTCCAGAGTCTGGTCCCATCCTGGCCGCCATTCCAGTCTCTTGTCCCATCCTGGTTGCCATTACAGAGTCTTTTCCCATCCTGGCCACCATTCCAGATTCTTGTCCCGTCCTGGCCGCCATTTCAGTGTCTCTTCCCAAAAGGGCTGCTAGCTCAGTACCTCTCCACAAGATGGCCACCAGTTCAGAGCCTCTTCACAAGATTGGCGCTGGTCCAGAGCCCCTTCAAAAAGCTGCCACCAGCCCAGAGCCTCCAGCTATCTGGCCACCACACCAGAGCCTCCAACCATCATGAATGTTACGGCACACTCTTCAGCCGTCATGGATGCCTCTTCAGTTTTACCAATCATCGCCCACAAGCTCAGTGTTCTTAGAGTTTGTCCCACTTTCTGTGGCTCTTCCAGTAATGACGGTTGCCGTTTTCTGCTCCAGAGCTCACTCAAGCCCTAGAGCTCAGTCCTGTGTTGGTGCCAGCCTGTGAGTTTTCTACCCTCTTGTTTTGCCTTGTGACATTGTTGTTTTGCTGGTGTTTGACCCTGCCTGTCTTGACTGCACTCTTTTAATAAAGCTTGCACTTGGATCCCCTACTCTGTTGTCACGCTGTCTGTTACAAGTATGTTCAGATTACATTCAAACTACACACATTTATACTATATAGAGCACTTTTTTAACGGTTTCTGCCTAAACAAAAAGTGATATATCTAAACTGTTTGTACATTCTGTTTAGCTATCTCATGCTTCTGCATCTGAAAAACGTCCTTCAGGCATCATTAAAGAAGTGCCAACTATAGAACTGCATGAAACCTGTAAAGTCATCTGCATAATCATCGTGAATTCTGTTTAATCACCGTGCATCGTTACGCAACCAAAGATACCACTTTTGTTTTAGTTTAATTCACTGCTACTATATGTACACTAGCCAAGATTAAGAGCATGTCAGCAGCAAACAGCTTGGAAAGACTATTATGTGTGTGGTCAAGCAGACAAAAAATTCAAAGTACATAAAATATTTACTTATGTTTAACATAATAGGAACATCATTTGGAATCACAACTAGGGTTGCTCAATAATTGTATTGTGATGCAACAGTTGGCTTTTACCAGGCTTTATCAGTGACTGTTTTATAGTGACGGATTTCCTGAGGTCTGAATGTGGTAAACAGTAAATGAACTGTTTACCACACTCTTTTTATACACTCTTCACATACACTCTCAGAGTTTTAAACACTAGATGTTTGTGTGACACAGCTTAACATATCAACTACTCAACACCAGTAAAATGGTGCAGTACAATAATTGTGCTTTACAGTAATCACATGAAAACTACACAGAAAATGTCTCACGGTGTGTCATGAGCTTTTCCTCCAGCTCATGCATACAACTCAAAAACATAGAGTGTATGAAGGGAAGGAAACTGTGACTCAGATCAGTGGTTTTTTACACTTTTTAAGAGTGACCTTAAAGCGTGGATTCTGACTAACTGAAAAGCCTCTGGTTGCACCCAAATCAACAGATGTGTCTGATTAGCTACAATGTTAATCACTGCAAAAACTGTAAAGAACCTTTGATTCTCTCCAAAGCGCAAACACAAAAAGCCTTTTTGAAAAGAGCTTTTCATTTTGTTTTCAGTTTTTGTGATTAAAGTTATATTTGCTGGTTCCTGTTTCCTTCTTCCATGAGCCTTAAACTTTGTTACATACATATATACATTTTCCTTACATTTTTAAGGCCCATTTTAAAGACCCAGGGTTTGAAAACCACTGGTTCAGACTATGAAGAAGTTTCTTTATTCTCAATTTTTTTTTTTTTCACGCCAGAGCCTGTCGCAAAGATGGCCGCCACGCCAGAGCCTGTCGCAAAGATGGCCGCCATGCCAGAGCCTGTCGCAAAGATGGCCGCCACGCCAGAGCTGGTCGCAAAGATGGCAGCCAGGCCAGCGTCCGCTAACGCCACGTCAGCCAAGCCAGCGCCCGCTAACGCTACGTCAGCCAAGCCAGCGCCCGCTAACGCCACGTCAGCCAAGCCAGTGCCCGCTAACGCCACGTCAGCCAAGCCAGCGCCCGCTAATGCCACGTCAGCCAAGCCAGCGCCCGCTAACGCCTCGTCAGCCAAGCCACGGCCTGCTAACGCCATGTCAACCAAGCCACGGCCTGTTCCCGTCAGGTCCTCTGCTCCTGAGTCTGCACCCATCATGGCCGCCCTTCCTGAAGCAGTTCCTGAGTCAAGTCACAGAACAGCGGCTGTTCCTACTAAGTCTAGTCAAGTCACAGCCGGGGTCCCTGAATCAAGCAAAGTTCAAGCTATGGTTCCCGAGCCAAACCGATTCAAAGCTGCCGCTCCTGAGTCAAGCAAGAACCAAGCTGCCGCTCCTGAGTCAACTGAGTCAAATGTCAGGACCGCTGTTCCTGAGCAAAGTACGGTCAAGGCTGAGGTTCTTGTGTCAAGCAAAGTCAGAACGGATCCTCCTGAGTCAAGTCAGGCCGCAACTGGTCTCCACGAACCAAGTCAAGTCACTGCCGATCTCCAAGAACCAAGTCAAACCACGGCTGACCTTCACGACCCAGGTCAGGTCACAGTTGATCTTCACAAGTCCAGTCAGGCCTCAGCCAGTCACCACAAATCAAGTCAAGCCACAGGTGATCTTCATGAGCCAAGTCAAGTCACAGCTGATCTCCATGAGTCAAATCTGGTCATTACTGATCTTCACGAGCCAAGTCAAACCACAGCTGATCTTCATGTGCCAAGTGAAGTTGTTCCAGAGTCAAGTCATGCCCCGCCTGGCGGTCCAGAGTCAAGTCACATCCCGTCTGACGGCCCAGAGTGAAGTCACGTCCCGCCTGACGGCCCAGAGCCTCCTCATGTCTCATCAGACCTTCCAGTGCCTCGTCATGTCTCGTCTATTTGTCCAGAGCCAAGTCACGTCTCGTCTGACCTTCCAGAGCCTTGCCATGCCTTGTCTGACATCCCAAGATCACGGCCTATCATGATGGCCGACGTGCTGGACCCACCACTAGCATCAGTGAGGGCAGCGAACATCCCAGTGGCATCAATACCTTCTAGACCCACCTTTAAAGAGGTCCTGCCACCCGCCACTGCTCTTCCCTTAATGGCGGTTGCCATTTGGTGTGTGTGGTCTGCACACTGTGCTCCTGAGGTCACGTCTGTTCATAAGTCCGCCCCTGAGATCACGTCTGTTCTCAAGCCTGCTCCAGAGGTCCCGTCTGGTCCCAAGTCTGCTCCAGAGGTCCCGTCTGGTCTCAAGTCCGCTCCAGAGGCCTCCCCCGTCGGAGAAGCTGCGCCAATGCCTCCAGAGGTGTCAGCGCCAGCTGTAGAACCTCTTATGGAGGGGGCGTTAACCTCTAAACGCTCTGCTTCTCCCTTTCTTCTGTCTGCCTCCTCTGTCACTGTTCTCCCCAGGTCCCAGTCCATTATGCGGATTCCTGCTCAGCCCTGGAGGGCCCTGGCGCCTCCTGTTCCGCCCTGGAGGGCCCTAGGCGCTTCCTGCTCAGCCCAGGAGGGCCCTGGCGCCTTCTGTTCCGCCCTGGAGGGCCTCGGCGCCTCCTGTTCTGCCCTGGAGGGCTCCTGCCCCTCCTGCTCTTCTGTTTGTCTCCTCTATCCCTGCTCTCCCCAGGTCCCAGCCCATGACGCAGGCCCCCGCTCTGCCCTGGAGGGTCCCTGCGCCTCTTGTTCCGCCCTGGAGGGCTTTGGTGCCTCCTGCTCCGCCTCCGTCCTGGAGTGCTCCTGCTCCGCCTCTGGCCCCGCCCTGGGGGGCTCCTGCGCCTCCTGCTCCGCCTCCGGCTCCGCCCTGGAGGGCTTCTGCGCCTCCTGCTCCGCCATGGAGGGCTCCTGCGCCTCCTGCTCCGGCTCCGCCCTGGAAGGCTTCCTCCCTGCCGGTTCTGCCTCAGTCTCCTGGCCCTTCCACCGCTCCCCAGGACTGTTTTGCTGTTGGAATGTCTGGAAGCCGCTCCTTGGGGGGGGGGCTATGTTACGAATCTGGTCGGTGTTCCGTGGTCCGCTCACCACCAGATGTCACTCTCACCCCATCATTACACTCTGACTGTTGCACCACACCTACATCTCCCAGTATCCACCGCGCTGATTGTATCTGTCCCCGTGACCAATCAGCAGCTCTATAAAAGCCCCGGACTTTCCCCATGCAAACCACGGAGTATTGTGAGTTGTTCTTGTGTTCTATTGTTAGCGTTCCCTAGTTTCGTTATTCCCGAGTTCCTAGTTCCCAGTGTTTAGTCCCCACACCTGGCCCTTCTCGTCTCGACTGCTCGCCGCCTGCCTACCTGACTCTCGCTCATGTTTTTGGATTATTCTCTACGTCTCTCCTGTGATATTCCTGTTTGCTCCTGTTTGACCCTACCTGTCTGACCATGTCTTTGCCTCGTCCATTAAATAAAAGCTCGCATTTGGATCCGCTCGCCTCTCGTCTCTCACTCCCCGTTACATCCTGTGATTTGTCCCGGAATCATTTGATTTTAGTTCATTCACACTGCCAATAATTTTCCAAAATATATGTGTGCATCCACACACAACCTGTAAAGATCCCGTAAAGACACATGACATTTGGATGTGATGTGTAATGTGATGCGTACAGTTAAACAGGCGAACACTTCTTCTGCTTCTGCACGGATAGTGATAGTAAGGAGCTCCCTGATCGCTAATTCATTTCAGTTTGCAGATATTTTTCCGATCTAAACATTTATCTGCCTTCAAAACAACTGGTAAAAGAGTTGCACGATAACCTGCATCATCACTACAACACAGCCTTTACAGCATTGGTTCTGGCTTTTGTTCACACAACGCTTGTTCTGGGACTGGTCCCAGCAATGTTACTAGGTCCCCAAACCGGGATCGTTCCTGAAACAAACGCTGTGTGAACAAAAGCCAGGCATGTTTGTGTTCGCACGGAAGGCATTTCGGCAATTTTCCGGAAATTAACACGCAGTGTGAAAGGGGCTTTAGACTTCTTCCATACAAAGATTTTTTTTCTTGAACTGTAGGGACTGCAGTACAAACTCTAAGCAATAACGTGCTTTCATCATCATATGTAAACCTAACTTGTGCAGCGATTGGAGGAAACAAACATACCTCTAATAATAAGAAATATGAAGTCAGGACTAGTCTGTATGGCCTGAATAAAGCAAACCAGTATCTTACCAGTAAAGCTTGATGGATGACGATTGCAATGGAGTTAAAGACTATTACAGTGACATACAGGAGTCGTACATTATTAGACACACGTGAGTCCATCATATTAATGTGCAAATAAATAAACCGTGTATGTGCGCTCTTTGATAGCTTTTTGCACAAGCACATTTCAGTATGGTTGCAAGTCTGGCAAGTGTTTTATAATGGACACTTGATGAAGAAGCGTGTTTTTATAGGAGTTTGCAATTGTCACATTAGACAAAATCAGAATGTTTTCATTGGCTTTTTAAAATCTGTCTTTTGGGGCTTAATAATTCTGAATGTGATCAAACATTAGTGCTGTGAAAATTAGCGTGTTAACGATTAATTTTTCCATATTTAATGCAGTTGCCACAGCGGTGGAGCCATCCCACTCACAACTGCTGTTTCTATCTGTTTTTTCTTGACAAGAATCGCTTTTATTTAGATGCAGAACATCTTTACAACCACATCAAACAGGAGACGTTTCAGATGTGCACTCCAACTTCACGTCAGCACTAGGAAGAAGTAGCGTGTGCACAAAGGCGTCAGCACGTGCTGTAGCCAGTATCATCTCAAATCAAAGCGCAAAAAAACTACATGCATACAGTGTCGTAGTTATGTTGTCAGTTAAGTCATGAAATTACCAAAAAGGTGATTAAAGCTGCCTGTGCATGCATGTAACATTTGTTATATATGAGTCACAGAAAAGGTTATAGAGAGTGGTGAGAAAATATGATGCGTGTCAGATCCGCATCGTGTTCAGCAGCAGCAGCTCTTAAAGTACTAGCAGCCAAATCACCAAATAACGCAGCTGCTGTGACGTCTTGTTAATCAAGAACAAAAGATAAAAGAGGAAATCAATAACTTTTGTAGCTTTAAGGATTCATCAATGTTTACCTTAGAATTTAGTGTTTCAATTTATGTTTTTTGAGGAGAACATTTCAGGATTGTTCTGCATAATGTGGACTTCATTTTTGCCCCCAAGTTTGGTCTCCCAAAATGCAGTTTAAATGCGGCTTCAAATTGCGCTAAACAATCCCAGCCAAGGAAGAAGGGTTTTCTAATTTATATATATTTCAAACCTCAAATGCTCGTCTTGACTAGGTCTGTCTGAACTTTGCTTTTTCCAGTTCAAGACAGTTAGGGTATGTTGAAAAACTCCCATTTAATTTTCTCCCCCAACATCAAAATCGTTCTACATCGCTGTTGTACCGTTTTTTGTAAAGGGTTTTTGATATTCTTTGCATGTTCACTTTGTAAACACTGGGGCGGTACTTCTGCAGCAAAGTAGGATGATTTGGAACTGTCTTGAACCGGAAAAAACAGAGTTTAGACAGACCTAGACAAGATGAGCATTTGAGGTTAAAAAGTATCTAAATTGTAATTTTTTTGTTAGAAATTAACCAATCGTTTTGCTAGATAAGACCCTTCTTCCTTGGCTGGGATCATTCAGAGCCCTTTGAAGCTGCAAGTTTGGATATACAAACTTGGGGGCACCATAGAAGTCCAGTATATGGAGAAAAATCTTGAAATGTTTTCCTCAAGAAACTCTAAATTCAAAAATTATCTGTAAATTTTTGTTCTGGGAGTGAACTTCTCCTTTAATTTGAAGATTAAATGTGAAATGATTGGAATATAAAAGTATATTTAAAAACTTTAATGCTAGGTGAAATTAATCGCAATTAATTTCAGAAAAATGTGATTAATTAGGTTTTTTGTTAATTGATTGACAGCACTAATCTGTATATATTTATAAGCAGTCAGCTTAAGGTGACTGGTATAATGCCCTGTTGGCATCTCCATGTGATCCTGTTTGGTATCGCAGCTCGACTTTTAGTTATAAAAATGCTTGGGAACAAACGTGTCATTTATTGATGCTGAACTGTATAAGTTGTTAAGCATGGAAAATAAGAACATTTTAAAAATTAAAAACTTGGTTAGACAATTATCTTCATTTAAAATGTTTCAAGTCTTAATATTTTTTTTTTTTTGTCATGCTGGGATAAATCATACTGGGATGTATGCTAAAATTGTTTGGACGTTGCGCCCTAGAAAATTTTCCACCAGCCGCCATGTCTATCCAAACCTTTATGTCTTTGCTTTTTTCTTCGTATAATGGTAGTCAAAGTTTTTGGATGTCATATAATAGTAGTCACTGACTTGCACAGTACAGACAAGAGCAGCTCTTCAAAATATCTTCTTTTGTGTTCAATAGACGATAGAAAGTCACAAAGGTTTCGAATTGACAAAGGTGAGTAAATTAATGGGTGAACTATCACTTTAACATCTCTAGTTTGCTCAGTTTCATTCACTTCTAGCACCACAGAATGTTCCCTTTCTCAAACTATCAGAAGAAAGTGGGGTAGGTGGGGGGGTCACACCAGACGAGCATTTGATTGGCCACTGCCCTTTGCATTCTTTGACCATCATTGGCTGAAATGAAGGGGAAAAACCCTTCTCTAGCTCACATAACCCTTCCTCCCAGTCATGAGGTGCTGCCATGGGCTAATTCTGTACTCGGCACTCGTATTACCCTGAGAGAGAACGAAAAAGAGTGTGACTGTTTGTGTGTGTGTGTGTGTGTGTGTATGTGAGTGAGACAGGGAGGGAGGGGCAAGCAAGTTGTACCCAGGGTGATAGGGGGAGGGGGTTGAGAATGCAAAAGAAGCAACAGCTTGAGATTTCTAGGGAACCGGGACGAAAGGAAAGTCTGAGCAGCTCCTATAAGACAAGGAAGTATAGAAGGAAGGATGAGGTGGAGAACGCATGGACAAATAACGTAGATTCCTTAAAGGAACAGCGGGCAAGAAAAGAGCGGAGGAATTTTTGTTCTTGTGCAAGACATCAAGACATGAGAAGAAAGTGAGCTGAAAGATTAAGGAAAGAGCAAAGCAACAGAGAAGTGATAAAAACCAGGCCTGTCAGTAGAGAAAAGAAGAGAAAGAGAGAGAAAAAGAGTGCAAGTAGCAGTTAAATTAAGAGGAGGGAGGGAGAGTGAGGAGATTAACAGTCTGAGAAAGAGAGAGAGAGAGTAAGAAAAGGGTGCAGTCGTCAAGAAACGGACCCAGTGATAAAATAACGAGAGGACGGCACGGGAAAAGAGGAAGTCGTCGGCAATGGAAACAGCCACATTTAAATGAGAGTTTACGAGAGCACATGCATTTCAGCGGCTATGTGTGCGCCAAAGCTCGTGTGTGAGAGTGGATGCGCGTTATGAAGACTCTTATGCTCTGGCTCCTTCCTGTCATCCTTCTGTGTTCCTTCTGCAGTGTGGCCTTTTGGATTTTCATCTCTAACAAGTGAGTATATCAATTTCAATCTCTGTGTGTATCTTTTCTATCCTTTTATTTGGAGAGTAAACTTTAAAAGACCTGAGTGTTAAAACATATCGGTACGGTCTGCTGACTACCCAGACTGAAATTAAGTTTTTTTTTTCCAGTCAAGTTAGTCACCAATTTTTTTTCAAAAAAAAAATTAAAGAGTCAAGGCCTCTTTAATCTTTGTACTGTCAGATACACGCAGACATCTGATTTAATAAAAGATTACATTACATTATTAAAAAGGTTTTAATGAGAGCAAAGCAAGACAATGCTTTTGGGAAAAAAGGTTTTAGAATGCTGGAAAGGTCTAAAAGTTGGACTTTAGATGTTTGTTGTTTACTCTGTTTGACTAAAGTTTCATATCACATTTCACATTTGTTAATAATTGAAAGTTTCATCTGCATGTCTAAACATTGATCTCTTGAATTTACATCTGTGTAACTCAATAAACTTGAACATTCACTTTAGTCACAACAAAAGCTTCAGTTATTATCTAAGACTAATGTATAGCCAAAAAAATATTCACCCAGATAATACATATACAATGTATCAATAATATTTTATCACACTGATATACAGATTTCCTACCGTAAATTGCTAAGAACTTCATTTGGACAACTTTAAAGGCAATTTTCTCAATGTGGTGATTTTTTTTTTTTGCATCCTCAGATTCAAGATTTTCAAATAGTTGTATCTCGGCCAAATATTGTTGTATATATGTCGTATTATAATCTTATATAACGTTACGACTGGTTTTATGGTCCAGGGTCACATTTATATATAGGCTGCAATACAGTTTTGCACTTCATTTGACAGAACATTTACTGACTGAAACACAATCAGTTCAAGTATGAAGAACAACCATCTTCAAATTAACCATGATAATTAAATAAACAACTAAATGCCATTTATTAAATGGCTTTTTATAAAACATAATTATGATTGGTCAACTGCAGTATTAAGTGGTCAGATATATTCACTGCCGCCCATTTTGTTTCATACAGAAACAAATGGCAACATCTTGTGTTTCATTTTGTTATTGCATTGATATCAGAAAGCATCAGTTCAGTATTAATATTAACAATAAAATAATATTGTTGCATCATGTCAAGGCTTATATTTCAATTATAACTGGCTGATTGTAAATTATCTCTTGCGTAACACATAATAAACACAGCTTATTTTCTCCAAATATTCCTGTATATGCAGAATATAACGCAACTGCATGGGAATGAAAAGAAAAATTAACTTTGTTAAGAATCAGCATAATAATGCAGAAACTTGGCAGGATGATCTTTCTTAATTTATTGTGCATGTTTGTTCTCTCAGTGTCTGCGATGGCCTCTGTAACACACTGGGTATTTTTACAGTCATCATGATTGATTATCAAATTCCATAATGAATTACATTTTCACAAAATTTCACCCCCGTAGTTGTAAGTATGCCTCCTTCAGACAGATATTGGTTTGTTTACATTCTCGCTCTCAAGTCAGCTGTAACACAGTAAGTGTGTTGAACAGCTGATAAGCACTCTGTGGTAGGTTAAAGCATTCTGAATCTGGACAATGAAATTAAGATACTGTGAGAAGTTGGATGAGGTAACAATAGAGAAGTTTAGAAAAGTTGGATCAGCTAAAAATAGCTCCTCAAGTAACATTTTCATGTTATTGCCTGAGTATTGTCACGGTTTCTGTTAGTTTGCGCTTGGCCTTAGTTCATCTGTTGTCATGGTTATTCATTTGATGTTCAGGTGTATGTGTATAATTGTCATGTTTATGTTAGTTCAGTCCTGTTTGTGTTTGGTTGTCTGGTGTCATCATTGTTACCACTGTGTTTGGACTGTTGCTCTGTTTTGGTTTATTGTCTTGTGGATTATTCTGCCTTTATTCATCTTCGTCAGAGATGAAAAAAACACACACATCCTACACTCAAGCAGAAGTTTAGATACACATGTTTAAAAATACTCTGATAAAAGCAGAAGTACTCTGACATGTACTTAAGTAAAAAGTAGCCATTACTACTACCGGTTTTAGTGTCTCGCTGGATCTCACGTCATATTGACACATTAATACAAAATAACTTACATTTACATTTTTGTTTGCTAATGAATGTATCAAGGCTGAACAACCACCATGTAGAACAGGGCCGGACTGGGACAAAATGTCAGGCTGGGAAATCATCCAACCCATCCCATACACCCACAACAAATTCTGAAACCACGGACAACCCTATTTTTTTGTATGACCATCACATTTAAAAAAGGGTTTAAAACCTTAGGCTTGGGGCCATGCAAACTAATTAAAGGTTCTCTCTTCCATTTTCCTTTTCAGTCTTTTCATTTTCCATGGTATCTCACTTTGTGTTTATTTTTTTTACTTCTTTTAACTTTCTTGTAACTGTCACTTCTCCCATTAGCCATCTACTGTTATGACCAGAACTGTCTCCACCTCATTGTATTCTGTTCGAAATAACACTTTATTATTTTAGTTAGTTTAGTTTAGTTTAAAGTATTACATTATGACCATGTGTTGTTGTTTTATCTTAAAATTACTTTTAACAAAACTATATTTTCTAAATTGCCTAAATCTCAAAATTAGTACAATAATAATTACATCATGGCAACAGCTTTACAGAAAAATCCTAATACTGAACATGTTACTATAACTGACTATATGCATGGATTATTTCCTTGTTTCAGACAAGCCAGCTCAGTCATTTCCATTCAACTGTACTGTGTCGTAATAAGAGTGTCCTTTGCTCGTTTTTTCTACATAATCCATTCACAATTCAAAGAAAAGTTTTGTTTGTCTAAGAGGACCAAATGTCAATGCATACCGTTTCAATAATGACAAACGCGAGTGTAAAAAATTACACGAGTAAATCCGTTTAATATGCGCGAATCATTGCTATAATTGACAATAATGGCCGAACAAAACATTTGACAAGCCGATGTCAAAAATAGAGTTATGCATTAAATGATTCAGACTAAATTCAGAGTAAGAAAACTACAGCAGTAACAAGTTTGTGTTGGTTGAATATAGGCTATTTAATAGCTTTTACAGTTCAAGATAAAACTGTTATTAAATGTATGTAAAAAGATGTAGTTATTAAATTAAATTTAAAATATTTCAAATTCATACTGATTCATATTGAATGCATTATTTAATTCTTTAATAATTTAATTCTTTAATAATTCTTTAATTATTATTTTCCCAGTTTCTGACAAAAGTAGCCTTAAGAGTCTCCACCAAAATATAGCACATATCAAATGAGCTACACTGGAAATTTACGAGCTGACGTATCATTATGCAGAAGTTCTAAAGAACGCTCCGTGCATATGGTCAATTAACCATTGTTTATTACAATAAAACTATAGTAACCATGTTTTGACGATTGATTACAATGTTTTATTTTACAGCCATAGTTTTACTACAAAATTCATTGTTAGACTATGGTTAGTGTAGCAAAACCATGTTTGTGGTAACCATGGTTTTTGGTTTTAATTTTCGTAAGGATTGTGTTGATATATCTGTGACCTTTCCCTTATTATTTGCTGTTACACTGGCAACAGCAGTCTTTAATCACAACAAGGCATGTGGGAGATTAAACTCCCTGAGAACTTCTCCACCATAGGTAATGTGAATTAGGCTTGTTATTTAGATGCCAAATTACGGGAAACAAACTTAAGATAAGTATAATTAAAGTGGATTACAGTGAATCACATTGGTAACTTTATTATGCTAAATTGCAAGGACTCATAAAGAGTAAACCTACAAAAAGACTAACTTTAGTTTGGATGGGTAAGGCTAGAAGGGATACAGCTGTGGCTACTGGGCATGCCCACATCAATCTAACATTGTTTTTGTCACACTGTACAACAATAATACTGTTTTTGTATTATAGTAAGGGCTAAGTTTAGAGTTGGGGTTGGGGTTGGCGTAGACGTTAATAAAACACAATCTAATAGGTAGAAAAAATAATTTCATTGTTAGTTTCTGGCGTGAGCTATATCCCTTCTAGCCACAACCAGTTTGGATGGTCAAAGGTCACCTGTGGCACCCAACATCTCACAGTAGTTTTTCGGTAGTATTAAGGTAATTTGTTTCAATAAGGCTATTTGTGTTTAGATAAATTGAAATTTAACAACATCTGTCTTGTAATGCAAAATTAAATACTTGAAACAAATGAACAAAATAGTATCTTTACACCACAGGATCACTCTCATTTCTAATCAGCAAATTTTAACTATGCTTCAGGGTTCAAGTCAAAGACGCCTGGCTCTGTTTTGCAAACAACATGCATGGGAGACAGAAAGTGATATGTATGATATGGTATAACAGAAAGTAAGGGAGGGACAGAAAGTGGAAACTAAGATAGGGAGACAAAATACATTGTGAGAGACATAGAAAGGCTGTCTGCAGCACACAAAATAGTAGTGTTCACACTTCACCAGTCAAATTTGAGGGCACAGGAACTTACTGTTTTTAATGGTCTCCTGACAAAGCCAGTAGGTACTGACATTTTATCTGCTGTTTTGTGAGATGCAAGCATGCCTACATGTAAATGCATTCCTGCAATCCTACAACCCCAATTCCAGAGAAGTTGGGACGTTTTGTGAAATGCGATAAAATCAAGAGTCTGTGATTTTTTTTTCATTTTCTTTAACTTTTATTTAACTGACAAAAGTACAAAGAAAACATTTCCAAAGTTTTCACTGATCAACGTCAATTTATTTTGTAAATATATGAACACATTTTGATTTTAATGGCAGCAACACACTCCAAAAAGGTTGTGACAGAGGCATGTTTAACACTCTGTCACATCAATTTTCCTTTTAATTACAATGTTTCATTGTTTGGGAATTAAAGATAGTAATTGTTAAAATTTTGCAAGCAATATTTTTGTCAAGTCTCTCTTGAAACAAGGCTTCAGATGCTCAGCAGTCTGTAATTGTCGTTGTCTGATTCTGGTCATACATTTTCAAGAGGAGACAGGTCTGGACTGAAGATAGGCCAGTCTAACACATTCACTCTGTCTCTACAAAAACACGGTGTCGTAGCACATGCAGAATGAGACCTGGCACTGTCTTGATCCAATAACCATGGACTTCCCATGAAAGACATCATTTTGACGGCAGTATATTTCTCTGTACAATTCCAATATATCCCTCCATGTCAATGGTACCTTCACACATATGCAGGTCATCCATGCCGTTTGCACTGATGCTCTCATATACCATGACAGATGTTTGCTTTTGGATCTGTCACTGATGAAAGTCGGGATGTTCCCTTTGGTCTTTGGGACTGAGAACTCAAAATCCATTTTTCCCAGAAACAAGTTGAAATGTGGACTCTGAGTCTAGGTCTGAGTACAGCACACCTTTCCAGTGTCTTCTTGACTATCTGAGATGAGCTCTGGCCCAGAGAACCTGGCGGCATCACTACATAGAATTGATGTATAGCTTTCTCCTAGAGTAACAGATATTCAAGTTCCACTTCTTGATGCAACAGCAGACTGCAGTTGTTTTCTGAGGTACTCCTCAGCCCATGTGGCTATATTTAACAACGCAGTTTCTTATGCAATGCCAGCTGAAGGCTCAAAGGTCGAGCACATTTAACTGAGGTTTCCTGCCTTGCCCTACATGTACTATGATATTTCTGGATTCCCTGAATCTTTTCACAATATTACATGTGGTATTTGGTGAAAGACCTAAATTATTTGCAATTTTGCATTGTGAAATGTGATTTTTGATTTGTTTGACACTTCTCTAATGAAATTTAGCACAATGTAATGAGCCATGATCCAGCTTTGCTTCTTTTAAACACAAACACGATACCTTGACCTATTACCAGTTCACCTGCTTACTGTGAACTGTTTCAAAATAGTTTAAAGTGAATATTCTATAACCTTTTCACTTGTATTTTGCCTCTGTCCCAACTTTTTTGCAGTGTGTTGCAGCCATTAAAATCAAAATTTGTTCATATTTACAAAATACATTTACGTTGGTCAGTGAAAACTTTGGAAATGTTTTCTTTGTACTATTGTCAATTAAATAAAAGTTCACAAATCACAGCATTTTTACAAAAAAAGTCCCAACTTCTCTGGAATTGGGGTTGTAATTATGAGGATGTTTGTAGTGTTTATTCTTCTGAAACAATACTTTGCATTCCCACTTATATTAGAATGGATTTGTTCATTAATTGTCTACTATTAATGAGATTTTGCCTCTGCAACAACATCTGAACCCTTATGAGCGATCATTTTTGTTTTAACATTTTAAATCTCTTTCTCTCTGCAGTAATGTAATCCCTCACCCTTCATCTAGGATTCCTCAAAAAAGCTCAGAAACACAATCTTGCAAGGGATGCAAGTAAGTATACAAAGTTTATTACACTTCACAGCATGTAATGTCTATTCCTACATGGAATGCACCAAATGTAAACACCTTCTGATCTTTTATACTTTTTTTTTTTAATAATTCAGTGTTCATGTTTCTGTCATTTATCTTATATATATATATATATATATATTAACAAATTCAATTTAAAATAAAAAAAATAAAGTTCATGAATCTGTATCTCATAAAGCATATGTTTGTAAATCACCACTATATGTAATTTCTGTTTGTATGTGTTTAATTCTTTCAGAGACATTGTGTTAATTGCCAAGGTGCTGGAGAACTACACGGAGAAATGGAAAAAGCACGAGACAAACTTTAAAAGATTCAGGTAAAACAGTAGCCCAGAGCAGAACATGAGACGTTCTCATAAAGGTTAAACTGAGACATCTGTGGCAAAGAAAAAAGTCAAAGTACTGTTCTGTTGATTATGGATCCTATAAACCAGACAAATACACTACAGAAATGCTTACTTAAAGGCATAGTTCATCCAAAAATGAAATTATTATCAAAGGATCTGTTCCTTTGAGGTTAGATTTTATGTCTTTAGTACACAAAAACATATTGGGATTATCTGGCTGATAGGCTTCTTTTTATTAGTTCTCATAACTGCAACACATCAGACTGAACATCTGTTTCCTTCCAGGTCATTACTGAACAGCAAATGCAATGCTTTGTCAAAGGCTGTGGTTACACAGAATAACACCCCACTCGGGTCAAATGTTATTTATGATGGAGAGAGGCGAAAGCCGCTACAGGTGACACAAGCCCTGTTCAACATCTTGGCTAAGGTAGCGTACCAGCATTAAAACAGGATGAATTTTGGTTTCTCTAATGAGTCTGGAGTAACATTAAGTGTGTTTGTAGGAGCAGCCCTTTGGAAATGCAACATGGGAGTCATGTGCTGTGGTGGGAAATGGAGGTATTTTGGCCAATAGCAGCTGTGGAGAAGAAATTAACTCAGCCCAGTTTGTCATTAGGTCTGTATCAGATCAACCCACATTACCAACTGACTAGATTAATATTAGGGCTGGGTAAAAAAAATATCAATTTCTCGATTTGAACTGGAACATTGTAGCGCACCTCCCATCCAATAAATTGCATAAAGCTTTGTGATTAGTTACTTTAAATAATGTCTCGGATTTCAAATTGTACACATTTTATTACAATATGCAAACAATAAATACTGTTTTGGCACTGTTTAACGTGGTCTGTAGCACCACAATTCAAGAGAAGTGACACCGTGAAGCGCACGTGAACTGATCGTGTCCTCCGCTTTGATACAGCACGAAATAAACATAAGTAAACTTCCAAGGTTATGCTAAAAGAACAAGTACAACTTATCGCCATATGTATCCTTATCAACTTATCCTCTCATGTAATCGCTCATTCAGTGCTTTAACCGCAGAAAGACATCAGTATAACAGCCTGTAAACAACATTTCATGTAATGTCACCTTTACCTGTGAAAAAACATACTCGGTGACCATAAACACGTTAGTCAGCCAGAAAAATTGAACTATTGTAATGGAAAGGCGCAGTTTGCTAAATATATGCACAACATAACATATTCAATATAATTTTACTGTTCTTCAGTATATTGAAGTTTGAATAAACATTTTTATGACCACCATTTAAATGTTTACATTTCAAAAAATGAATTGGAGTAGAAATATAATTATGTTATTTAAAGTTAAAGTTAATGTATATTTTAGTTTAGTATTAGAATTTTAACCATCAGTATTATAGTAGTACCAGCTGACTCTTTATATTTTTACAGACATTTTTCCTTGAGAAAATTGCCATGTACTGTACCTGATATATGCCCGAAATAATATTGAATCAAATCGAAATCTAATCGAATCGCAAGCTTGTAAAGCATAATCAAATCAAACCCCAGCCCTAATTAATATAAAAAGTAATCCACATCCACGTTAGTATCATTCCTATTACTTAAAACTACTGGCACAATAATTATCCATGTTTTTGTGCTCCTAAATGTAACAATGTATTTAAAATAAGCCAATGGCACCTTTAATTTTATTTCCTATCAACAAACAATGTTCTAATAAATCTCTGTCCATCCCTGCATTTTAGATGCAACCTCCCTCCACTGGATAACAGATATGAAAAAGATGTGGGCAACAAAACCAACCTGGTGACTGCAAATCCCAGCATCCTTCATGAGAAGTGAGTATGTGATTGTGGGTTTGGCTTTAGTGACGAATAAGAAGTCATTCTGTTTTGACAAAGAATCCGTGTCTTGATGCTATAATAAGCAGCAGCGCCTAATACATCATGTACAGGATGAACGATTATCAATCCGTGATTTAAACTCACTCAGTGCAGGGTTTTCCACGCGTCATTTTTCTGTTCAATTTGTTATGTGGACAGATTAATTACTGCGATTAAGGCTGGGCGATATATCAGATACGAATGGTGGCTCGTGTATTTTTCTCCGATGCGGACGAACAACGTGCTTCCTCTAATCTCATACTCCGTGGCGCATCAACACCGACTCTTATGAGTCGGTTCTTTAGAGTGAATCAAAACCTAAAGCGCCACCAGCCAATGTAACTCGATTACACAACGAATGAGCCTTAATGAGCTGCTTGTTTTAGTGAATCGAAAACGTATAGCCTGAACAATGTAGTTATATTACTAACCGAATGACTCAAATGAGTAATTTAGGTTGTTTATTGAATCAAACGCACAGAGGTGCATTTAGGCTAATTGGTAAACTTTTTGACATCGAAATTGGAGAACAATCTAGTTACTGACTGGTTATTCTCTTTCTCACATTACAAGTAGTTTTCCAACATTTTATAGTAGACAATTTGATAGGCAACTGCCAATATTATTATTTTCATACTGTCCATAACTGCGGTAGTTCAGCCTCGACTGGCTAAGCGATTATATTCTCTTAATTCCACAGTCATCCAATGATATAAAAGCAGCAGTAAAACGTAGTTAATATAAAAGTAAATACTTATCTTACCTCGAGAGTTTGTTATCCCACTGGTTATTCAACACAGCCGCGATAGTGTTCAGGGTGGCAACTGGCGACCGTTATTTTTTAAACGAGAAGGCGGGAAGGTATGCGCGCCAATCATCGTAGTTTATGGGAAATATGATTGCAAACTTTTTTACTGATCAGAAAAATTGCTTTTGAATCTATTTGTTTTTGAAAAGAAATATACATATAAAGTTACGAATAACATAAAAAGAAAGGGTCAAGGATTAATCTTATTCACCATAATCTTCAACGCAGAAGTAAACCTATGGGCGAGACTTCCGGTTCATTAGCCACTATAGGGAAATAACGAGAAGAACAACCACTTGAAGTAAACAGTAAAACTGTTTTCACTACAAACCAGTGTGTTTATAATTAAGATAATACAGTAAAATAATAAGACACACCAATTTGCAGTATCAAGCAGCAAAATAGCTGGATGCGAATGAGACCTGAAACCAGACCCATAAAATGTACAAATGGCCACATCTGCTCTTATGGGAAAAATAAGGAGGAAATAGTTATTAAATGATCATAAAACACAACTGAAATACTCTACAATCACACCATTGTACACACCATGTAATCAAATTACCTGCAACAAAAAAAGAAAACCCAAAATGTATGAATATACATATATTTTAAATATAGCTTATATTATAAAATTATATGTGTTGCTGTGTAGTAGTTAAAGATAATCGTCAGACTGAGACAAATCTTTATGTAAAGACATCTGCAAGAATTGTTTTTTAATGTGTTTGTTATTGACTTTATCATTGGCAATGAAATTGCATTTCTTTTTTCACAGATAATTATTCCTTACTAAACCTAAGTACAAATACATTGTTAATGAGACCGGGAACATTGAGAGGAATATTTAGGTTTTTCTTCCTCCACCTCTTCTGTTACAGGTACAGTGGACTGATGGAGCGCCGTCGTCCATTTGTGGAAAGCCTTCGTCCTTATGGACAAGCCTTATTGCTGTTGCCAGCCTTCTCGTACGGTCACAACACACCTGTATCGCTGCGTGCCTTTTACACACTGGAGGACTTTGGCAACGACAGCCTGCTGCCTGTTTTCCTCAATCCAGATTACTTGAGGAGGTTGTCGAAGTTTTGGCGTGAGCGAGGCCTTAACTCAGTTCGTCCCAGCACAGGACTCATTATGGCCAGCTTAGCACTAGAACTCTGTTCAAACGTTCATTTGTATGGTTTTTGGCCTTTCAGTAAACATCCAAACAACAGTCGGCCGATCACCAACCATTACTACGATAACCGGGAGAGCAAGAAGAACGTGCATTCAATGCCGACCGAGTTCGAGCATTTGGTGAAACTCCACAAGCAAGGTGTTATTCGCATACACCTGGGTGAGTGTCAGCCCACTCATAGTTAAGACATGAGCCTGGCTGGTAACTAGGCCTTGACTGTAATGTACTCTATATTCCCTTAAAAAATACCTCACAGTTTGGTTAAGAACTACAACAGGCCACCTGGATGGGTGTCTGGAGAGACACAGCTGTGAATGTGAATGTGCACTGAATGTATATTGCCTATATTGCTGTTCATACTCAAAAAAGCAGCCATGACCATGCACAACAAAATCATGTTACTTTAAGATAATCTTGCATACAAAAATAGCTGAAGACGAATGTAAGAATTTTAGCCTTGGTATACTGTGAACGAATTTAATTAGGAAAATGACTCTGAGAGCAGCACCCCTAAACACTCCCTACGCACACTTGCCTTAGTCAGCCATTAACGTGCTTGCTATTGGTGCTCCTCCAGCTCTGTTGCATTCATCACAAGTGCCATTCTGTCCTCTTCAGCAAGTATTAGCAGTAAATGTGAATTTGATCTCAGGTGTGGAGAAATAGCTGTAATAGCAGCACTGGATTATAATACTAAGACTCAGATCTCACCTAGGAGATCACAGAAATGTCTGCATGATTAAAAGCACGACATCACATTCACAATGAGAAACAATAGGAAGCATGGATGAAGACAAGAGCTGTAAAAGCTGATAAATTTCAAACGTGACAGTTTTGAATGCCCTGTCAGAGCACGATATCACTCTTACAGCAAACAATGTAAAGTAATTAAAACTCGCTTTGAACTGTTAAATATCAGTTTGTGCAATTTTCTCTCCTTTACTTTTAAACCTTAAAGAGATTTCACCCAAAAAGAAAATTCTGTGAACGTAAACTCACCCTCATGTTGGAACATACAAGATATTTTGTTGGTAGTTTTTGGTTTTGGTTACCTGTGACTTCCAATCTACTTGTTGTTTACTGAAAACACTCCTTGAGGTATTTGTGATAAAATTTGAAATTTCCAATGGTACGTTATCAAAAAATAAAAAAATGTAAATAAAAACATGAGCTTGACATTGGTAAATGACAAAAATATATTTTTTTCTGTGCAATATTCCTGTAAATCATCAGCACATAAACCTTTCGAAAGCAGAATTATTAGACTCATTTGTTCCCGTCTTAATTTGCTTCTGTCAAGATATTGTACAAAGTAAACTCCTGCTGATTCTTTCCATTTGAAGGGGAATAAACACTGAGGCATTCAGGGATAGACTGATGACAGTGAGTTGGCCAGTCGAAGGGCTTTTTGCGGTCAGATTTTCTCAATGGAGCTTATCATGATAGAACGGCTTGGCAATTTGCGCCCTGAAATTCCTCGGCGTGTGAATAAAAGTAGGTGTTGACGGATGGGCCCCTATTATATAAAACTGTACCATCAAACTACAAAGGATAATAAATGAGTGGAACCCTTTTACTTGGAAAAGTTTGTTCAGTTAGTGATCTAGATAGTCATTAATGAGCTGCCTTTGCAAAACAGCTATTAAATCAACCATGGTTACATACCGTGGTGTAGCAAGTCAGCCCTGGGCCAATATGCAAAAAATTTGTACGGGCCCCCTATGGGTTCCAACTTCTTGATTTTTCTTAAGTACATAATGCTACATGAGTATCAAGCTGTTTTATTTAAAAGTTTTCAAGTCCATTAATTACCAATTTGTGGTCTGCAAGTCTCAGCCTATAAATTCTGTCAATTTTATGATAAAATATTTTTTTTTTTACGTTCTTTAGAGAAGAACTCCACTTCCAAAACAAAGATTCACATATAATAAATATAATGATTTTAGAGGAAAGCATTTCAGGATTTTTTTTCAAAAAATAGAAATTTGTATACTTTTTAAGCACAAAAGCTCATGTAGCACAGGCTCTGGGATGCGGATCCACGATGCTACGAATTAGTGATGGGTCGTTCTTGAACGATTCGTTCATTTTGAAGAACGAGTCGTCTCGGGGAGTGATTCGTTCAGTCGTGCATGCGCAACATTCTGTTAGGTTCTGTGCTGGAATTAGTTCACCTGTTTCAAGTCTTCGGGTTTTTTTCGAGTCATTCATTCATCTTATGGGACTTCCCATCACTACTATGAATCACGCCTTAGTTCTTCGTCTGTGTACTTCGGCTCAAAAAGGTAGAGTATGGCGAAAAACTCCATCTTATTTTCTCCTACAACTTAAGAATTGCCTGACATCGTTGCACCTTTTTGTTTGTAAACAGAGTTTGACTTACTTGCACTTTCTTAGTGTTTGCGCGTTCGCTTTGTAAACACTGGGTCTGTAGTTCCGTGTGACCTTTCGACGTGATTTAATAGTACGTAGCGTTGTGAAGGCACATCCCAGAGCCTGTGCTACACGAGCTTTTGTACTTAAAAAGTATACAATTTTTTTTTGCCGGAAAAAAATGACAGATCGTTTCGCTATATGAGACCCTTCTTCCTCGGCTGGGATTGTTTAGAGCCCTTTGAAGCTGCATTTAAACTACATTTTGGAAGTTCAAAATCGGGGCACCAATGAAGTCCATTTTATGGAGAAAAATCCTGAAATGCTTTCCTCAAAAAACATAGTTTCTTAACGACTGGAGACAGAAAGACATGAACATCTTGGATAATAAGGGGGTGAGTATACTATTTGTGAATTGTTGTTCTGGAAGTGGACTTCTCCTTTAATTTGTGGTGAAATAACTATATTTGTCTCAGATCAAGCATCATGTGATTCAATGATCTTTTCCTCTTTAATGTTTGCAGCATCAAATAAACATGAAAAAAAATATTTGAATGCATGTTAAAAAAATAATAAAAACAATGTCTTATGAAATTGATCAAAGTTTCAATAAATAAATAAATAAATAAATAAAAACGTCAATAAAACATCTTGTGAATAGTCATAATAGAAGTAATATAAAATTTAGCCTACCTCAGAAAAGCCAACAAGCCTATAACTTTGCCAACATTGTTTTTATTTTTCTCATAAATCAGCCAGTTGACTGAGTTGTTCAAGACATCTACATTTTTATTGCTGTTTTTCATGTTTCATGTGAAGACATGCCAATCTGCCCGGGCCCATATGCACCTGTATACCCAGATGCCCCTGGTTACATGCATAACCTGAGACGCTCCCTTTCAAGGAAACTCGCACTTCGTCCTCTAGCGGTCGCTATGGGTCACAGTGTCTCGTTCCCTCTCAGGGAATCATGGCTACATGCGTACAACTGAGACGTTGTCCATATAATGAAATTCAGTTGGGTCAACACAACACTGTCAACACAACACTGTTCATCTGAAAATAATTCTGTAATACTCACCTTTTTTTTTTCAAACCTGTATGAATTTCTTTATTTTGTGGAGCACAAAAGAAGAGCTGTTCCCTTTTCAGGAACCTTGCACTGTGTCCTCATAGCAACAGAGACAGCGAGATGTTGTTCATATAATGAAATTCAGTGGGGTCAACACAACACTGGACCCCACTGACCTTAATTATAGAGGTTTTCGTACTTAGTTCTAGGAACTAGCCAGCATGGTGGTTCCTAGAGAACCAATTTTGCCCTCTGGCCATTTTCCTGGTTGCATTCGCACCGGCAGCGACGTCTTTATTCGTGGCATTTACAAACGTCAACAACTGGTGAATAAAAGATGCTGCGATCAGAGCTGTTTTTGTTGTGTGTCATGGGTTTCGTGATAACGGAGATGGAATGTAACCACAATTTATGTAAGTAAAAGAGCATGAAAATCTGACTAAATCTCTTGCAGCATTACATTTCATTGAGGCTAAGAAAAGAACCCAATGCTGCAGACAACCGTTACCGCTGTTTTCCATGTTCGTGGAGTAAATATTTTTACACGTCTTTTTAAAAATGCCGGGTATCTGGTGTTTCGTATGCATTTGGCCAATCAGCGTACACTTCATGCGGATTAGCATCAGTGGTTCGTTAGGCCTACTGTCATTACTGTACAGCCTACAATTTGCTAGCTTGCTGTCTTTGTCACGTAAAAACAGCTCGGTCTCATTATTTAAATTTATTTGTATATTTGCACGAGTGGGCGTGGTTTCAGTGCAGACAGCGGACACGACCATTGTGTTTGAGAGCAGACAATACTGCTTGTTTTTTCAAAATTTGTACTTGCCATTTTTTAATCATTCAAATTTGGCTGAGTGATAAATACATTTTTATGTGGTGTGACAAACTCCGAGCCCATATTTAATATTGCTTTACATGGACTTTAAGTCAGCTTAAAGTCCATGTAAAGCAATATAAATGGCAAAATAATTACCTTGAATTAAATCTTGTGTAAAAAATTTCACTAAGCAACAAATTTATGCATCTGTGTCATAAACAATGCTTTGGTGTGTTTATGTTATCATAAGGCCCAAGGTTAGACATCTTCTGCCTCCTTCTTCCAAAATTATCTCTCATCCTGACCCTTGTGTTCTGTTGTCTGTGTTTTTAATTTGCTGTCAATTCTGCGACCCTACAGAGGATAAGAGGTTTGGAGAATAGATGCATGGGGTACACTTTCATGTTTTCGAAACGTTCTGCAAGCTGTTCTGCACACACTCGGGGGATTCCGCTTGTGTTGGCCCAGCGACCCGGTTTTTCTGCATCTGTGTTACACCCTTTTAAGGGAAAGACATTCCCATTGGGAACCACATTTGACACTACTGCTTTTTTTCTCCCATGATCTGTTTATGGTTCACGAGCCAATCTGATGCCTTATGGAATGCATTCTGAGAGTAAACCTGCTCAGACTAATTCCAAGAAACTCTTCATGTTCTGGAAATGAGTTAGAGCGACAAACATGGCTCGGCCATGCGTTTCTCACACAACCACGTCACATGTCAAAAACAGGGATGAATAACAGGCTGACTGCTTCACAAGTCGTCAAAATCACTCCTTTGATGAGCAAAGAGACAATCAACCCTTTGAATACCAAATGTACATATTTTCTCTCAGACACATAGCATTGCCATTTATTTCATTTTATTAACAAAATAGCTCTGAACATGCATTTTCAAATCCAATGAGAGGGTTCTCCAAAATTGGAAATAATTGTACATCGCTGGAGAATCCAGCTTGGCACATTAAAAGTGTTTTTTTCTCCCTCATTTTCAAACACAGTGACAACATTTATAGAAACACATACCAGTCAGGACAAACAAAGGTCTTATCAAACACATTAGGGCTTTAAAGTGGCCTGATGATAACCAGGAAAGGGCAATAAATAGAAACGCATGCTGCCACATTCCCACATTCACACACGCTCGTCAGAAAGAATGCCGTCAAACTTCATTGTGACCTGCTGAGAAGGCTTGCTTTCAAAGCGATGTGTCAAACTCTGAAGTAAAGTAGCTTACTACTTCGGTTTCTTTCTCAGACAGCTGACAAAAGTACGAGAGAGGCTTTTCTTGAGGATCGCCTCGGCTAACCCCGACTCGCACATTAAACGCAAACACACGCAGTGGTGCTCAGATGTGGGGCAGAGGGGTCTCTTATACTCACTCCATCTGGAACGCTCCAATATACAGCTGTTCGAAAAGTCCAACACACATTCACACAGAAAGGTCAAAGCAGTTGCATTGCAGAATCCTCTTTGTTTAGAGTTTTCCATTGGACTTCCCCATAAAAACATTCCTATTTTCCCTCCCATGCAAAATCATATTCAATCATGACTATGAAAAAAAGGATTCACCGAGCACACTGGGAAACGTACTTGCACTGGTTGACTACATCACATACTTTGTTTTGCTACAAGGCAACAAAATCATAAAAAATCCTACAAAACCTATTTCGTAATAAACGAATCAAACTGTTGAATAGAATTCCATGTATTAAAAAAGCTAATAAAAAAAACCCAAATGGATGTTTTAAAAATACAAACAAGTCAAGTCTCGCTTAGAAACCACAAATCTAATGCCACAATCTTCAGCATCAATAAATACTGCTGAAATGCTGATATGTAAAGGGTTTGTTCTTTTCTTTTAAATCATGAATCAAATATTAGTCACATGCACTCATGCAATCACTCCCCCGCCGCCTCGTCCTCCGCTACACGCAAGCGCACACACGCAGGCACACACAATGGTGTTCTATGGCGTGTTTTCCTCAGTCCGCATGACTGCATAGTAGCTCGATGTCTTTGTGACAAACAGTATTTGGTCTCCCATGGCAATTGTCACAAATTGAAACATCCTACGTAAAGGCAAAAGTCTCACAAGTTGGAATGTGGCAGTAAGAGAGAATGGAAGACTCTTCACACAGTGTGTGTGAACCTTAGATATCTACATTGCATGATCTGAAGAGTCTCACTGTTCAACCTTTCAACCATCCGAACCAAGTTAGACCTGCTACTTGGATTGAATATATCAAGTCCGTTTTAGCTGTAGGACGTTCCCATAAATACACGTTCACTAGAGCAATACCAACAATACACAGTGGCTTTCTAACAAGTCAATCTGAATAAAAATCGTGACCTGGACCACAAAACCAGTCATAAGGGTCAATGTTTACAAAGACTTTCCATTGATGTATGGTTTGTTAGGATAGGACAATATCTGGCCAAGATACGACTATTTGAAAACCTGAAATCTGAGGGTGCCAAAAAAAAAAATCTAAATAATTAGAAAATCACCTAAAGTTGTCCAAATGCAATTCTTAACAATGCATATTACTAATCAAAAATTAAGTTTTGATTTATTTGCGGTAGGAAATTTACAAAATATCTTCATGGAACATGATATTTACTTATAATAATATTTTGACCCATACAATGTATTTTTGGCTATTGCTACAAATATACCCATACTACTTAAGACTGGTTTTGTGCTCCAGGGTCACAAATAATTTCATATGCATATGAAAGTACAGGATTTCCACATTTTATGAGCAATGGGTTTCTGTGATTTTTCCTCCTAACTTCTGATTTTTTGTTTTTTAAATAATTTCACAATGATTTAACTCACAAAGAATAAGTTCTATTTAAAAAAAACTGTAAAGGACTGAATTTAATTTCATTTTAATGTATGTTCCTTAATTTTTCTTTTTTTTTTCAGGTCTGGAAATCACACTTTTAAAATTCCATGTTATTTCCCAGACCGTAGGGACCCTGTATATATTTATATGGCTGAGAAGACTAGACTGCAACTGCTTTCTTCACCAGTAGGGGATAGTACAAGAACAGAGTAGAAAGTGGATCCATCAACTGAATATCCCAAATCTTGGTGGATAGAAATGCTACAGAGATCTCAAAACTTAGAGAATCGTTAGAACTGGAAGACATGGCACTGCCTCCTCACACACCCATAGATATGAAAACATTTGCACTGTGTGTTTGTGAATGTAGATTTACAGCTTATTTCACAGGACTGTTTGTTGGGTCTTAAAGACCACAGTGTACCACCACAGCATTGGTGTGTCATTGCATTGTTATAGCTTGGCATTGTGTTGCAAGAGTTATTGTTTAACACTGGAAAAAGGAAGACGGCTGGTTTGGAATCGGATTGTAGCGCCATCGCTCTTCCGAAAGAATCCGATCGGAAGACTTTCTCAACTCACTGAAAAGTTTCAAGCTTTGATGGGTTTTTCTGGATTGTGAGGGAATGTTCTCAGAGCTCGACATAATCTTGAGTGCACAAGATTATTTTAGGAAAATTAAGAAATAGTACGAAAAAAAATCAGTCTCATTCTTGGAGTTTCTTTAAGGCACTGAAAGCACTTCAAAAAAACAGCATTTTTCCCAAGTCTTTGTAATCTGTAGGATACACATGATATTTAGCGTCTAAAAAACCTTGCAGAAATGTTCAATGTAATGTTCAGGTGTGCGTGCAAATGTCAGATCCAGACAGATGGTTTGCCTTCTCCTGACTTGCTGCTGCTGCTGCTCCCAGCGCTCCCAGATTTTCCGTGCTTGGACCGTTGCTTTCGCTCCTTCTGTGGTGCTGTGGTGATATTGCTCTGAGGCTTCTCATCAATGTCATTGGTGTCGTTCATCTCATCATGGTTATTGCTAGCATGGTGCTGCAACGTATAGGCTTGAATGGCCGCCTCTAACTGTATCACATCTTTGTTGATGGGAGGTGGTCTCGCCTCACCTGCAGACGGGAAGTTGTCCTCATTGGAGCCGTATTGCTGCTGCTCCTCCTGGGCGATGTTGGCACGGTTCTGCTTGCAAGCCATCTTGGCGTTGCTCAGGTCTGTGTACGGCATCGTTTCGGGCTTCACCACAATGTTGTAGCCTGGTGGGGCAGAAGGGGTGTTCCAGGAGAAGGGATAACCAACATAGTCTGCTTCTCGTACGCCACCCCCAACTCCGCCTCCTGGTTCCCCTTCGCTGAGCGAAGGCCCGCCTACTCCGACGGACACACCTCCAGCCGCAAGCAAGCCGAGCTGGTACTCATCATCGGTGGCTGATTCATTTCGTTTGCGCAGTGCATCACGGATAGATCCCACTCCGAGGTGAATCATCTCCCATAGGTTTAGCAACAGGCATAGGCAGCTGACACCGTACATGATTCGGAGGAAGATGGTTTTTTCGGTGGGGCGTGAGATGAAGCAGTCCACATGGTGCGGGCAGGGTTTGTCTGAGCACACGAAGACTGGTTCCACGCGAAAGCCGTACAACAGGTACTGTCCCGCCAGAAAGCCCGCCTCCAGTGCGGAGCGCGTCAGCAGCTGTAGCACATACACTCGCATCAGGCCATCATCTCGTATACGCCGGCGCCCATCGTGGCGCACTTTGGGTTTAGGACGTGGCGGCACCAATTCACGACGTGTGTTGTCTATCTCAGGCACTTCGTAGATCATAGGGTCGTCCTCGCGTTCCTCTTCCCCGTCTTCATGACCTGGCCGATGCTGCCGTGCACCAAAGTACATTTTCGCGGTCTGCGCTGGGTGTATCCGCCCCCCGCCGAGTCGTTCGCGGCTGGAGCTCCGGCCCCCGCACCGCCCCGCAATTCCTCAATGTGGGAGATCTTATTGGCAGCATAGCCCATGTAGAGCAGAGAGGGCATGGCGGACAGGATGATCTGAAAGACCCAGAATCGCACATGCGAGAGTGGCGCGAAGGCATCGTAGCAGACGTTTTCACATCCTGGCTGGCCCGAGTTACAAACAAACTTGCTCTGCTCATCATAGTATATGGACTCGCCGCCCACCGCAGTCAGTACGATGCGGAAGACAACTAGCGCAGTGAGCCAGAGTTTCCCCACCGACGTGGAGTGGTGCTGGATCTCCTCCAGCAGACGCGTCAGGAAGCTCCAGCTCATGACGTCTGATGACAACGGGGCAGACAGCGTCCCACACTGCACAGCTCACAGACTCTGTGGACAAACAGAGAGAGTTCCAAAATTAATTCTAAGTTCATACCCCAAAACAATTACATACACTATGTGCATTGACAGTTATATACAGCATAAGGAGAAGGAGATAAAAAAGGCAATCCTCAATATGGCAGACATAAGAATGAAAGTCCCAATTGAGTTTTCTCAATTAAGGAGAAGTTCACTTCCAGAACAATTTACAGGTAATTTACTCACCCCCTTGTCATCCAAGATGTTTATGTCTTTCTTTCTTCAGTCGTGAAGAAATTATGCTTTTTGAGGAAAACATTTCAGGGATTTTCTCCATATAGTGGACTTCTATGGTTCCCCTGAGTTTGAACTTCCAAAATGCAGTTTAAATGCAGCTTTAAAGAGCTCTAAATGATTCCAGCTGTGGAAGAGCGAAACGATCAGTTATACAAAAAAGTGTAAAAAAAAAATTACAATTTATATACTTTTTAACTTCAAACGCTTGTTTTGTCTAGCCCTGTGTATTCCGGCTCATGACAGTTAGGGTATGTCGAAAAACTTCCATCTTTTTTTCTCTTCCAACTTCTACAACTCCTACATCACTGTTTTACTTTTTCTGTTTGACCTTCTTTGCATGTTCACTTTGTAAACACTGAGTTGATACTTCTGCCGCAATCTAGAATGATTTTGAAGTTGGAGGAGCGTTTGAGGTTAAAAAATATATAAATTGTACATTTTTAAAGAAAATAACTGATCATTTCACTAGATAAGACCCTTCTTCTTCGGAGCCCTTCGAATCTGCATTTAAACTGCATTTTGGAAGTTCAAACTCAGGGCACCATAGAAGTCCATTATATGGAGAGAAATCCTGAAATGTTTTCCTCAAAAAACATAATTTCTGAAGAAAGAAAGACATGAACATTTTCTTGATGACAAGGGGGTGAGTACAATATCTGTATCTGTACATTTTTTGTTCTGGAACTACTTTTTTAAAAGAGCCAGCCACCAGAGCCAGATCCTTTAGCTATTAAAGGATTAATTCACTTCCAGAATAAATATTTCCCGATTATTTACTCACCCCCATATCGTCCAAGATGTTCATGTCTTTCTTTCTTCAGTTGAAAAGAAATTAAGATTTTTAAGGAAAACATTCCAGGATTTTTCTCCATATAGTGGACTTCAGTGGGGATCAGCAGGTTGAAATTGTGTAGAACCCTTTGAAGTAAAATCCTTAAATATTTTCCTTTAAAAACCTTAATTTCTTTTTGACTGAAGAGAGAAAGACATGAACATCTTGGACTGACATGGGAGTGAGTAAATTATCAGGAAATTTTTATTCTGGAAGTTAACTAATCCTTTAATCTACGGAAGAAAATGTATGATACAACTGTTGTTGTTTACTGATTTTTATTATAATTTTAGTGATGATTTAGTGATGTTATAGAAACAGACCCGCAGACCCTTACACAATATCCCACAAGCACATAGATGAGTAAAATAATTTTTTCTTTCACAAAGTAGATATCTACATAAGCATGATTAGGAATACGGTACTTTAAATCAGAGAACAAAATATAACTTGAAAACAAAAAAAAAGTTCTTTAATTAAAGAAAGTGTTTCAAAGTGCATAAAATTAAAGTGTTTTTAATGAATAACTTAATGATACACTTTTTTAAAATGAGCACTATTATAATATCCAATTATTTTATATCCAAAACGAAAACTAAAACATGATTAATAACCAAAATGGTACCAACATAAACCAATATTCATCTATATATAGTTCATTGTATATTCTGCCAGATATATTGCTGGATAAAAGGTCAGCCTGGTGTTAATAGACTCAATGAATGCAACTCTCGCTTTCACACACATACGCAGACACAATTACCTTGAGCAGTGAGCCTGAACCACACAAATCTTCCCTGAGGGAGAACAGCTGTGTTGAGCGGGTGTGTGTGTGTGACCTCTCTGGTTTGTCTCTGCTTGTTCTTGTTTTGCTTTTTTCAAAATGAATGTTTTGTATTTCTTCTTCCAATAAAGCCAGCATTGATTGTTATAACCATATTAGGCCACATCTGCGCAAAGACAAGGGAGAAGTATAATAATATCTTACGTGTTCAAATATAAAGTATTCATGTCTGAGACAAGAGAGAATAGACTAATTTATTTCTTCTCAAAGGTCAACGTTATCCAGCTCAACAGGACCAGAGGGTCCAGGGCTTTCCTGTTCCTCCCGCCCAGAAGAGGACCTCAGCAGTGGGTATGCGCTCATGTGTACTAGCCCTTCACCATTAATCTGCGTCTCACTATGCTGGTAGAGGCACTAGGGGTGAGAAACGTAGACTTAGAACGTGACTCATATGTGGGCACACAAACGAAGTACACACGCATACAGAAAAGACAAAAGACACAGAACTGGTCACTCTGAAGCATCTGTCCTTACATGACTGCTGTTGCTGTTATGCCCCCATCATCTCACCATGCTCTCTCCCTCTCTCAAGGTTGAAATAGCACTCACTCCCAAAGGGAATAAAAGACTTTGTTTTGTATCTGTGACTGTTGAACACACTCACTCACACACTGGCTTTGGCCACAGGGAGTCAACTAACAACCATAAAATAGTATCAAAATCTTCCCGTGTGCATTAGACATGCTTAAACAAAACAAATTGTGCCTCAGCATTAGTATAGTGTCACTTTTATGATATGTCAGCTAACTCTCTGGGGCAAGACATCCCTTCTGGTTTCATGCCAAGTTAAAAAATAAATCAGTTTGTTATAGTTTAATAAATTCATAACATTACTTAACAAAAGATAAGAGTTATTTAATGTAATTAAACTAATAACAATTAATAACATCATAAAAGACAGATAAACAATTGAATTCTCAATGACATTTCAACACAAACTACTTTACATTGTACACAATTAATAATAATCATCGCCACCAGATATATTGAAATTTGATTTCAAATGTTTGGGCTTCCTAAGAACAATGATGCATATAATTAATCAAAAGTGTCAGGAAAGACATTTGCTTCTTTTCCAAATAAATAATTTTTCGATTTCCACAAATATGTGACCCTGGACCACAAAACTACATCATACATTTATACATCATCAGAAAGCTGAATATATAAGTTATATATTTGTTAGGACAGAACAATATCTGGCCGAGATACAACTATTTCAATATATGGAATCTGAGGGTGCCAAAAAATCTCAATATTGAGAAAATCGCCTTTAAAGTTGTCCAAATGAAGTTCTTAGCAATGCATATTACTAATCAAAAATTAAGTTTTAATATATTTACAGTAGGAATTTTACAAAATATCTCCATGGAACATGATCTTTAATTAATTTCCTAATGATTTTTGGCATAAAAAAAATCAATAATTTTGACCCATACAATGTATTTTTGGCTATTGCTACAAATATACCCATGTAACTTATGACTGGTTTTGTGGTCCAGGGTCACATATAATAAACAGGACAACTATTTTCAACATTGATAATAATGTTTCTTTCTTTTCCAAATAAATAATTTTTCAATTTCCACAAATATAATAAACAGGACAACTATTTTCAACACTGATAATAATGTTTCTTGAGCAGAAAATCAGTATATTGATTTATGAAGGATCATATGATAGAGGACTGAAGTATTGGATGCTGAAAATTCAGCTTTGCATCACGGGAATAAATTAGATTTTATTAAATATATTAAAATGGAAAATGCTTACTTTAAATAGAAATATTACAAAATATTATTAGCATTTTACTGTATTTTTTAACAAATAAATGCAACCTTGTGGCTTCTTTCAAAACTGTTACAGACTCTAAACTTTATACTATAGTGTATGTTTTTTTTTAAATCTAAACGGAGAACAAGCTCATGCAGCACAAACCAAAACATTTAGTACTGAATACATTAAGGCTTTCCTGCTATAATTGTTGATCCTATTAACTGATTAAAGCCCAAGTCCCCCGTTACTCATGTGGGTCTCTTGCATCCATACACACACAAAAGCTCAGTTCTCATGCCCTGCCCATTGGCAGGGACAGACAGTGTACAGATTCAGCAAAATGCCCCTGTGACCATGTCAAAGCCAATCTATACCCTTCATCCATCCATCCACAGTATCTCTCTCTCAGTCTGCCATCTCATTTGTTTTACAGCAGTGTTTTGCAACCTTTTTTGGCTTATGTTTCCAAGACCCCCATTAGTAAGCACCCCTTCGCAAATATTCTACCAGAAATGTGCTTCTTTTCACTGCATCTTATAGTGAATATCATTTAGTATTTTCATTAGTATTATTATAGTTCACAAATAAACAAATCCTTTGACAGCTCCAATATTACTAAAACTGTACATTTTAATAATGTTGATTTATAGGTTTGGCTGTTTGATTCTGGTTTAATGTTTAACCAGAAAAATGTTCTACCTCATAATATAGTGGATATCATTCAGCATTTTCATTAGTATTATATGAATAGTTCACAAAAAACAAACAAATTTTAATAAATAAATAAACAGTTATATAAAAACAAATAAATCGTTTTTTAACGTTTTCATTAGTTTACAAAAAATTAAGAAAGAAAGGAAGAAAAATGAGAAATATATATAAAAATATATCCTTTGACAGCCCTAATATTATTAAAACTGTAATTTTAATAAACAATAATATTGTTTTATAGGTTAGGAAAAGCAAAGAAAATGTGCTCCTTCTATCTCATAATATAGGATATCATTTAGCATTTTCATTATTATAATTATATGAATAGAGCAAACAAATAAAAAAAAAAAATCATTTTCATTAGTATTATCACAGGAATCGTTTATCAAAATATATCCTTCGACAACTCTAACATTATTAAAACTTTAATTTTAATACATTTTAATAAATTAATTTTAATAAATTAAAGTTTAAAAAAAAACTTTAATTTCAAAATAAATCCCAAACATTAAACCAGAAATGTTTTTCTTTTACCTCAAAATATACTGGATATCACTTAGCAATTTATATGAGTATAGATCCCAAACAAATGTATAAACTATATATATATATATATATATATATATATATATTTATAATTACATTTTTTTCATTAGTATTATCACAAGAATAGTTTACAAACAGGTTAACAAAGAAAGAAAGAAAGAAAGAAAGAGAAAAATATATTCTTTAACAGCTCTAATATTATTAAAACTTTAATTTTAATAATATTGTTTTACAGTTTTGGAAAAGCAAAATAATAATAATAATAAAAAAATAATAAATCGTTTTTAAAACATTTTCATTATTATCACAAGAATAGTTTCCAAACAAGTAAAGCAAGCAAGCAAGAAATATATTATATAAACAAAATAAAATAAAATCTAAAATAATATATATACAGTTTTTTAATATATATTTTTTCTTTCTTTACTTGTTTGGAAACTATTCTTGTGATAATAATGAAAATATTAGGGCTATCAAAGGATATAGTTTAATTAAAAACAGCAAAACTGATAAACAAATCACTCTTATATGAATAGTTCACAAACAAACAAATAAATAGTTATATAAAATAAATAAGAAGTTTTTACCGTTTTTATTAGTATTATCACAGGAATAATTTACGAACAAGTAAAGAAAGAAAGAAAGAAAGAAGAAAGGAAGAAAAAGAAATATCCTACGACAGCCCTAATATTATGTTTAATATTTAATACTAATATCATACAAAATAAATCCCATACATTAAACCAGAAATGTGCTCCTTTTACCTCATAATACATTGGATATCATTTCGCATTTTCCTAATAAAAGAAATAAAGAAATAAACAAACGTGGAAAAAAAAATCCTTTGACAACCCACTGATTTTATTTATACTGTTTTATAGCTTTGGAAAGCTAAAATGAACCCCTACCAAAGATTCACTGGTTCACAGTGAACAGAGTCACATAATATAACACAAGCCATATATACTGAGACACATAAGGCAAAAGTCCCATCCAGTTCACAGACATACTTGAAGTCAAGTCAGGTCAAACAGCACTGACGTACTCGCCGTACTCGTAGTCACACAAGCACATGCGGTGAAAGTTGTACTCACACATACTCGGCACTCTGTCTTTCCCTGTCTGCTTTCCCTCTTCTCATTTCTGCATCCTCCTCCTTTCTTCTCTTTTGATCAGAGACCACTGACCTTACAGCAACAGCCGAGACCTACACGCACATACTGTACACGCGCGCAAAACGTCTGTCGCCATGAAGAATGCGCGAGGGGGAGACTCTCGGAAAAGCGCACAATAGCCTTTTACCCCAAAAAACTGGGTCAGAGAGGGTTGTGGTTTGAGGGGGGGAGTGTTATGGTTTTGATGTGGGAGGCTGGGTGGGTTAATATCCCTGACAGAAGGGGAACAGACAATGATGAGGGGAGGACAAGAGAGGAGAGCCAAAATCACGGGTGATGTTCAGCCTGTAACAAGAAACCAGAAGATTTCCACATCCTCCTTCCTCTACACACACACTCAAACACAAAGACACGCACACTTGTCACAGATAAGTGAGTAAACAATATCTCTCCCATAACCTTATCGCCTACCCCCTCCACTTCCTCTCCAAAGCCCCCCCCTCTCTCTCTATAGCACTTTCACGGCACACTGCTGGAAGGAAGGGAACTTCTTAATGCTTGCTCTTGTATTCATCTGCCCATCTTTGGTCATGGCTTAAATTAGAGCTTCCAGCGATCTCCAGCGCTCACATTCTTATCCATACCCTGTTTTCCCCCTCGTTCTTATCTTTCCCCACTCGCTCTTTATGTGCTTCTCTCACAGTAAAGACAGAGGTGAGATTACGATCGCAGGATTTCACAGCTACTTCCACAGACAGTTAGTGGGAAAAATCTCATTTAAATTCGACACGCATTCCCCAAGTGTGATAAGGAAACAATCATTTAATGTGACTACATTCGTTTGTAGAGCGGGAGAGAGGCGTTCCTGCGCTGGAATGTGCAATGAAAACATTTTCCCAATAATTATGAGATGTTACGGAAGAAGCTTGTTGTTGATTATGGCTCGGAAATCGATGTGAAAGATTTCTGTAAGTTAACGTGAAATGTGATTAATTAATTTGTGACAGAATCTGATAATGGCCTGACGTATCTTCATTTTATCCTGCACAATAAAGATCTTAGGTTATGCTTTATCATACAGTCTCTTCTCTATCTCTGTCTCTTTAAATCTCAGAAAATAAGCCAATGCAAAAAGACTTTAAAATTAAAAATCAGTTAGTGAGTTAAAAGTTAAAGTTAACTTAAAACAACTTGAAACAATTCTTGCACAGACAGACAGATAGATAAACACAACCAGTGTAGTCCAAAAACATAAATACACTCTTAAAAAAAAGTTTCCAAAAGGGTGTTTTTGTACTGATGCCATAGAAGAATCATTTTTGGTTCTCCAAAGAATCTTTCAGTGAAAAGTTCTTAAAAGAACCATTTTAAGAACATTTTAAAAATCTAAAGAACCTTTTTTGACAATAAAGAACCTTTTCTGCATTTGAAAGGTTCAAGGTTCAAGGTTCTTCATAGAACCAATAAAGAACCTTTAGTTGTAGATAACTAAAATATGGTAACATTAGTTAACTACATTAGTTAAAGAGAACTTAACATGAGTTAATAATGAACAATACTTCTACAGCATTAGTTAATGTTAACTTCAGAACTTACTAATGCATTATTAAAATCAGTTTGTGTTTGTTAACGTTAGTTAATGCTCTGTGAACTAACATGAACAAACAATGAATTACTGTATTTTTATTAACTAACATTAACAAAGATAATAAATAATGTGATAAATGTACTACTCATTGTTTGTTCATGTTAGTTAATACATTAATTAATGTTAACAAATGACACCTTACTGTAAAGTGTTACCTAAAAAATAATATATTTCTGAACTACACATTGGTTTATGATCAACAAAATCAGGACAAAATATTAACATTAGTAAATGTATTAACTAATATGAACAAAGAATGAACAATACATTACATTATTTATTAATCTTTGTTAATGTTAGTTAATACATGAACTTAATATGAGTTAAGAATGAACAATACTTCTACAGCATCTATTATTCTTAGTTAATTTTAACTTAACCTTTTAACTGTCATAACAATGCACTATCCAGACTTAAATTTGTATAATTCGTGAATGAAAACATTTTGTAATATGATTTTAATGTACATTTTCCGTGGTAATGCAATGTCTGATTTTAAAATGCCTTTCAAAGGATGAATTTTGAGATTTTAAGTTTTGAACTGATATATAATTTCTTATGATTTCTAAAACATGATAAAAAAAAGGCAACGAAGAAAGTCTTTTGTGACAAAGGTCAGAACTCAGGTTATGATGTAGATTTTTTTAAGCTGCACTGCATAATTTGTAACACAAAATATGGTAAAATATCTACTTAGGACTCTTAGACCTTTCCAACGATGTATAGTTTGTCATGATTAGACTAGGATTAATTTGTAATATAGTGACAGGTTAGTAAACTTAGGATAGTAAACTTGGGTGTCCCACAGAGGGGACGGTGGCAGTTAAAGGGTTAAAAGACAGTCATTTGTGCCAGAAATGAGACTACACTGGTTGTGGTGTAAGTTTTTGATTCGATAACAACTTAGAGTCATTAATTCTGTAATTAAACTACCAAACTACACTGGTTGTGCTGTAGATTAAATAGCAGCGTTTTGGCACCAAAGAATAAGTAGTGGAGGAAACTCAGCTTTTTTTTTACTAGGGATGCACCAATATTAAATTTCTCCACCAATAACCGATTATTAAGAATGACATCTGCCGATACTGATAGTTTGGTTTTCCTAAGGAAAAAAAATCTCTCTCCCAGCTAATGCTATATATATTTTTTTACATTAATATAATATTACAGGTTACTATATTATTAATGCTATTACAGAGCCTAAACTATTATTCAACTGCTATTTATTTTCAGATCACACTCAAATAAAAACTGAAATGAACTCAATTGCTCATAAGCTAGTTTTCATAAAAAACTTCATGACACATTTATTCAAACATACATATAATTAACAGTAAATTAGCTGCCCTCTAGTGTTTTATAGTGAACTAACAAACTAGATAACTTTCTTGAGGTGAATGCATCAAGTGTCATTGTTCACAAGCTGTTTTATTGATGTTATGCTGTGGTTGAAACATTGACTTAATACATGAGACATGAGACATTTCAGTAAGTTATACTGTATCTTTCTACATATTATCTGCTGTTCATGCATATTTATTTCACGATATAACTTTATAAAATCTGTCACTCCACATGTAAGAGCATCAAATCTTTGTTTTGGGATAAAGTGCATGGAATTTGAGAGCTGAGACATGGTTCCTTCAGATGTAACAAAACCCTTTGCAATACTGGATGGGAGGCGAGCTTATAATGTTTGGTGAAAAAAAATGTAAAAAAAAAAAAAAACGATGAGTGATTTATAGGGTCAAATACAACCTGCGTTGACTGCACTATTTTGAGATTGTGTTAATGCATTATCATGTTAACAGTTGCAGTCATGTTTTTCCTTTTTTTTTTTTTGATCGACTGATGAGTCCAGATAATTGCTGAATGTTTTCAGAATTTGGCTACTGGAACCAAGCGGCAAAAATAAATAGAACCAGTTATGAATAACCAATTCCCCAAGATCCCAACCTTAGTAAGAGGACAGTGTGAATTTTACAGTAAGTCTAGGGCTGTGTTTGAAATCACTCCCTATACCCTTATTCACTCTTCCTTAGTCTACTAATATAGAAGTGAATGAAAAAGAGTGAGTGAATTCAGACACTGAGTGTGCCGGACAGGCACATTTTTGTTTTTTTTGCACACAAAAAGTATTCTCAGAGCTTCTTAAAATTAAGGTTGAACCACTGATGTCACATGGACTATTTTAATAATGTCCTTAATACTTTTCTGAGCCTTGAAAGTGTCAGTTGTATTGCTGTTTATGCAGGGTCAGAAAGCTCTCGGATTTCATCATAAATATGTGTTTTATTGTTTATAATTTGTGTTCTGAAGATGAACGATGTGAACGATGAATGGCAGAATTTTCATTTTGGGATGAATTATTCCTTTAATAATTATTTTAAACTTAGCAAACTGGTACCACCAGTAGTAATAAAAAGATGTTTCTTGAACTTTGTCATGGAAACTAGCATGTATAAATCTTCATTAAACTATTTTATAATCAATTAAAAAGAAATTTATACCTGAATGATATTACTCTATACCCACATGAACATGCAGGTGCCATCTTCTGGTGAGATGCAGGAATTCATTCGGCACAACCCTCACCGTGCATTATGGGAATTAATGAGTGCATTCGATAACATCCACTATGGTTTCAGACACCACTACAAATGTCTGTCCCCTCTAATAGTGCCCTATTTAAGGATATAGGTGACAGTTTTGGACACAGCCTAGGAGCCTGCCAATTCATAAAATTACATAATGAAGTCCATGTTAAGCAATATTAAATATGTGCTCTGAGTTTGTTACACCACAAAAAATGTGTTATTAGCCACCCAGCCAAATTTGAACGATTAAAAAATGGCAAGTAAATAAGATATCAAAATCTTGAAAAAAATCAAATGCTGGGGGCGTGTCTACTTTCTGTGTTGAAACCACGCCCACCCACTAAAAAGTTGCCGCCTCTCTCATCTGTCAAATACCTGAGACTGAGCTGTTTTGTAAATTATCACAACCAGGTGATATACATTAATGTGATGAAGCTATAGCCAGCTCCTAAACTGTAGGCTAACAGAAATGAGTTAGTTAATAAGTAATAAGTGCGTCATCCAGACATGATTTCTGGCCTGCCCAAAAAATCCTGAACACAAAAATGGTGAAAAACGGTTTAACGGTTTAACTCCACAATTCAGCACTATAGTTCACAGTCTCTGTAGTGTGTTTTCAGCAATACATTTCTAACATTAATAATGAGTTTAGAAACAACTCTCTGAATTGACCCTTCGCAAACAGCTTGATTGACAGGTGATCTGACCAATCGTGATGCAGAATCCGCCATTTTGTTCCGACAAACAATTCAGGAAAGTAGATTAACGTCGGTGGACATGAATTTGAAAAAAGTGTATTGACGTCTTTCTGTGGTTAAAATAAAATACATTCTGATGTTCATTCATGCTTTTTTTGTGTTTTAAGTAAAGAAGAAAAGACTATCGGTCTCATTGATCTAAGGCGGCAATACAGTGATCTGTCACGACACATTAAAAAGCCACAAAACGGTATTTATTGTTTGAATTTCTCAAAAAATGACAACATTTTAAAGCTGAGACCTTGTTTCATACCAGAAGTAACCTGCTCTCTCTCGTCTGTCGGCGTGTTGCCAGTTTCCTCTTTACTCCACGATGTATTTTTCACTGCGTGAGAACATGATGTGTAGTGTGAGAGCGGCAGTTTGTCAGACATAGCAACAGTAGCTAAGGTTTTTGCGAAGGGTTAACTGCCTTTACACAGACTTAAAGTTTATTTCTTCACACTGCAAGTAAGGTACTATAGTGCATTTGTATGCAGACAGTTGAGACCAATTGCCTAGAAATGCGTATTTGATATGCGCCAGTTTGAGTCAGCTGTAAATGTAATTGTACCACCTACTATGCACTTGAACACAATGTAAAAGCCTTAATTTTGTGTTCAATCGTCCAAGGTAAACCTTTAGCATATATGTTATTTTGATAGATGACGACCGCTGTGGTTGAATAAGGTTTAGATTAGTCTTGAATATACAATGCATGCTTATCAGAGGGAAATACATTACATATGATTATGTATGTATAGGGAGGTGTACTGGAGTGGAAACTTAATGTGTTGGAGCACAGCTTGAGGCATTTGTAAGTGTCATGAATACGCAGTTACTCACACATAAACCCTGCTAAATACATAACTAAGAGAGAGGGAGAGAGAGAAAAAGATTGTCATACCTCTACCTCCCCAGGCTTCAAAGCACCCGCCTGTGTACCTAACACTTTTTAATTAGTGGTGGGAGGGCAGATATTTAATTAGTGTTAAGAAGGCAGACAGCGCTGTGAAGAACAAATTGGGAGGTGTGTAAGATTAAAATGTTTGCTGTTACGAAATGAGATAAACGCGGCATCTATTTTGTAATTGTATCATGAAATTAATCTGAAGGAAAGTCTTATATTCCTTCTACAGCGGCTAAATAAAATTAGCAATTTTAAATCTTAACATTGTGTCAAATCTTTGACGTAAAACTCATGCAAGCACACTCATGGACACAGATTATTCCTATATGCTTGGGGTTAAATTGCACAAACAGCAACAAATATTTACCAGCATCTGGTATGGCTGCTTACTAGCATGGTGTTCTTATTAAGGGGCATAAAACCAGCTGGAGTTTACTGCTAGAGCTCATTGCAATGCACCACCTATTATGTCTATAATCCCTGATAAAACCCACAGCACACAGCAGTTAATCATATAAAGCATCTTGAAGCTAAATTAGAAGCAGGATGTTAAAACTTTAGTGTCTAATTATAGGCCATCAGTGTATTCAATCATCAGATATTAATTTGATGATTAATTAAAAAACATTGAAGAAATAGTTCACCCAAAAATTTAAATTACCCCATGATTTACTCATCCTTAAACCATCAGGTGCATATGACTTTCTTCTTTCAGACAAATACAATCAGAGTTGTATTAAAAATGTCCTGGCTCTTCTAAGCTTTAGAATGAAAGTGAATGAAGTTTAAGATTTTTAATTCCAAAAAAAGTCAGTCCATCCTTCATAAAAAGTGTTCCAGTCGGCTATGGGTGTTAATAAAGGGTTTCTGAAGTGAACTGAAATTGTAATCTCTATCTTCAGCTACTGTCATACTGGTGTACACGAGAGAGTGGCGTTCCAGCAGACAGTGGTGGAATAATGGCGTTATAAATAAACCGTCTTACTAACGGCATTACTTTTTTCAGTAATGAGTAATGAAATGAATTACTGTTTTCCCCATTACAACGTCATTACCGTTACTGACAATAAAATGCGTTGTTGCTATCACTTCTATGTTGCGTTCTTCTTCTGAGGTAAATTCTGGCTTATTCGTCTTTCAGAAACGTTAAAAAGCTGAGATGAACTCGATGAATGTTCAGTTTTTTTTTTTTATGGAGGTGATGTGGGTGTTTACCTACATGTCCAGGCGTCTCACATGGATGTTTAAAATTTGAAAAGCATAGCCGCTTGTAGGTGTGATTACATTATAGGTGAGTTTAGGTGAGTTTAGGTGAGTTTTTGGCATCATACGGATTACTTTTTTTAGAAAGTATTTGTTTTCGACGTGACTAACTTCATTTAAAAGTGAGGCACGTATTTGTGGAGATTCAAGTTGTTTTATTTACAACTGTGAAGAGAGGTAATGGAGATTGAAACTGCAGAGAGCGTTTATTTTATTTTACAAAAGCACATTGTTTTCTTGTTATTATGATGTTTTCATGTCCGTGACCCCAAAAACTTCATATTTAGTTACTTTTAATGTGTCCAACACTGCCAGTGGATGACGTAGGCATAGCGTACAGTCATGGCCAATAATATCGGCACCCTTGCAATTTTGTCAGAAAATGCAACCCTTCTCTCAGAAAATTGTTGCAGTTGCAAATGTTTTGGTACTCACTTTTATTTTTTTTTGTTTGCATTGGAACAACACAAAAAAACAAGAGAAGAAAAGTCAAATCTGATACAATTCCACACAGAACCCAAAAAATGCACTGGACAAAATTACTGGAACCCTTAACTTAATATTTGGCAGCACCACCTTTTGGAAAAAATAACTGAAATCAATCGCTTCCTGTAACCATGAATGAGTTTCTTACACCTCTCTACTGGCATTTTGGACCATATCTCTTTTGCAAACTGCTCCAGGTCATTCAGATTTGAAGGATGCCTTCTCCCAACTGCTGTTTTGAGATCTCTCCACAGGTGTTCTATGGGATTCAGATCTGGACTCATTGCTGGCCATTTCAGAACTGTCCACCACTTTGTTTGAAACCATTTCTGAGTGCTTTTTGAAGTGTGTTTCGGGTCAATGTCCTGCTGGAAGACCCATGACCTCTGGTGGAGACACAGCTTTCTGACAATGGCCACTACGTTGCACCCCAAAATTCTCTGGTAATCATCAGATTTCATGATACAGTTCACACAGTCAAGGCATCCAGTGCCAGAAGCAGCAAAGCAACCCCAAAACATCTTTGAACCTCCACCATGGGCTGTAAACCTCTTAATGATATTGTGCACAGTGGACACAGGAACATTAAGATCTTTGGAGTTGAGATTGTCCATGTTTTTCCACAATTTTTTCTCTCAAATCCACAGACAACTCTTTACACTTCTTTCTTTTCTCCATGCTCAGTGTGACACACAACACAAAGGTTGAGTCAACTTTTCTCCATTTTAACTGGTTGCAAGTGTGATTACTACACTCTAAAAAAACGCTGGGTTGAGACTGCTGGGTAAGAAAGTTGGGTTAATTTAACCCAATTTTGGGTTAAAACTGGTCTTAATTTATAACCCAGCAGTGGGTTAGGAACGCGGACTCGAGAGAGAGCAGGCACGTCGTGTCCACCGTACGTCAAAAAGTGCGAGAAGCGGCCATTTTCTCAGCGTCTGCAGATGGAAGCGAGCGAAGGACGATTTTCGGTAAGTAAAGATTAAAAATGTAAAGTCATCATTCATTATGTGTGTCCGGGAGTATTTTGAGATCTAATGGAACGTGGGAAAAGTCGGAAAAGAGCTTTTATTGTAAAATACGCTGACGCGGTTTTTGCCTCAGAAATAGTCTTAACGGCCTCTTCTACTGAACGGAAGAGATAGCTTTAATACAACGTCTGGGAGTTTCATATGTCATATTTACAAATATTGTAATATTTCAGACTTGTTGAGCTTTGAGTCTTCATTGTGCCCGCGCCGGGAGTTAACGGCACAGAAGACCGCGTGTGAGAGGAGGCGATTGGATCGGCTCGACGGAAAGGTGGTTTAAGGCAAGTAAAGGTCATAATTTCTTTTTTTCTTTTTTTTTTTGGACTAAGTGTAAAAGAATGTTTTATGTAGAGGTTAAAATGCCAGAAACATAAGAGAGCTTCATTCTTTTAAGATTGATGGGAGGTTTTTTTTTTAGAAAATAAATGTTACCGTTGTCTGCTATTGTAGTATTCTAGAGCACTGTGGTAGAACAGGCTGTGATGAACAGGTGGTGACTGGGATAAATGCTGGACAAAGAGTTTCCCCCAAACTGATGTAACAGTAGTTTTAAAGGAGGAGGCCGCATGTTGCACACCTTTGCTGAGCTGATGGGGCTTCATGACTACATTACTTATCTTAAAGAGATAATGAAAATTGGCAGTGATGCATTTTCTGTATGCAATCATGGACTATGAAACAAACCGTAAGTGCATAGTCTGTAAAAACAAAATGTCAAATGCTTGTTCTGTGTTCAGTAAAGATGGAGTTCACACTCATTCATACACATGCGCACAATACTTCACACATTTGCTTGTGTTAAATGTTATAATGTCAGTGTTAATGTTGTGGTTTTATTTTTAGTTTGTGTAAAAAAAAAAAAAAAAAAAAAGAAAAAAAGAAAGAAAGAAAGAAACTATTAAATAATTGTACAATTATTGTAAAGTAGTGTTTTTGTACAGTAGTTTTATACAATATACACAATTTACCAGACAAAATAGTCAGCAAATGTTCAGTGCTTCATTTATAAACTCTGAACCTGCTAATGCCATACTTTTTCTGCATTTCTTTTCACATGCATGTTACTTTTGAATGTTTTCTCTTGTTGTAGTTTTTAATAAACATTTATCTTTTGATAGTCATTCTGTGTGTGTTAAAGTGATTTTATAATGATCAAGATTTGTAGATTTAATGCCTAGCTGAATTTTGGGTTAATTTTGGGTTAATCATCCTGGCAGTGTAGTAATTTTAAACCATAAAAAAAGCAACCCAGCATGCTGGGTCAATAATTCAACCCAACTCGCTGGGTCAAAACAACCCAGCGTTGGGTTCGTCCCTTTTTCACCCAGCGCTGGGTTGCCAAAATAACCCAAATTGGGTTGTTTTTAACCCAGCAGTTTTTAGAGTGTATATTGCCCACACCTGTTACTTGCCACAGGTGTGTTTAAACACAAATTGCAGCAGCATCACATGCTTGAAAGGTAATTATTTCTTACAATTTTGACAAAGTGCCAATAATTTTGTCCAGCCCATTTTCGAGTTCTGTGTGAAATTTTATTAAGTTTGACTTTTCTTCTTTTTTTTTTTTTTGTGTTGTTGCAGTGCAAACAAAAACAATAAGCACGTGAATACCAAAACATTTGCAACTGGCACAATTTTCTGAGAGAAGTGCTGCATTTTCTGACAGAACTGCAAGGGTGCCGATATTTTTGGCCATGACTGTAAGCTCTGGTAAGAATATGCTAGTCTCACGAGAACTATGTTTTGTTTACAGCGAAAGGAAAACCAGTCTCCTCTCGGCTTACATTGAAATCCTCTGACATTTTTCTTTACAAATTCTCATTTTATATTTCTAATCTGTGACCTCCATTTTGGTTTGGTCTGTCTAGTGCACTTCTACGTTTGTCAGCGTGTTTGCCTACAACAGTCATTGACTGCCATTATAAACCTTGGAAGAGCCAGGACATTTTTTAATATAACTTCGATTGTATTCATCTGAAAGAAGGAAGTCATATACACCTAGGATGGCTTGAGGGTGAGTAAACCATGGGGTAGTTTTCATTTCTGGGTGAACTTTCCCTTTAGTGTACATGCAGAAAAACTCTACAGTCTTTCTCTATTATATATGCAAGTGGTAAATTATTTTTCCCTAAATTATTTTGTTTATATTATAAACAAAATAAACAAAGATGTAGGTTACTTCTATTTCTTCAGCAGAACAGTAAAGAACATTTTGGATGAGGGTGAGTACATGAACAGCAAATTTTCTTTTTTGGGTGAACTATCACTTTAAATGTCCTACCCAATGCAACTTCCTTCCAACAGTACTGTATTATGCATTCAATTGTCCAAAAACAGCAAATTAGCTTTTTTGGCCAGATTTATTTCCAAATGACATCAACCCTTTCGTTCATCGATTTCGCCTTAAGTATACTGAGGCCTTTATACTCAGTCTCTCTCTCCCATTCTCTAACACACAGATGTGTGAGAACAATATTTTTAGCTATATACCACAGTAAGTTTCAGACTTATAGAAATTCATCAAAAAATAATGGCTAGAAAGCCAAAAATGTCATTTCAACTTTTACTGATGACAAAAAAAATAAATAAAAAAAATAAAAAAAAATAAATGGTAACCCTTCACAGAACACATTCTTTACACTGAAATGAGGTGAGATATTAGGTACATGTTGACTATAGCAGGCGCCTCCACACTGAAACTATAGAAGATTGATCAAAACACCTTCAGGGGAAACATAACTGTTGATTGCATCATGAAAATACCTTATAAATGGCAATGCTTGAGTCAGCTAAATGCATTTTTCTTCAAAGAAGACTGTTTTTCATACAAGACAGCCTGACAGCCTTGATTACAGAGGCTTTTAGGCAAAATCATATACATATAGGAGATGAAATTATAAGCGTGTTAAAGGGAGAAGGAGTGAGAGAATGAAAGGAGAGATTTATTGAGCACAAGTGTGAAAGAGAGGGGTAGACATGCTGGAAAGGTGAGATAAAGAGGACTGGCAGGAGGGTGCAATGCACAAAATGAAAAGAAAAAAGATGAGGAGAAGAACACATGTTGAAGAAGATACAAATTCTCTGCTTGAGGCCGTATGGTCCACATTTAGAGTCCCACTTTACAGCAAATATACCTATAAATTTAGTGTCTTTTTATCTAATAATTCAGACATATATATATATATATCTGGTGTTTGATCGGCCTACAAAATTTGTTTGTATGCTGTGGTTATGGTATATTATTACCAAATGTTGGAACTGACTGATCATAGGCCTTATTGATCTGAGCTCATGGACCTCAAATTATCCACAAATAATATTTTTTTTACTTAAAAACTGAAGTGCATAAGCTCAATGATTAATGAGGCCTATGATCAATCAGTCAGAAATACAAAACCTGTGTTCATTTAAAGAAAACAAGCTGACAAAAATATTGAATCCAAGATTTGGTGATATTTAAAAGGCCAGTGATTTTTGACCAGAAACACCAAATTAGCTATAGGATTTTCAGTATAGCACAAAGGTTAAGTGAGGGCTGCAGATAAGAAGTGAGAGGTGTTGCAGTGGAAGTTCTCATTAAAGATAATTCAAGATCTTTTTGTGTTGGAACATCTGCCTAATGTTGGGGTAAAGTGATTAGTAATCCCCTACGGGAGTTTTGGGAAGTCACACACACACACATACACACCAGCGTTTGCACTTGTCTGGTGCATTTTGTGTTCCACTGTTGTATGTCTCATATGCTGAATCCCCTAAGAGACACTGTTAATTAAACAGACAGACTGGCATGTCCTGCTGAAGCTCTGGGGGAAGCTGCAAGTGTACAATGTAACATTGCACAACTATGTGAATGGAGTGCCGTTACCTGGAAAGAGCTGCTGGATGCAAATCACACACAGGGCATAAAACTGTGTTGAGAACTCGCAGAGACTGTTTGTGCCATTAGAGAAAGACGGCGTCACAAAGTAATAAAAAGAAATCAACACAACTGTCTTTCACAATGTTCTGGCTAAGTGCATGATAAACAAACATGTGGTTCTGAGGCCAGGTCTTTTTAATTAACTTGGTTCACAAATCTGTCTGATTTAAACTCATGAGTTTCACTGGTCTGAATCATGCTCTGATTCAGCCACACTGAATCACTGACTTAAAGGGATAGTTCACCTAAAAATTAAAATTCTGTCATTAATTACTAACTCCCATGTCGTTCCAAACCTGTAAGACCTTCGTTCATCTTCAGAACACAAATTAAGATATTTTTGATGAAATCCAAGAGCTTTCTGACCCTGCATAGACAGCAATGCAACTGACATGTTCAATAGCCAGAAAGGAAGCAAAATTGTTAAAACAGTCCATGTGACATCAGTGCTTTAAATGTAAGTTATGAGCAAATTATTTTTAATTTTAGTTTTTAACAAGAACTTATTTGTTAGAATTAAATAAACAATAATGAAGTTCTTTTATAATGACAGTACATTGATGCTTTGAAAATAATTATAAATAAACTATATATCAATTGCTGCATTTTTTCCCCAGAAAAATGCAGTGGTAACCTTTAGATTTTATTTTAAGATCTATAGATGGCCTGAAGCAAAAGAGTTGTAAAATCAGAAACACAGTCTAAATGTTATTTGTGTATTTTACTTTCATTTTATTAGAAGTAGGCCAAAAGCACCCCCTATGGAATTAAAACTCCTTACCGAATAGACATTAGAACCTGGGGGAGGCTGCCACTGCTGGTGCTATTACTGTTTACTCTGTCACACATCAAATGCGTCATTCTGTATGTGCATTCTTAGATGAACAAAAGCCTTTTAGGTTTGGAACGACATGAAGTTGAGTAATTAATGACAGAATTTTGGGTAAACTATCCCTTTAACAACTGACTTATTCTGCGCACAAAATATTATATCTGGCTTAAATTGAGTCAACGACTTAATATTCCTATCAAAAAGTAAAAATGAAAATTTGTATTCTCTTCATTCTGTGTTAATTCACTTTATTTAACCAATACTATTCTTTGCAAAATATGTATTTTTATTGTTACGCAATTTATTCTTCAATTTCAAATGTTAAGCCATTGATTTGGAAATATGGCATACTTCCTATATTTTTCCTATTTCTATTTTGACTTTTTCGATTTAATGTACACTACTGTTCAAAAGTTTATTTTTTTTAGAAGAAATTATTTTATTCAGCAAGGATAAATGAAATTTGAAGGTTTAGTTTACCCAAAAATGAAAATTAGCCTATTATTTACTCACTCTCAAGGCATCCTAGACGTATATGACTTCCATCTTTCAGACAAATGCAGTTATATTAAAAATTGTTCTGGCTCCTTCATGCTTTGCAATACAATGGCTGGGTGTTTCTCTTCATCAGTCCAAAACAAGTCCAATAAAGTGCATTCATCCATAATAAAAAAGTGCCTCACATGGCTCAGGGGGGGTGAATAAAGGCCTGCTGTAGCAAATCAATGCATTTTTGTAAGAAAAATATCCATGTTTGAAACATAATAATCACTTTTCTCTAGCTTGCGCTAACAATTGTACACGGAAACAGCTCCAGGTGGATGACGTAGGACGTCAGCGTTGCGCATGTGCCGGTGAGAAGTGACGAACGCAGACACACAGTGGAGAGGTCAAAACAAAACAACAGTCACGAATTAGAAATACAAAACATTTGTAAACAAAAATGTTGTGGATGTCGATAAAAGCCTAGAGGAGACTGGTTTTCCTTTGCTGAAGTCAGGAAACTTTGCTTCCTTTGCTTCTGTAAACAAACATTAATTTTCACGAGACTCACGGGCGCATGCGCAACTCCAACATCCTACGTTATCAACCATATACAACTGGTCATTTAAGTGATTACATTTTAAATATGGATACTTTTCTTACAACAATTTTTCTTGCATCGACTCACTACAGCAGGCCTTCATTCACTCCCTGAAGCCTTGTGAGGCACTTTTTATGATGAATGGATGCACTTTATTGGACTTGCTCTGGACTGATAAAGAGAAAACCCGCCTGCAATATAAAGCTTGAAGGAGCCAGAGCAATTTTTAATATAACTCTGATGAAAGAAGGAAGTCATATACACTGAGGATGCCTTGAGGGTGAGTAAATAATGGGCTAATTTTCATTTTTGGGTGAGCTATCCTTTTAAACAGTGACAGTAAATATGTTTGCATTGTTAAAAAAAATCTATCTCAAATAAATGCTGCAAGAGCAGTAGTGCACTTGTGGTACAAAATAACTAGCTTCACAATCATTACACTTGGAAGTGTGTGTACATGTGTGTGTGTTTTTGGAAAACCCAGCTAAGGCAGTGTGCTCTTTACAGCTGAGCTCCTTCAGGCAGAAGATTTAAATGGCATAATTCACATTATTTAACAGAAAACACACACACACCATGCATGCAGGCAGTTTTTTGAAGCTCTGTCGTACAGCTGCTGAGTCCATTTGTAAGACAGCAGTGAGGTGACAGAGGCAATCCAGAGGCAAGAGGAGAATGCCAGCACAGGCGCTCCAGAGGACCATTTTTATAAATGAATGCAATAATAATGTTGCCCAGCATTTCTATGAATGGTAATGTACTCTGATGAAAAAAAACAAGTGGCCTGCAGAGATGTCATTTTTAAACACGGAGAGGACAGAGCATGGGCGAAGATAGCAGTGTATATTTAAAACAGGAAGGTCAAAGCAAACCTCGCTCTCGCTCTCTCGTGTATCTATATAAACACACACATACACACAAACACTGGAGCATATTCATCAAACCGTGCAGAAATTGTAAATGACTTGAGGGAAGAGAGACAGACTGCTCTGAAAACACACGCTACAGCTATTTACATACACAATACTGCTCACATTCATGCACAGTACACACAGTATTTCTAGTATTTCACATCTACGATCCTCAAACACATCATGCATGCTTCATCTTAAAACAGAAAACTGCTGAGAAATGGATCACAGGCTGAGTATGTATGTTTCCATGTAAAAGGGTGAACGGGATTAATCTACCCAGCAGCCCTTCCCCCAATCCCTTCCTTCTCTCGGCTCTCCCTCTTCCCTTCGCTTATTCATCTGTTCATCTGCGCCTGTGTGTCACTGTTAACTTCATCCATACTCTTCCTCTAGCCTTTACCATCTTTTCCATCAAACAGGATTTTTGGGGGGTTATGCAAAGCATGTTTGCTGGGTTGCTAGCTTCTCAACTGAACTGTGTGAATCAAATTATAGACACACTTTCTCCGATTAGCAGCCCTTCACCCACTTTTCAAGACAATTTTCTTACTGTTTCATGACAGGCATCTATTGATGATACAGTGAATGACCAGTGTATGCGCATCTTAAGAAGATGTGAAGTTCAGCAAAAAAATACAATGAAATGAGTAAGAAAAAAGTTTGCAACAAAACAAAAGACAAAAGCCACTCAATATGATACCCCCATTACTGTGAAACCCAACTTAATTCATTCATCATTAGCAGGTTTATATACACTATTGTTCAAATGTTTGGGGTCTTTAGAGCTTTAGAGTCTTGAGAGGTTTATTTTTTTTCCCAAATTCAATTTATTTATCCTCCCCCGCCCCCAAAATAAGTTTTTTTTTTTTCTGGTTTCATTTTTCCCCATTTTCTAGACTCTGTTTTAATGTTCAATTAAGTTTTATTATTCAAAAAGCATGTCTAAATTATTGAAATAATGAAACACACAATTTTACAGCAATTTATTAAAAGTAAAAAAAAAAGATTTTAAGGCCCTATCAAATTTTTTTTTTCTCAAATTCAGTTTTATTTTTACCAAATTACCTGTTTTCTATTAATTTTCTAGTTTCCATTTTAATGATTTCATAAAATTTTAATAATCACTAATTTAGTATTATTATTTTATTCATTTCTGATGACTGCGGACTGATGACCCGACAATTCTTCCTTCTATTTCTTATCCTGACATAGTGAATTAGTTTAGTTTCTCCGTTTTTTTCGCCAAGCCTATGCATGAGTTCCATTCGGTTCAATAAGTTAGTAACTCCGGCCCTGGAAAACCAACCAGTTTCAGCTCCAACCCTAATAAAACTCACCTGCCTATAGCTTCCTAGTAACCCTTCAGACCTTAATTAGATTGTTCAGGTGTGTTTGATTAGGTTTAAAGCAAAACTCTGCAGGGCTGCGGCTCTCCAGGACCGGAGTTCATCACCCCTGGTATAGAGTGTTTTCACGTTACGTCATCAATCCGGAAATTGGCCATTGCGGTGGCATTCAATGTAAACAATCTCACTGAACTGAACGGAACTCGTGCATAGCCTTGGTGAAAAAATGAAGAAACGAAACTAATTCACTATGTCAGGATAAGAAATAGAAGGAAGAATTGTCGGGTCATCAGTCCGCGACAAAGGAGGCAGATCGTACGGATATTTACCACCTATTAAGGGCTTGACAATATGGACTGCCATATGGCAAAAATGTCATTTGTGTGGAAATATTACGTTATTACTATATTTAGTCAGGGGGGTCAGAAACGCTCAAGACGTACATAAGGAGGAGAAAATACTGTAGCAGGCAGATCAATCTCACTGTTCATGATGCACAAAACATCTGAAGAAACTTCTAAATAATACATTTAGGGTAGGAGTTTATATGAATGTATCTCTGAGGGGAACTGTCTGTTTTCAGAAAAGTTTACATGGTATTTTCTTTTCATCTAGCATCTGTTTAATGCATTACAAAGCAGTGTTAATAAGCGTTGCGCAGCTTTGTGTACAGCAGTAACTACGAAAACACTATCGCTGCTTAGCATTGAGCCCTGTATTAACTTTAGTTTGTCAAAATATAACACTCTTTCCTGCTTACTAATTCCTTCTCTATATGATTTATCAGCTTCCACACATTTTCCGTGGTTTAAACAACATTAATTAGTAGAACAACGTCTTCAGTAGTACATTAACACTGCAATCCATGCTGCTGTTTATATATGAGTATCGCCACAATGTGACGTCAGCAACTCTGGAGATTATGTTTATGTGTTCATGTACTCAAATATTGAGACAGCCAAGGCTATAAACACCACAAACATCACACGCTCTTCAGCATGTGTGTAGTAAACAAAACCACACGCAGAACATGCTGGATTCATATTTAAATAGCATTTTTGGCTTAATATTCACATATACTAGTCCATATTGTTTTTTGATTTAAGTGTACTGACCTACTTTTGATTTATTAATCCGAAATTTGTCATATTCTATGACATTCTACGTTATACAGTAAATTCCATTTTTATGAATGGATTCCACGATTCCGTCCGCATTTTCCAAAACGCGGAAATCATAGGCAAACAGTGAGTTGATCATAGTCTATGTTGAATCAATTTTGCCTTCTCAAATCACAACCTGCCTAAAGTAAAATCTATAGATATAAAACAGTTAAAGCATAGAACAATGCTAAACGTTTAACCTATATAAATGTGCGCATATCCAATCATTTGTGTAAGAGTGGAGCTAAAGCGTGCTTTTTAGGACACAGAGGCACCAGCGTGATCACTTAATTTTCAGTGGAAACAATTTGTAAAGGGTCTACTTTTATTTGTGTGCACTCTCAATATCGATAAAACGTTGTGCTTTTATAAAATAAAGAAAACAAATATGAAACGCTTTCTGCTGTCTCAAAAAACCCCCCGAAATTCAGCGAATACACGCATAAATATATATGTAGAAAGATTTATATTACTACTTAACGAAAACAAAAATGCTTTTATGTAGCTAATCCGTAAAGATGCATTTATCTCTGTAAGGACCCTTAACTTCATCCTTAAAACAATGACTCAGAAAACACTAGTTTATTAATAAATAATTCAAAAATCTCTTTACTTTTCCCCCACACATTCATGTTAATTACTTTTGCCAGTGCAATGTGGCAAGCTTTAGCCTATTGCGTGCACTTGAACACGGATCTCTAACAGCTGCGCTGAAAGCACTTGCACTCGCTGCTGCTGCTGACGGGACACTAAACACCGTCCAAGCCGCTCTTGACAGTCGCAGTAGCCTGGTCTTATGTTGTTTCCACCAATTTTTTTAAACACCATTGATATATGTCTAAAATATAAAAATAAAGAGAAGCCTAAAACAGGCCAGATGCCCAGCGCGCGTCTGACCTATGACGAACACTGGCCCGAAGCCTGGCGCTAGGGGCGTAAAAAATCTCGGGGCTGAAATGCAGGGCTCTAATACATCTTAAAAGTGGAACACGGAAATATCAACGTTTTATATACTCTGTATTGTTTCCCAACGGTTTCTTAATAAAATCATCCCCCCACCAACCCTCCCGTGAATGAACGAAAGAATGAATGATCGCATTTATATAGCGCTTTCATTGTGTATTGCTATACACCCAAAGCGCTTTACAGTCATATGGGGGGATCTCTCCTCAACCACCACCAGTGTGCAGCATCCACTTGGACTCCCGTGCTTACAGCACCCCCAACCTAAAACATCTTCCCGTGCCCCTGTCATCCTATCTCACCCTAGACGTCCATTATCATCTGCTGCTCCCCTCTGACCTCCATTCTGCCTCTCTGATCATTATTCAGCCACTTTAGACATATATTGTACTTTTATTAACCAAGGGGAACAGTTATGAATATATACAATATCTGTGTAGCATAGGCTTGTCCTGTAGTGTAAAAATGGGTTAATTGTGGGTAGGATCTAATATTAATTCTAATACATGTATGTACAGACATACATAAACACAATGGCTCATGATGCATATAGACAAGCATCATGACCTACACACACACAAACACTTACAGAGATTATGATATTGATTGCTGTCATTTCTGAAGCTTTTGTCTTTATTAGACTGCTGTTAAATTAATGAGAATCAAAGCGATAATCATTACTGCTTACACAAACACACATGCTGGTGACTTGAGTTTGGAAAGCCCACAATGTTTTAAAGTATTAATATGGTAAATATAATTATAAATACAATATAATCCTCTTGTAATGATACGCATGCAAGCATTTGACATTATGTTTATGATCCATCATCTCCTAATTACAGATTTAGTTTCAATTGCTTACAATACTGCCCATGTATCATGGGTTCAGAGCCCACAGGATTAAACACCTACAGCTGAGCGTTCTCTGTCTAAATGATGAGAAAATTATAATTTTTTTGATTGCAACATCATGCCTTTATATTCATACAGAATGACGTAAACAGACATTATTTAAATGATCCGTAAAAACTAATTGAGCTTTTAATTTGCGAGTGTTAATGAGAAGATTATGAACTGCACTGTATAATGGCTACTGACCTGAGAAGCCATTTCTGTCACCCCATGAATTTTTGACCAACGAGGCTGATGAGACAGAACGGAGAAAAAATGGTTGCTGTAGTCAATCAACAAGCCATATATTAAATGTTCATATATTTATTATATTTCTGTATCACTTTAAAATGCAGAAATAAAATACATGCATGAAGAGCAGTGTGATGAAGCTCAATTTGAATGATTCTGGGGTCAGTAAAATTTTTCTTCAGCATTAAAGGATGGATTTAATTGAATAAAAGTGACAGTAAACACATTAATGTTACAAAAAAATGCTAAATTCAAATTGAATTTTATATAAAACAAATATCAGTTTCCACAAAAATATTAAGCAGATTAATTGTTTTCAACATAAATAATAACAAGAAATGTTTCTTACGCAGCAAATCAGCATATTGAATGATTTCTGAAGGATCATGTGACACTAAGGACTGGAGTAATGATGCTGAAACTTCACTTCAAAATAAATTAGAAAACAGTTATTTTAAATTGCAATAATATTTCACAGTATTACTGTATCTTTTTATCAAATCGATGTAATCTGGTGAGCATAAAAGACTTTAAAAATATTACTGACCTCTTGAAAGAATTCAATGAGTAATTCATTAGATTGATTCAAACCAATAACTATGGCTCTTTTTTGACTGATTCAGTAAAACAACTGGCTGAGAAGAATCATATATTTATGAATCAGACTGTGTTTGAGTACCGTATTTTTGCATGCAGCCAGTAAAGATGTGTTTCTTATCGTCTTTGTATTATTTTTCTTGAGCTACTCTTAAAATCTCATCAGATTCAGTTTAGACTGCAAACACACAAACTGGGTAATATGTTTTTTACTTTGTCGTGGAGCAGCACAGTCACTGAACAGCGATGCGGGAAACAATGCTGTGTACACACACATAATTAATCAACACACACAGGGAGTGAATTTACTCAGGGGAACTGTGAATATTACCTCAGCTCACCTCATTATCTCTCTTTTTCATACTCATGGACTCTCTCTCTTCTACTTATCACCCATGCTTTTGTTATTCGGTCTTCATACTAGTGTTTCTTGCTTTCTATACCTGTCACAAGTGGTCAGCCAAAACCGATTTCATTTACACTTAAAATAACACGAATCTCAAAAGCATCTCTGATGTTCCTAGCTAGCCGAGTATAAAACCTATGTTTTTGAGCAATGAATACATTACGTGCTATGCTGGAGGTGGCACTAAAGCTTTAAACAGGGTTGTGTTGGCAATGTCATGATGGAGTAAAGATTTAGTGAGGGTCCACAAGCGTGGCTTTGCTTTGGAGGCAAATTCAGCAAGATTGCACTATGTTTGACAATATATTTTGCCCTGCAGATTAAAAAAAAAACACAATTCTCTGCTGGACCTTGTGCATAAATGTGGCCAAAACCCTGATATTCCAAACACATTGTTGGAAATATTTGCCCTTGCATGTCAACACTAATATATACACAGCTTGGCCCTAAAACATCTTTCACGCAGATGTAAACAGTAGAGCTACACATGGCTGTTGCCTTGACCTCAAGCTGTAGTCGCTGCTCTGAAACATACAGGACCATTATTGGTGGCATCACCTTCTAGTAGGTACTGCAGGAAAGCCCCTCAACACAAAGCCATGAACGTTAACTGAGAGCTCCTGATGTAGGACAATAATATTTACAGATATTTTCACCTAAAATAGCACCTAAAAGTCAGGTCTCTAACAATCCTCTACACTTTTGTGAGGTAAATGATATGGAGCACACAAAATCCCAAATCCGTAGACTCCACAGATTTAACACTTAATAACATGAATTATGTATAAACTTAGTGTGCCATCTTGCACCTTGACTGCTAAAGCTAATCCACAGCCGAAGCATATTAGTGCAGCATCTGCTTGTTATGCGACATATTAACGCTTCTGCGTGTGCTCTACCGTATCTTCCTCTCAACCTCCATAACTGCGTCTTAAAGCTGATTCTTGCGCTAAAGCTTCTTATGCTAAAATATCTGTCACCGGTGTTTGATATTCGGATTGCACAAATCCATTTTTATGCTTTGTTAAATGAGCAAAACTCTGTAATTTTGACCTGTTGTTCATCTATTAATGTGAAAAGCTTCCAAGAACACTGCAAAAAATATATATTTTCTTAGCATTTTCCCGTGCAAACATAAAAACATTAACCATACACTGTAAAAATGATTTTTCAAAGCTGTAAATAAAATACACAAAGCTACTATTTCACTATTACTATTTCAGTCTTTCTATTGAAAAAATGTAAAATTGTTTCAAAGCAAATCGAAAACCATTTCACATTTACTGACTTACTGTTTTCTGAAAAAAGGGGAAAAAAATAATGTGATATTTGGCCACTTGAATGTGAATTTTACCAAGGGAACCCTGTCAAAAAACATGTATTTTACCCCCAGAAAACGATTTTTATAGGGGGAACCCCTCTAAATGCAATTGGGCTGGTTTTGCGCTAGTTTTGGGTAGCAGTTGAAAAAAGTATATAATAGTCCAAAACTCTCAATTTTAACATTTTGAACAATAGGGCCCTACAATTTTTTTTTCTTTTTTTTTCCTCCAGAAATTTTTGTGTTTTAATTTTTTTGATAATCAAATGAAGGCATTAAACATTTATTTATTTAAAAAAAAAAAAAGAAAATTAAACAGTTTTTTTTTTTTTTTTGGCAAACAAACAAAGGATTACTGTTAAAATTAATACATGGAAGAAATTTTGTGTGAATATTCTGTTAAAACAGTTTTAATAATAATTGTAGGTGTTTTTTTTCTACAATTAAGTGGTTAATCAGGTTATAATACAAAAGTAATACAAACGTAATATATTTCTGTTACATGTTAAACCGTACTTTTATTTTGACAGGCTGCAGTGAAGTTTCTGTGTTTATACAGTATGATATGATGCTAGTTTTCTCAAATGAAATGACAAAATTCACATGAAATGACTCTCACAGCAGCTCCGAAGACAACGTTCATGTGTTCATGTCATCATATAAGAGACGGAGAGGCCAATAAATCACAGCGAGCCTTCATTATTTGTGTAGTAAACAAACCGTGTTTCCACCATTCATACATACAGAGCCAAGCGGAACATGCAGGATTTATATCTAAACCGTCTTTTTGCATTTTAATATTCACAGACATTAGTCCATATCACAGTTCGAATTAAGAGACAGACCCAATTTTGATTTATTCATCCAAAAATTGACGCATTCCGTGGCATTCCGCGCTAAGTTCCGTTTTTATGAATGGACTCTGAATTATGAATTTGTAGACGCGCATCCATGTAGAGACAGAAATGACATGCCGTCAAGTAAATAAGATAAATAACATAAGACCATTTAGTTTTTTTAATAAAAGAATGAGGTATAGACCTGTTCTATAGGTAGGGAAACCTTAAATGACTGTTGTTGTGATCTGGCACTATATAGAAAATAAAATTAAATAAAAACTAACTTGGCCTTCAAGGGGGGGCAGGTCGCCCCCTAATATAATGGCAGGGGAAACACTGAGAAAGAAGAAACACATAATAGTACCATGAAGTGAGAAACAGCTTAGAATGAGTACAGAAGAAATATTTTAGTCTCCATGGAAACGATGACTTGCCAAAGAGGGGATTTCTCCAAAATCTGAGCTTTAAGCCTTTGATCAAGGTATGTGCGAGAATGTGTGTCTGTGTGCACTTTTGAGAGAGCGCGCGCAGCAGCTGTGTATTCCTCCACTGCCGACTCACAATGCCATACCTGCAGACGATTCCACAGTAAATGAAAACCATGTCTGAATAAAAACTGAGATTAGACTCGAACAATGGAATTCCATTTCCACGGACACAATCATTCCCAAAGGCAAACAATGCAATTCCATTACAGTTTAGAGTGCATTAAACCACAGGAAAACTCAGTTGTTGGCCTGAAGAAGAACATTTACAGGAATTGCCCTCTGAAATCCTCTGGCAAATGTTTTCTTTTTCTCTCTTTACCGTACACACTCTTACTATATACAAACTAAGTCAGACAATATAAATCAACAATGTTTGTAAGTAGGAGAAATTCCATGGCATTCGTCTCACCTCATTTTCTATTTTTAAAGGCTGAGTTAAAGGTTGTTTGTCTGGGGGGCACTTGTCCTGTTTCCTCTACTTCTGTCCATCTTTCCCTCATTATTCATGTCTTGCCTTGGGAAGAAACCAAAAAGAATAAAAGTGACAACATAAGGGGGAGACATTGTAAACACATCAAGCTATTTAAAAACTAAAGAGAGATTTAAGGTTCAAGGACGGAAGGGATCAAAATGAAAGAGAAGGCCAGAGAGGAAGAGCCGCGGAGCAGACGCAAAGATGCTGGGTTAGCGTTAGCACGCTAGCATATGTGTCGCCGGCGGGCTTTTTCCTCGTCTGGAGCACATGGTGGCCCTGCGCTCTGATTGGCTCGGTCCTTGTGGCCATGGAAACCCAGCCATGGGTGAACGATACCCCCTCTGAACATGACTTGGGGAAAAGACAGGAAACAAGGACATCTCTCTCTCACACACACACACACATTCAGTCTAATACTTTCTGACCTGTGTTGGAGGACTCATGTTTCGTGTTGATGATGTAACCAAGGGGTCTGTCACTGCGCTCATGGCAGGATCACAGAGGGAGAGTTAGAGGTGAACGAAAAGGAGAAACAGATCACAAAAAAGTGCAAGAACAGCTTGTTTTTATGGCTTCTTCCTTGTACTTTGTTTATTTACTCTTGCTGTAAATTAAAAGCATAACTACCTCTATTGTCAAAGTCTGTGCTGAGCTAGAAGAAACAGCCCTAGTGAAGTACACAAAACAATACTTTTCTTTTAGACATAATGTTTTGTTTTTGATCATTCTTAAAATTAAAAGAAATGTTTATCTTTAAAGGGAACATCGGATGCAAAATTCACTTTTACATGGTGTTTGCTTTACAACCACTCTACAATGATAAAAATCCATTCACTTCTTTTTTAACCCCCCAAAAAACCTAAACAGTCTCAATTATCAAGCCGTTTTGATTTTCTGAGCAGTATGACATCATACTGCTCACGCTCTGCCCACGAAGGCTAATGGACTGTCCGCCCTCAGCCAGTTGTACGATGTCCGAGCCTTCATTTTCTCCCGACATCAGAGCAACTGAGCATGCAGTGGATTAGTTTTGTTTTTGAGGGTAACGCACCACCGTATATATACAAAAAACAGAGAGGGATGGAGTGAGCAGTAGTTCATTATCATTTAAAGAGGCATGCACCAAGACGAGTCGCTGTGAACAGGAGCTGTTTTGACAAGGTAAATACGGTGTTGTTTTACACGACCATCGGGGAATTTGAACCAAAGTATGTTGCAGACATTTCATGAAGACCCTAAAGAATCATACCAGCTTGTGGAAAATGGGCATCCGATGTCCCCTTTAACATGTTGTCATAAATATCCACTCAGTCAGATGTTAAGTCAATAAATTGCAGATTCAATAAGTAATCTGCTAATGATCTGATTTAAATTGATGACTGTCTGAGACGTCTTGTCTGATTCAGCAACAGGACCAAAGCAAGGAAGTGATTTATTCATGAAATCGGACTACATTTGGTCATGTTGGCTTTTTTTTGTTTGTTTGCTTTGGCTTACAGCCAACAAAGACAACTCCATTTACTGCCTTTTTCAGAGCATAACAGTATTTTATGGATTTTTTAAGAACAGTAATTCAGATTTATATTTTCCCTGCCATTTTGTCCATTGGCCTCAATATAAAGAAATATACATATTAATCAAAAAATGTAAAATTTTAGATTAGCATTTATAATTTTATTAACTCTTTAACTGTCATCGTCCCCTCTGTGGGACGCCTAAGTCTAAGTCTTCACCATATTACAAATAAATCCTAATCTAATCATGACAAACTATATATCGTTGGAAAGGTCTAAGACTCCTAAATAGATATTTTACCACTCTTTTGTGTTACAAATTATGTAGGAAAAGTCATAGATTAATTTATGACAAGAGTCCACTTCAAAAATCTACATAATCTACGCAATATAACCCTTTATATATCAAATGAAAACTTACAATCTCAAAATTCACCCTTTGAAAACCATTTTAAAGTCAGACATTGCATTACCATGGAAATTGTGCATTAAAATCATTTTACAAAATGTTTTCGTCCATAAATTTTAAAAATTTAACTTTGGAAAGTGCATTTTCATGTCTATGTTCAAGATAAGGAGTGACAGTTAAAGGGTTAAGCATTTATAGTTTTATATTTACATTTATATTTTACTAAATATTTTGTGTATTATATAAAAAAATATTAAAAACACAATACAATATATAACTACAACAAAAATACTCCAGAAGCACAATTTGCAAATGTTAAGTTTAGAGATGCACCGACCGACCGACCAGGAATTAGCCAGTTTTCCGCATGATCTGCCTGGACCGGTGACTGGCCAGTCAGTCTGCTGATTCCGAGCTGATCCGTTTTGACGTCACACTTACGGCGACTGATAATGTATTCATGTTGTGCCAAATGAGAGAGACTTGTGCAGAAATTAAAACAAATGAGCACAACAGCACTCATAGAAAGTTATAGATGCATAGTGTGGCACTGATTTTATACAACAGTATTTCAATAAACAAGAAGTTAAAATTATGTGTTATGTTTTAGACACAATATTGACTGTTTCTGCTCAATTTCACTGCATGTCTCTGAGCAACACAGCAGTGTTTTGTAACCGAATGAATCCACGCCTTTGAACGAATTAAGTGAGTCAATGATTCAGAAACCCATTCATAAGACAGTCACTTGCCTCATCTCTGAATGAATCTGCTGTTTGAACGAATGAATGAACGAGTTGAATGAATGACTAAATGACTCAGTCATTTGCGCCACCTACTGGTGGTTTGGTTCATATTTAAAAGTATCATTGCATTTTTCCAAACATTTTTTTTTTTTGTTTAAAAAATATTTAAAACATTAATCTTATACAGTTATTTATGCATTTGAAATTTCGCAGTGTAAATGCATTTATAGAGATTTGTCATGTTTAATACATATTTATTATGTAAATAAATGATCTGCATTGAAAAAAAGTATATTTTTGTTTGCATATGGTGTCAATTATAATTCTTAGAAAGAAAATTAACAGGAATTAACAAAAATCGGTACTGGCATGTCACACTTGCAGTCGGAGCATTTCTGGTAAGCTTTGCATGGCACCATCGACACTGATAGCCTAGTGGGCAGTGCGCCGACATACAGCACCATTGCACTATGGGCGTCCTGGTTTGTGAACCTTTCCTGATATATATATATATGTCATGGGGAGGTTTTCCCCATCACGCTTAGTTTAAATGGGAAGAAAAAAAAAAACGTATTTTGCCACAGTACTGTACACTGTGCAGCGCTGCAAATACTTCAGATGGAGTCTGTTTAAGTTACTCACAGCCAAGGCTGCAGATACTAGGAAAAAACAAATTGTCACTTTAACTATCAGTAATGCAAAATGTCCTGTTTGTTGTGCCTCCAATTGGGCATGAGATCTCTGCTCTACATACTCAACAAGAGAGCCGGAGAGGAAGAAATAGAGACCAGAGTCTGCAACCTAATACATTTCCTTAGCATTTCTTAACCTGTTTTCCTCTGTCTGTCTCTGACAGGACCCAGACCTGGCTGGGTCAACAGAGCCCATGTACTTGTCTTTGACACAGGTTATGTGTCAACACAGAGGCTTGTGCATGAGAAAGAGAAAGTTTTGAAAAAGATGATGTTGGGCAGGCCATGGGAGGGAAGGCTGTAAATCAGGATGGCTTGTGTTTGTGTGTGTGTTTTATGTGGCCTCTGTTGTCTCAGTGCGCCTTTGTCTTTGCAGTCATCCCTCGCTGTCACAAAGCATTAATACTGACTGCAGATTTACTCACTCAGCCACAGAAGCTGAGAATGCACACTCACGTGTGTGTCTGTGTGTGTTTGGATGGCAAAGGTTCACTTCGGCACTGAGCTGCGTGGAAGAAAAGAATCACATGAGACTCCTTCCCACTGGGAATGTCACTGAGGATCTATAACTACACACACACACACACACACAAACATGCTGTGTCTATGGTGTGTGTGCATCACACAGAATGATAGAGTCATTATGAATCATCATGATGATAAAGACAGCACTCCTTTTGTAGAAAACACATGAGTACACACACAAAAACTCACATAGCACATCATTACAGACTCTCTTTATGATGTGTATACGAGTGAGGTTTTGTTTAGACAGTGGTTGCCAAATGTTAAAAAATCTATCGTTCAATGATTTCTACCATTCATCTGATTCTCCATATGGATAACAGATTGACAGACTTTCTAACAGACTTACCGAGAGGCTTCAGAGCCTCCCCACTTATCTGATGCTGCTTCGATCTGGGTGGTCAAAACTGGCCTTGACCAGCCGGAACGAAGCAGTCTGTTTTGTCTCTTTATGTGTGTACGTGTGTGTGTATATGTTCACATTAGAAAGCTGTACACAGGCCAGGTTCCTCAGATCAGGCTCCTGGACTTCAGAGTGCATGAGCGTGTGTGTAATTGCATGCCAGACAGAATGTGCTCCTCATCGCTCTTTCACCCAGGCGAAACGCAATTTCCACCCCTTTCTTTACTATTCGCTTTCTGCTGTAAAGCCTACTGTGTGTATGCATGTAATAAGTCACACAGAAACATTGTTGTATCACACACACAGATCTGCCTTGAGATTAAAGTTCTAATAGAAAACGAAGAACAGAAATTAGGATGGGTGTGTGCGTGAAAGAGAGTGTCTTGACATGCCATTGTGGCTGCATGCATATTACTACTATAAAATCTTATTATTTATATATTATATTATATATAATTACTCATATTCATACTAGATTGGGTAAATTTAAAAAAAGTGATGATCTTAAATATATGTAATATATTAATAATAATCCAAAATAAATTTAATAAACAGGTGTTTCTTGTTTATTTATTTATTTATTTTTTTTTTTACACATTTTTCACACAGTAATAAATATTAAAATACCTTACTATTTATTGCATTTTTTGTTTATATCATTAGTTTCAAACCTGCAATTAAACTTGCAATTTTCACAGTTTTCATAGTCGGGTGCAAAGTTAAAACAAAAACCTTTATTTGAAAATAAAATAAATTATTAAGGTATGCTCTAAAAATAACCCTTTATATGTTTAATATAAATACATTTTCATATATTTATTTTATACATTTATACTGATAAATATATATACATACATTTTTGTATACATAAAAACACCCAGATACTTTTTAATACATTATTTTTGGATATGATTTTTTATTTTTTTAACTCACTGACACCTTCTGGGTAGTTTTATTTAACTCAATTATTGCTTAAAAATTACTATATTTTTTGCATAAAACAACCCTAAAATAGGCTGTAAATTAACATATATTAATATGTTTTATAAATGAACATTTATTAATAAGTTGAATGAATAACAATTAAATAATAAACATTAATAAATGCTCACCTTTTGATTATTGCTGATGCCTCTAGTAATTTCCTATCCGATTTTTAATTTACAACCTATTTTGGGTTCACTTTAAGCCAGCCATACACTGGAAAAGTGTATATCGCTATAGCATCGCTTGAAGAACCTTTTGATGCACCTTTACTTTTAATTAATTTATTAATGTTTAACATTTTTGGTTCCACATTCAGTCAAAGGTTTTTAAAGAACCACCTCTTTCTTAACTTTTTATAATCTGAAGAACCTTCTTTCACCACAAAGAACCTTTTATAAAACAGGAAGGTTCTTCAGATGTTAAAGGTTCTTTATGGAACCATTTAGACAAAAAAGGTTCTTCCATGGCATCTTGAAGCACCTTTATTTTTAAGAGTCATTTTTAAACAATGGTTGAGTTAAATAAAACTACCCGGAAGACTGGGTTCAACATTTAACACAACTGCTGGGTCAAAACAAACCAGTCACTGGGTTTGTCCATATTTCCAGCTCTGGGTTGTTTTTAAGCCAGCATTTTTTAGAGTGTAAAAGTGTAGAGATTTTAAAGCTTGCAAACCATCAAAGCTATAAATCCATCACTGGGCAGATCAGCTTGTCTAGCTTTTCATGATTATTTCATCATTATGAACACTGTAATTTCAAAAAAGATGAGAATTTGAAAAAATCAAGACATATACAGCACCTACATAGTAACTACGCAAAGGAAGAGAGAGAGAGAACGGAGAATGAAGGCATCTACGGCTTACATTTGAATACCTCAGTATTACTCTCCAGTTTAAAGACATTACGTCAAAACGCCTGGACTGTTCTGGGAATCTTTTTAATGTTTTCAAGATGACTTATTGAGATTCATTTATTCTTGACTGTCTATGACACACTACAATCTGCCAGATATGAAATTACATTGAAATTGACTAATAGTTGCACTAAATGCTATAAACATTTGTTTTAAAATCTTACAGAAAATATGACACAAATGCTAGAAAATGGTAGTTAAAACACACAAGAGCTATTCTGTGCCTTTACGCACCACCACCTCACCTCTGCTAATGAAATACTTTATGCTCTAATATCAGCTAATTGCTTTAATCAGATGTTTTGGCGCATAGCTGTGACAAATACCTGCAAGACTTGTTGCTGTGGAGCACTGAGCCGAACAGCAGTACTGTACAGTGTACATTTAACTGGAAAACATGGTGTCCTCTTCCCAGACATTAAACAGACCAGACCAAACACTTAATAAAACTAGCTGGACACTAACAATATGAAAGCAACGAAAAAAAAAAAAACAACTGCCATTCCCAAGACAACTGCAAGAACAATCCTCTCTAAAACAAAGATGCTTTTATGGACATTATTTGATCTGAGTGCAGAAATCTGAATATAGTGAGGGAGGGACTTTTCTGGAGATCTCTGCTTTATTGAGGGCGACTTTAACAAGTATCTACGGGTTTCAGTCATAACTTTTTTCAGCTGTGTTTACGCTTATCCATTATAGGAATAATAAGAAACAGAAAGAAAGAAGAAGAGAAAGGAAGAGAAAAACGAAAAAATATATTACTCTCATTAACTACTGAGAAGAAGTGTTCAGCTGCTTTAAGGTTAGTGATCAATAAGCTACATAAAACCTGAATGCTACGCCAAGTGAAGAGCAAGAAATGTGTCCAATATCAGGTGTCTTCGCTTTCACAACGGACACAAGGAAAACCTTTACCAAAACTAACCTAAGTCCTCAATTTCAGCTTTGTCTTGTTAAGACCAAGCAAAAGCAAAAGCAATGCAAGCAGAAAATGTCAAGTCTGTAATGACGTTTTGTTTCTGTCAGCAAAAAACGCTGAACCAAAGCCGTGGATAAAAGTGTCATTACTTGCGCTCCGGAACGCGATAATGTTTTACAGTTATAACCGCGTTATCAATGTGCTGCCTTTTTACACAAAAGTACATGTAATTGTCTTTTATTTAAGTATTAATGAGATAATTAATTGATACTCATCATAACCTCGCCAAAATGTGGTAACGCGTTCCAGTTGTGTCATTCAGTGCTGTTTCTCCACACGAAATATGTTGTTAGTAAAACACAAATATGACTCTTACCGCTCTGCGAGTCTGTGATGATTATTTTAAGGAGAAGGATAACCGGTCAAATGACGGAAGGTCCCAGAATTTCAGTCGCTTTCCAAGTCCTCCGTTGTCGGACTCGCCTCCGCCTCTGTCTTGTCACCGTTGAAGACTTCACAGCCGAAATTGTCCGATTTTACCATAATGTCTGGTAACAGATGCTATTTTATTGCGAGGGTTGTAAATGTTGGCTATTCAGCTGGATAAATTCAGTCATTACGAAGACATCACAACCGTTACTCGCTCGCCGTTGAATTCATTTTCGCGCGTCTGGCGCGAGCTCGCCTCGTGCTCGTTTTTACCTGGCGAAATATTCTCGCGCGCTTCCAGTGTCATTTTCAATCGCGCGCCTAAAGTCACCCATTACAGTGAACACGTGCGAACTAGCCATCCTACTAACTGTCAACAGTAAATGACTACGATTTCAAGCTGTGCCCGCGTCTCGTCTCCGTCCTCGTGGGGAGGTTGGGACACAATGACTGCTTCCACGGCTCACCAACGCGACTTTTTTTGGTTGTTTATCACGGGGGAAAGGCGAAAGTGCACGACCTTGTCTGAGGGATGCTACAGCGTATTAACACTGAAGGGGAAGCCTGACGGATGGCTGCACACTGACGAGAGGAATTTCTGACGTTCACAAAAGGCGAAGGATGATTGACTTGCGCGCGAGCACGATGCGCGCGCTCTCATGCATGATTTTCTTTGGACATAAAAGCTGCTGTTCTAACCGAATATTAGGCTATTTTAAGTATTTCGATATCTTAAAACTTATTTTAGATGTAATGTGGATGTCATCCTGACTACCAGCTATGGAGTTTTGTCTATATTATTTATTAGCGATTTATTAGGATATTATTTTTAGCGATTTCTCTGAGACCTATGTTCCCCTGGACCACAAAAACAGTCAATATTTTTTTGAGAATCAAGATTTATGCATCATCTGAAAGCTGAATAAATAAGTTTTACATTGTTGTATGGTTTAGGATAGGACAATATTTGGTCGAGATACAACCATTTGAAAATCTGGAATCTGAGGGTGCAAAAAAATCAAAATATTGAGAAAACCACCTTCAAAGTTGTCCAAATGAAGTTCTTAGCAATACATATTACTAATCAAAAATTAAGTTTTAAGATATATCTATGGTGGGAAATTTACAAAATATCTTAATGGAACATGATCTTTACTTAATATCCTAGTGATTTGTGGCATAAAAGACAATTGCTAATTTTGACCCATACAGTGTATTCTTGGCTATTGCTACAAATATACCTGTGCTACATAAGACATAATCCTGAATGTCCTGTAAAGCACATTCAGGGCTTTTCAGAGATACCAAATGTTGAAGTTTCACCATGATCCTCTCCTTGGTCTTTAAAAATGGCTGACATTAATTTAGTGACCAAATGTAACACCCTCATGAAAATATGATAATATTTCGTAAGGGTTATTTAAATCTGACTAATTGTCATAAATCAGCATCTCAGGAAATTTGTATGGGGTTTCAAATCAAAATCTGACTTTCTGTTACAAAACAGGATATTGATTTCATACCATATCCACTGTAGAGGACACCAGGATGTTTATTACACATTTTGGGACACAACAAGTGAATAGGAAAATAAATTATATATCAATTTTCCTATAAAATATAAGATATTATTATGAAGATCTTGACACTTATTACTCCCATTATTACACTTCTTTTTTCATTACATGTTGTCCCAAAAACACATTACTATGCAAATTAGATACAGTTTATTGATATATTGTATATAATGGGAAAACCCGTTTATGGCCATTTCACACACATTTTGCATAAAGAAAAAAATAGTACATCAAATCGTTCTGTTATATCTTTCATAACTTAGTTGAGAATCATCAAGTTGGGTATAAAAAATAAATTTGATTGGTGATTTGTTTCCCAGTTTTTGGCTTTTCATGTTTATTCTTTTAATTAAAAAAATGCTTCTCTATAGAGGACATAGCATAACATGAATAAAATATTATTTTTCAAAAATGTTATTTTTCAATTTTATGCTCTAAACAATGTGACAACATAAAAAAATACTAAATTCACATTTTTTTTTTTCTGGTAATGAGGATTTGTCAAGAAACAGACCATTTTAATATACTTTTTAATTTCTTTAAAAGGAAAATAAAGCAAAACATGGAACATTGGACTAGCCTTTCACTTTTAAACAGGAAAAAAAAAACAATTGTACAATAGCTTCCTACACTCACATATGTGACCCTGGACCACAAAACCCAAAACCTGGTCTTAAGTAGCATGGGTATATTTGTAGCAAAAGCCAAAAATACATTGTATGGGTTAAAAGATTTTTCTTTTATGGCAAAAATCATAAGGATAGTAAGTAAAGATCATTGTACATTTCCTACAGTAAATATATATATAAACTTTTCTACCGGAAACACATCAAAACTCAATTTTTGATTAGTAATATGCATTGTTAAAAACTTCATTTGGACAACTTTAAAGGTGATTGTCTCAATATTTAGATTTTTTTGCACCCTCAGATTCCAGATTTTCAAATAGTTGTATCTCGGCCAAGTATTGTCCAATCCTAAAAAACCATACATCAATGGAAAGTTTGTTTATTCAGCTTTCAGATGTATATTAATTTTAAAAAATGTTGTGGTCCAGGGTCACATACTTGAAAGCCTGCTGTTTATTAAAGCTGAGGTCTTATTCACATTCCCTTTCAACTTAATTAAGCAAGACTTCTAATACCTGCCCCGCCCTATAGCCTCATTGAAAATTTGAGTTGATTGTTCTTACCCTGAAACCGTGTTCCATCAGTCTAATGTCTGAACGAGCCATTGTAACCTCTCCATCTGCTTTCAACTCTGACATTCAGGCACTCTGACAGGAACTTTGACAGGCTGACTGGTTCAGGTGCTCAGGCTGACATCTTATACAGACAGTGACATTGGAAATGGGGTTTCCTCCTAACCAGAGGCATCTCTCTCTCTTCCCCTGTTTTCTTTGTGTTCTGTCTTTCTCCCTTTCTCACGTGTCAAATGATGGCACTGGTTAGAGTCCAAGAGCATGAAATATTTATGCTTGGTATGGATGGCATGGATCCGATCAAACTGTTCTGATAGTTGTGACTGGGAGGTAGGGTGAAATCAGGCTCCCAAAGTTTGCTCACTCTGGTGGTTTTGTTGTAGAGCAGGGTTTTCGGCATATGGCGCTCAAAAATAGCCTGAAGTGACACAAAGTGCTCCAATACTTCTGTTTGTCAAATCATCTCGGGGTGTCTGCCAGAAAATCCCTGGTGTCCCGCTTAACCCGAATTTCTCGCTCCAACTTGTGGCAAAGGAGAAGAGTAATGAGTAGAAAGGCAACTCCGAGCTGTCGGATCACAATGGTGACAATGTCACATCGAATCAGTCCATTAATCAGTCAGCCAGCATGATTAAACAAATGATCGGACAGCCACAACTCATTAGAAGAAACTTTTTTACCACTGTAAATGCAAAATGCCAGAGTTAAGACCTAGAAGTTTTTTCATTCACATTAAAATTTCATTCAATATCATGATACCATAGTCATCATAACCCATATTTTAACGTTATTACATTTTCTTTTAATACCTAAAACATGTCAGACCTGTTGCTAACAATTCACAAAAATTCACAAAGCATTTCCTTTCCATTGTATTTGGGATCAACTTTCCCTTTTTCCATCCATCTTCTGTTAAACATTACTGTCTCTTACATGAACTGTTACTGGCTAAGAAAAGCTGCTCTGACTTCCCATGCTATTGATGCTTCGAGAGGCTTTTTTTTTTTTTTTGGACAAATTAGCAAACGTAAAGGGCTATTTCAATCAAAAATGATAATTCTGTCATGAATTGCTCACCCTCGTGTTGTTCCAAATCCATAAGACCTTCGTTCCTCTTCAGAACACAAATGAAGTTATTTTTGATAAAATCCGAGAGCTTTCTGACCCTGCATAAACAGCAACACAACTGACATGTTAAAGACCCAGAAAGTAGTAAGAACATCATTAAAATAGTCCATGTGACATCAGTGTTTCAACCATAATTTTATGAAGCTACTAGAAAACAAAAATAACGACTTTATAAATAATGATGTTTGATTTGACAAATAGTTTTTTTCAAAAATGTCACCCTTTTGTACAAAAAATACCAAATTTATACAAAATCTGGATCTAGAATACAAAAAAAAACTATTTTTTGTTTTACTGAGATGATGAAATAAACATGCATAAAATGGTTTCATTTACAATAGTGAAGTGATTACTGCTATTTTACTGCTGTTTTATTTATAAAACAGTAGGCAGTATACAGTGCAGCATGCAGTAAATAATATGTTGCATTGTAAACAAAGCCCATGTGTTGTTTATGTCTCTTATATTCATGTGAGAAACGCTGCCCTCATGTGGTGTCATGACCTGGTTGTTTGGCATTCTTATGACAGAGGATCATGAAGAGGTTATGGTTTGAGTAGAAATATGAAAGAAATAAAAAGAGAAGTTGCAAACTAGCATTTTAGCACTTCTGCAGTAAACACCAAACATCTACTCACTATAAATACGGTCTTGCAAACTGCTGTAACTCAGAATTACAGGGATTTTTTTTCCCAAGAGTTGTTGGAAGATTAAAAGGATGGTTCTCCCAAAAATTTAAATTCTGTCATTAATTACTGGCCCTCATGTCATTCTAAACCCTTGAGACCTTCATTTGTCTTTGGAACACAAATTAAGATATTTTTGATGAAATACAATACTTCCATATACAGCAAGGGTCCTTCCACATTAAAGGCCCAGAAAGGTTGTAAGAACATCAGAAAAATAATCCATGTGACATCATCACGATGAATGCACGTGCTTTCCTCGCATGTAAACAATGCATGCTGCTGACGTAGAACACATTTTACATTTACGTTCAGAGGAAAATGCATGCATTGTGATACTCTCCAAAATGGTGTTAGGCTGATGCAGAGGAAAAGAACTGTTGAATAAAGTAAACAAAAAAGTATTCTCGTAGCTTCATAAAATTATGTTTGAACCACTGATGTCACATGGACTATTTTATGTCCTTACAACTTTTCTGAGTCTTGAACATTAACACAAAGCAACTGAGTCTAGTTGCTTTGCTGTCTATGCAGGGTCAGAAAGCTCTCAGATTTCATTCAGAATATCTTAATCTGTGTTCTGAAGATGAATGAAGGTCTTACGAGTTTGGAATGACATGAGGATGAGTAATTAATGACACAATTTTCATTTTTGGAACAAGATAACGTTGAGTAACCAGTGACGGAATTTTCATTTTTGGATGAAGTGTCCTTATAAGAAGATACTATGTAAGTCTAATACCTAGAAATATTCATTCATGAACATTTGAACCAAAGCCTTGTCTAAGCAGTAGACCGAAACAATACCAGCTGGCCAACAACATGCTCAAAAGAGGTCATTTTTGATTCGTTGGGATAGAGCAGAGGTGACATCTGACTAGCCAATAATTGTACAAGACACAACAGCCAAATGATATTTCATTGGATGGAAGAAAACGTTTGGAGATCAAAGGCAAGTTGCCAGAGATAAATGTGGCTGGCTAGTAAAACATGCTCAAATGCAAAATCATATTATGGTATCAAGGTGAATGTCTCTGAAGTCAATAGCTGGCTTAGAACTTAGAAATAAGCTGAATGCACATCTTGTGGCATTGTGGCGATCATGAAGTGTGTATTACAAGATTTCTGACTCATAATGCGATTGTATTATGACGGTTTTCTAACTCGGAGGCAGAATATGTATGTGGATGCACTGTGACTCTTTGGAGCCCACGGCATCTGGTCTGATGGCAGTGAATGTGAAACACGCCGAAGCACACACTAGCACACACTTTCACACAACCTTTGACCACAATTTGAAAATCTCTGCTAAATATAGAAAAAACACACCAGTAAGCCAAGACCTTGGGAGAAGATTTTCACTCAGAATATTATTTCACCATTCATCCTGCTAGAAAGTGACCCTGGCATTCAATCCTTCCTCCCCTTTCTCTCATTATCTTTTTCCCTTGACAGGCAGGTTAGATTTTTAATAATGAGACCATCTCAGAGATTGGAGCTCCCTGACAATCTTAGCTACCGAAGTACCTTCCACAGGAGCATTATGTATTTCTGTGTGGTGAGATTAAAGGAATAGTTCACCCAAAAAAGAAAATTCTGTCATTAATTACTCACTTGTGTCGTTCCAAACCCGTAAGACTTTCATTCCTCTTCAGAACATAAATGAAGTTATTTTTGATAAAATCCGATTTCTGACCCTGCATAGACAGCAACACAACTGACATGTTCAAGACCCAGAAAGGTAGTAAGAACATCATTAAAATAGTCAAGACATTTTCGGAAAATAAATTAAGATATTTTTGATGAAAATCGAGAGCTTTCTGACCCTGACAACAACACAACTACCACGTTCAAGGCCCAGAAAGATTGTAAGGACATTAATGGTTCAACTCGTGAACGTGCAGTGGAGACTGACACAGACGAGAAAAAAATTGTTTAATGAAGTTGTTATTTTTGTTTTCTTTGTGCACAAAAAGTATTCTTGTAGCTTCATAACATCATGGTTGAACCACCAATGTCAAATGGACTATTTTTACAGTGTCCTTACTACCTTTCTGGGCCTTGAACATGTCAGCTGCGTTGCTGATGATTAAACAAAGGTCTTACAGGTTTGAAATAACATGAGGGTGAGTAATTAATGACAGAATTTTCATTTTTGGGTCAACTATCCCTTTAAGAAAAACTTGCTTAAAAAGGAGACACTGTTTTCGAACACGTTTCTGGCAACTATAAGGCTTTAAGTGTTGACAGATATATTGTATTATGCAAGTAGTATGTGCTGTGCATGAGAACACCACTTAAAAATCCTGTCATTCATGCTGCCACAACCATCTCAAATATTTACATAACACACACAAACACACATATCATTCATGCAGGGAATCAGCGATGTAGTCCAAACTGATTATTCATCACCATTTTACCCACAAACACATGCGCACAAACACCATCTCTGAATTAAAATGATGATTCCCTCTGACACACACACAAACTACAGTCAGACTTTGATTAGATAAATGACATAAAATACAATCAATGTCATTAAAGTTAAGAATTACCCTGCTGAAACAAACAATATTTGATCACAAAATTTGAAATGGTTTTACTGGTTATAATAGGACCCTGTTGGTCTCTACTGGTAATTGGTCACCTTCTATTGGTGGCTTGTTAAAACCAATAAATCCTAACGGAATATGTCCCAAAACACACTACAGAACCCTGGTGAAAAAAACAGCATATGCTGGTAGGTATATTTTGATGCTGGTTTATGCTGGTCCTTGACCAGCAACATGACCAGCTAAAACCAGCATAAACCAGCAAAGGACCAGCTTAAACCAGCATATGCTGTTTTTTTCACCAGGGAAAACCATTTTTGTATGGTTTTAATGGTTAAAAGTTTGGTTGGAATGTGTGTAATGGTATTTGTAGTGGAAACCATTCCAATTTTCTGTGATGTTTTTTTTTTTTTTAGCAGGGTATATAAACATATTTTGTGTGATTAACTTACTTTTAACCTTAGAAGGTTAGTCCACCCAAAAATTAAAGTCATTAATTACTCACCTTCATGTTGTTCGAAACCTGTAAGACTTTCGTTCATCTTCAAAACACAAACGTGAGCGTTTTGACCCTGCATGGACAGAACACAACTGACATGTTTAAGGCCCAGAAAAGAAGGCTCAAAGAAAACAAAAATAACAACTTTATTTAACAATCTTTGATGCAAATTCACAAGAGTACTATTGAGTGTGATGCTGCTGACGGAGGAGTCGTTATTTTTGTTTTCTTTGCAAAGGTCTTAGAAGTTCTGACGACATGAGGGTAATTAATGACAGAATTTTCATTTTTGGGTTTACTAACCTATTAATATTTTTACAATTACAATTATTCTAATAATTATTCTAGTATTATGCATATATAATAGCTGAATTTATAAAAACGGTTCAAAAGTTTACATCCCCTTGATTCTTAATACTGTGTTCTTATCTTAATGTGAATGTTCCATAGCAGTGTTTTTTTGTTTAGTGATAGTTGTTGATGAATCCCTTGTTTGTCCTGAACAGTTAAACTCCCCGCTGTTCTTCAGAAAAATCCTTCAGGTCCCACAAACTTTCCAACAATGACTGTATGATTTTGACAACTGAGGGACTCATATGCAACTATTACAGAAGGTTCAAATGCTCACTGATGCTCCAGAAGGAAACAATGCATTAGGAACCGGTGTGTGTATATTTATATATGTATATACATACATACATACACACACACACACACACACACACACATATACGCACACACATTTATTTATCCATTTTAAAGAAAAGGGCACAGCAACAAAAACAAAGTGACATTCACTTAAATGTCAGACTTATGTCTGTTGAACAGCCTTCACTCATGTCAACCCTCCTTAGTTCTAGTCTATTGGACGGATCTGTTTTTACCTGCACGTATGCAGATGCATGTCTCCTGCCCTTTGCATGTACTTCAGTTTCATTCTGTATTCAGTAAATGTTCTCAAAGTTTTCACTGCGCTGAATATTCCCTTCCAAACTTTCATACCGCATATCAAAACCACCTCTTCCTTCACATCAAAGAGTCCTCAAGTCTTGAGAAGTACAATGGCTATTTATCACCTTCAGGAATATTATAAAGAATACATTCAAAATGACCTCAAACACAGATCCACAGGCCAAATCCTTTTAATCACACTTACACAAATGATGTAAGATTTAAAAGAGATTTCAGACACATTTCAAAAAGACCTGCCTGTCATTCACATCATCTTATACTACAAAAAACTTGTCAAATATAAAAATAAACAAAGAACACAATTATAAGGGAGCTGCTGGAGGTCACGGGTTATGTGCTGATGTTTCTAGCAGTTTATATAGAAAAAGAGACGTATTTGTAGTAGAGGGCAAGTCTGGTGAAGCTGAAGGGGAATGCTGGAATGAGTTGAGTTCATTTGTCGCATCACATCGGGTAGTTGAGCACCACATCTTGTTTGGCCAGCTCCAACAACATAGGGTCATCGAAGAACTTGCTGATACTGACGTCCTCGCTCAAGCCCTGGAGGAAGAGAGAGATGATGATGATGATGATGTATGATGATATATGATGCATATTCAAACTAAACAAGTTGATTGACACTTCAGAGACATCAAATGTGTCTTACTTTGCGCCTGCGGGTTTTGATCATGAACTCTCTGGCCAGATGAGGGGCCGGCTGAGGCTCTAAAGGACGAATCACAATGCTCTTATCCAGAGGATCACCAGGAACAATCTAGAGTGAGGGGCAGAGACAATAATTATTCAGGACAGTGGCGAAAATCTAATACCATGTGACACAAACATACACACATGCGCACACACAGAAACAGTGTTAAAGGCAAGGGAGTCTAAGATAAGCTGCTGCTGACTCAATTTTCTGCTACTCAACATCAAAACACATCAGAACAAATCCACTCACACACTTACACACACGGTTGAATCTTACATGTCACATTTTCCCCAAAATTAAAAAGACAGTGTTTAATTAAATTTTTATTTAATTAAAAATTGTATTAAATGGAATATTTTTTTTTTAATTTAAAAGAGACCGTTTTTAATTAATACCTCTTGCATTTTTTCCCAATACTCTTAAAAGTGATTTGTATTAGATTCTCTTGATATAAAATACTGTAATATAATAATGATTCTTTAAAATATAAATCAGCATACATTAAAGTACAACAAATACTGGTGTGTCTAAACATGTACTTCATATTCTGACTTTTAAAAAGGATCACTTCAGCCTTTTTTGTCATTTTCTATTATTAATGTTAAATGTTAAATCTCAGTTTCTTAGAGTAAAGATACTGTAATAAAATATTTTTGTTTCAATAATTTATAAATTATTTTAGTAATAAGAGCAATTATAGAAATAATTTACAAATTAAAACAATTATTATAACATTATATAAGGAATTAATTAACAATTATTAAGCTTTAATTCAAACAAAATATCCAAAAGTAAATCTCATTTTTTCAAAAAAAAAAAAAAAAAAAAAAAAAAAAAAAAAAAAAGAAAAGAAAAAGCAATTCCAGATTGCAAAATAAAATTATAATTAGAAATCATATTTTTCTCAAACAAATTGACGAATATATGTGACCCTGGACCACAAAACCAGTGTTTAGTAGCACGGGTATATTTGCAGCAATGGCCAAAAATATATTGTATGGCTCAAAATTATTGATTTTTCTTTTACACCAAAAATCATTAAAATATTAAGTAAAGATCATGTTCCATGAATGCATGTTGTAAATTTCCTACTGTAAATATATCAAAATTTCATTTTTGATTAGTAATATGCACTGCTAAGAATTTCATTTTTTTGGTCCAGGGTCACATATGATAATTTCATTGTAGGGTGAAATGTGACCTGGTGTTTTTTTGTCAGGTTTTGTTAGGTTCACATACACATAATGCACTGATTCAAATACACACATACACCAGAAGAAACAAGAAAAAAACAAAATGTGTCTGCGTTTGTACCTGCCAGTGGTGGAACACACTGAGCGCGAAGGCTTGGCCCTGCGTGTGTGTGCGGAGATCAGTTTCAAAGCCAAACGAGTCAATAGCTGGAATGAAAGCCTTGATGGTGTAGAGAGGAGAGCCAGGGATTGGCGCATCCTGCGTCACATGACCTCTACGGGACACAGAGACAAGAGATCAGTCAGAGGCTCGTTCTAAAAGGAGACTGTCTTTATTAGAGACTTGCTGACTTTTGCTGCCTTGAGCAACAATCTGCTTAATGTGAGTGTGTGTATGTGTGTTAACAGATGAGGAGTCAGCAGTGTCCTCATTCTGTTTGTGTGTATCGTACCTCCTGCGTGCCAACACAGTGTACACAGCAGAAACGCAGTCAGCAGGGGCCTGAACCTCCACAAAGTAATAGGGCTCCATCAACCTAGGCGTGGCCTACAGAAATCAACCAATCACAAAGCGAGGGGAAAAAAAGAGAGGGCGAGCAAGTGAGAAACCAATTACGTTAATCAACTTAATCTACTGAACTGAGTTAATGGATCACGTAATTGAATGAAGCAGTCTAATAAGACTAATGGAAACAATGATTAGGCTGAGAAAGGAAACAGAGGAAGATGGGGGAAAGAAGAGAGGTGGATAAATAGAACTATTGAAGGATAGATTACCATCAGGAAGGCAGAGTAGACGACTCTGCGAGCTGTAGGGATGACCTGTCCTCCTCCTCTATGCAGTGGCTCCTGTGCGATCACTGCGTCTAGGATCTTAAACTTCACGTTGCGGATTGCTGAATGCAAGGAATGACAAGGAGATAGATTTGCTATTTAGTACAAACAGAAAATCCAAACTATACCCATTTACAAAGAGGTTGTTCACATATGAAAAAGGGTCAAAAAGAGGGTGGAAAAATGGCAGTAAAAAAATATGAGGTGAAAAACAAAATTTAAAGGAGAAGTCCACTTCCAGAACAAAATGATGTTCATGTCTTTCTTTCTTCAGTCAAAGAAATTATGTTTTTTGAAGAAAACATTTTAGGATTTTTTTCCCATATAGTGGACTTCTATGGTGACCCCAGTTTAAACGTGGCTTCAAACGATCTCAAATGTGGTTGCAAATGATCCCAGTTGAGGAAGAAGGGTCTTATCTAGCGAAATGATTTGTTATTTTCATAATAATCATGCAATTTATATACTTTTTGATGTCAAATGCTCGTCTTGTCTTACTCTGCTTGGACTGTTTTTTTCCGGTTCATGACAGTTAGGGTATGTCGAAATTCCTATTTCATGTTCTCCCTCAACATCGAAATCATCCTATATCACTATTTTACCGTTTTTGTTAAGGGTGTTTGATCTTCTTTACATGTTCACTTTGCAAAAACTGTGTCGGTACTTCTGCAGCGATGTAGGATGATTTTGAAATGATTTTTAATATTGAGGGAGAAAATACGATTGGAGTTTTTTCAAAAAACCCTAACTGTCTTGAACCATAATAAAGAGTTCAGGGAGAGCAAGACAGGATGAGCGTTTGAGATTAAAACGTATTTAAATGATATTTTCTTAAATAAAAATAACCAATCGTTTCAGTAGAAAAGACCCTTCTTCCTCGGCTGGGATCGTTTACAACCGTATTTTGGATCGTTTGGAGCCGCATTTAAACTACATTTTGGAAGTTCAAAATCGGGGCACCATATCAGTCCATTATATGGAGAAATGTTTTTTTTCAAAAAAACAATTTCTTTGCAACTGAAGACAGACAGACATGAACATCTTGGATGACAAGGGGGTGAGTACATTATCTGTAAATTGTTTGTTCTGGAAGTGGACTTCTCCTTTAATGTTACAAAAGTGCAAGTGTAAATTTTGAGATCAATGACACCAGGGTCAGAAATTCACTTTTCCATTAAGGGGCAATATTTACCCCCTGGAACAGATTTCCAGGGGCATTTTTTTTTTTACATTTCTGAGGGCAATTTTTATAAATCACCTTATTATAAAAACCATATGTTGTCTTTAGCGTCTAAAACTTACCCATGTACCCAATTACTTAAAATCAATATTTTAAACTATCGTCAATAACAATAGACTGTTTAAAATTGTATCTAAATTATCCATGTAAAAAAGGAGCTAATATTATGACAAAAAATATTATTGTAGATTATTGCTCTTTACATTGAAATAATGATTATTAATATCAGTATAGAAAACAATACAAAACGTTTTGGGCATGTCTAGTGCAAGTTATGCAAAAACTCCTGTTGTAATCACTAAAAACTATGAAATTAATCTTTCATTATATTGTATCTGCACAGTGTTGTTTACAAAGAGGGAATCTGTGAACGTACGCGCTCAACAGCTCCAGCGTTTTCAGCGCCGACTAATCTAATTGCCTCTGATTGGCCAATGCATTTCTAAGTTCAACAGAAACGTGTTTGATTGATTATAAAGCTCAATGGCGCACAAAACAGTGCATAAAAGCAATCTAATGCAGCGTGAACGAATTGTAATGTAATTCTGCAAATAGACATTTTTATTAATTCTCACATTTAATTTGAATCACGACAACCGTAATATGTTGTTTAATTGTGCTGGGGCATTTTTTTGGCATTTTTAATAAAAAACAGTGTTACTCAATTATTAGTGTTTTTAAAGATTAACTTTACATGAGCGTTCAATGACAGCAAAGGCAAACTAATACATACAATATCCAGTACTGGCTGATATATATCAAATATCAACTAATACCAATATAATTTAATTTCCCAATTTAAATAAGTATATGAAGAGTTCAGATGCAAAACCAGCTAAAAGCCATCTCGGTCAAAAATTAGAGAATGCTCCAACACATAGTCCATCAAATACTTTTACTTCTAACTCGCTAAATTCCAGCCTCAGCCCAATCAGAAGTACCAGTGCTTACACAGAAACCTATACAAAGTAGCCAGAAAGAAATGCTAAGGCTTTTGCATCTGAACTCTTCATATTTACCATCATTTACCTCTTTATATTTTTCATTATATCGTGCTTTTTAGACTCTTCTGCATTAATAATCATTGAAACCTCATTTCATGTAATGTAATGTCTTATTAAAATGTATTTCAATCTCTTACGTTCATCACATAAAGGACCCTCGCGTGTCCCCCACTGGAAGCCTTGTACAATGCTGTCCTTCACTGAGCCGAGAAGAGCTTTGTCTACCTACAACACACAAAGAAAAGAAAACAGATTATTTATCGAGTCATTTAGCTGTCAACAAGTTAAGTACCCCAGTGCACAACCTCTCACAAAAACAGACAGACCGTGGCACATGCAATCATGTGCCACGTCAATTTTTTTTTTTTTTTCCCCACACCTCTGACTGCCTGGCAAAACACACACCAAACAATGACACACCAACACATGCATGCCAGAAGATTTTAACACACACATCTACATTTAAATGGTTAAAGGCACTATTTTCAAATTTACCTCAATACAATCAGAGGAGAGCAGAAGTCACACATATTCTAGATTTTATTAATTTGCTACTCAATTACAGCTGAACTGAATTGATTACAATGATTTAATGAATAAAAATGAACCTTGCAGAGCATGATTAATGTCAGCTGATATGTAAATTACCTCAGAGGGCAAAGTGTCGTCTACTAAAATGTTGGGCCCAGTTGTGTCAGGTCCAAAAGCCCAAATGGAACGAGCTGCTAGCAAATCCCAGTCATACTTTGTCTGGAAAAATTCTCCCAACTTTTTTCTACAGAGAGGAAAAGAGATACATTTATTGGTTTTAAATTAGTTCATTAACAGGTGAAACAGCAGATCTTGTCGGTTGAACTGCACCACACAGACTACCACTTGGCTGGTAAAATATTTTAATGTTTTTGAGAAGTCTCTTATGCTCACAAAGGCTGCATGTATTTGATCAAAAATACAGTTAAACAGTAATACTACATAGAACATACAATACTACTAGAACATTTTTGTGTTGATTTGGTGCTCAAGAAACATTGTTGAAAACATTTATGCATCTTAATATTAATATTAAGAAAGACACCTTTGTGTTACATATAACCTGTAAGTTCTCTACAGTTCTGATGTGTTATTTCACCTGTTCCATGTGATCTGCACCACCTCGTTCTCAATGTCTTCAGCTAGTCCCTTCTCCAATGGCTCAGCAATCATAGTAATCTTATTCCTGCCAATCACACACACACACAAAGAGTTACAAATCACACATACATATACAAACAGTGACACATGTCATGACTGATCCTGTCAAGACTTTTACAAGTCACATTTAAAAAAAAAAAAAAAAAACAAAATCACAACTGGAGTTCTAAATGCTGGTGGTGAGATACAGGAAGTTTGTTCCTTACTTTTTATTGGGCGTTTCAGCAAAACACTTGAGGGAGGACGTCTCTACCACAGTCTCACAGAAGGTCACCACTGGATCAGCTACCTATTGTGAGCGATCAAACAGAAAAATCATGTTAAAACAATAAACACAGGCATAAATGTAAGACAGAAATTAGTATGACAGCAAAAAAGCACCTTGATATCGATCTCAGAGTACATCTTCCGCAGGTCGTGCATTACACAGTCCAGGTACAGCTCACCTGTACCAAGAATCACATGTTCACCTGACTCCTCCACCTAAACACACACAAGCACAGATTAATCAAAAATCAAATGCCAGTTAATTGACTGCAATACATCAGTTAGGAAACACTATAAAAACTCTTTTCATAAAGTGATTGTCACTGCAAATATGTGATATCTGGTTTGGTTCAGAGGCTTAAAACATGAAAGAAATCTGGTTTTCAAACAATATAGATTGCATGGGTTGTTCCTGAGTCTTACCTTTGTTGTAAGTGATGGATAACTCTTGTTAACTTTTCTGAGTCCATCCAACATCTTAGGCAGTTCTGAGGGATTGACCGGCTCCACAGCGATTTTTATCACTGACGCTGTGTTAAACTTCAATGGCCTGAAGATCTGTGCCTATTCACATCAATACAAAGCACATTCAACTTTCAAAGTCTCACAAATGAACATGGCTTTGTTTCAAATAGATATCTCTCTCTTTCCTACCTCTTCATTTCCACGGGGCTCTGTGATTGTGGCCGTTTTAACAATAGGCTGGTCGCACCCTTCAATCAACACCCAGTTACCAGCAGGGACTCGATTCACTTCAATCTGATACCTTGTACAGACACAGTAAACATAACATTTACAAACACTACAGTGAAGGATTTATGATTTACTTGGAAACAAATTTTTTACAAAGAAATGACAAAAATGCACTGAATAAGTCTGAAATTTTGAAGCAGAAAGACTAAAAAAATGCTCTTCAATAATCTGTTTTATTTGTAATTTGTGGGCCTCAAGATGGCTTAAATTGATTTACAATAAAACAAAAGCATTAGGATAAAAAAATTAGGGTCTTGAAAAACCCTACTTTTTAAAGTGTGACTCCTAGAACCAAAAAATAATAAAATCATACAAATGCATGGCCATTTTTATAATAAATATTTTTTTTTGCTACTTATGCCAAGCTCTAACATTTTTATGGAGTATAATCTGAATACAAAATATTTTAAAGATTCTTTTCCTTAAATCCTGAACAGTTAGACATGGGGCCTTCAAATATTAATGTGAAAAATGGGGGACCATGGACTAATAATGCTAGCAGGAAAAAAAAGACCAATCAGAAAGACAGAGTGTGACCGTCACCTAGCAACAGAAATCCACAGGCGTCCGACAGTGCAAATCTGTGAGTCCTCCTCATCCTCCAGGCTGTAGTTCTCTCCCAGAACCTTCACCGGCTGTCCCGCCTGCAGGGTTCCGCTCAGAACTCGACCAAATGCGTGGAACTGCACGCCGTCATCTGTGCTGTACATCTTAGTGGTGTGGCACATCAGTGGACCCTAGGAAAAAGAAGAGTTCATGTCATTGAAATATTTGAACTTTTAGGCTTGTTAGAGGTGGATACATTTTCATTTGGTAAGACAACATGCGCATCACTTACATTTACTGGATAAATTCTAAAACGCCCATCAAAAAAACTCATGCGACTTTGCCTAAAGTCATGTGATGTAATAAATCACTCAGAGAAGAAAAGAAAACATTTTGCTTTGGTCATGCTGAAATGCAGAAGCCAAATTCGGTCATCAAAATGACTGGCTACTCACAAAACTGTCGCTCCCAGACATAAAGCCACGGCATTTTGTCTGTATGCTGTAAACGGCAAGTTGTTTATTATTATTTATCTAATAAAATAACTTCAGTGGCTAGGGGTGTAACAATGCACCCCGAGGAAGTTGAAAAAAAAAAAAAAAAAAAAAATTTTCACTAAAAATGTGATGATTCAAGTCAGTTGAGATATTAAATGAATCACAATATAGTTGGGGGTGAGGGGTTTATATGCAGTTTTGGGGAAAGTTACTTAGTTACTTTTTATGGAAAGTAATGCTTTACATTACTTTTGTGTTACTTTCTGTCACCAGAGCTGGGCTTGCTTATTTATTTTAAATAACAAAAAACGCAAAAGTTATACTCTTTAGGCAATTGTAAAAACTCTTTCACCTTCACCTCAGGCTGAAGCAAGTGCTTCTGATCTATACCTCACTCCCAGTTTCTCTTTACATGGGACAGGAAAGGGATTAGTGAATAAATGGTAAAAAAAACAAAACAAAAAAGAAAAAACAAAGTAACTTACATTACTTATCTGAAAAAGTAACGCATTACTTTACTAGTTATTTGAAAAAAGTGATCTTGCGAGTGAATTATGTAACTCGCATTACTTGTACTGCGTTACACCCAACATTGTTTATATGAATGTATTTCTGAGGGGAACTGTCTTCAGAAAAGTTTAGATAGCATTTTCTTTTCATCTTGCCTTTGTATAATGCATATTGAAGTAATGTTTATATGCGCAGTGCTGCTTTGTTTACAACAGTAACCAAAGAAACACTGTAACGCTGCTGTTCCATAAGCGCCACCTGCTGTCAGAGAATGAATTTGCACTCTGATTCAGCTTCGCCTGCTGTTTTGTAGTTTTATGTAGCATGACTTCAAAGCTAAAGTCAGACCGTTCTGCTTTTGCTTTTAATTGTAAAACTATACAATCCAATTTACATCAAAAACTGCTAATGCTGCATGTATGCAGCATCTTTGTTTGGGTCGTGATTAAAATACAGTGGCTACCTCTAATTTTCAACAGAAAGCAGAGGCAAAGCTTTTTAGTATTTATATATTTGGTATTTGTTTTAGCATTTCAATTTAGTGTTGTTATTTTACATACAGTAGTCAACATTTGAAGTGGATCAAAAAAAGTTCAAAGCTGTCCTAAGACAAGTACAGGTATTATTTTGGTTTTAGGACAACTGTGATTAAAGGTTTTGATCCACTTCAAATGCTGACTACTATATTTCATTTTCACAAAGAAATGTGCACCATTTTTGTAAAAAAAAAACAAAAACATATCGTGAATCGTATCGCTTGTGAGTTTAGTGAATCGTTACATCCCTAACAGTGGCCTCCCCAAAGGCACCGACTTCCATTTCCATTAATTATTTTGCACCAATTTATATTTACATATACACTACTGTTCAAAATTTGGGGAGTCAGTAAGATCTCCTTCTGGTAAATAAATAAATAATACTATTAAATCAATACATTTTTTAAAAAAACCCAAACCTTTCAAAGCTTTGTATAATGGAGATGGAAACTCATACAAGCTGAATGTCACTGAACATCACAGCACTGAAATCACTTTCTGCAGATCCCACACTTACATCAGGGTCACACTCAGACATTGTCTCCCCCGAGGTCTGAGTCTAGTCCACCCGTGTAGCTGTGCTCTATCTTGGCTCTGGCACCCCCCTGCGGAGATGGTATGTGTTGTACGCACATGTCCACAAAGCCTGTTGAAATGGCACATATTATAAGACTAAATTAGCCTCACACATGTGCAAGAAGTATAATACATTATAATAACATAGCACAAAAAAAAAAAAAGGACACTCGCCTGTAAACTCTCCAAAGAAACGGTTACAGACAAGGCGCAGCAGAGGTCTGATGTTGAGCTTCAACTCCTCTTTAGTCAGATGAATGCCGAGCTCATCCAAGACACGGGGCAGAGACGTATCCACATCACCCACCACCTACAGACACACCACAGTTAAACAGCCCGGACATCAGTGTGTGTCTGCCTAAACGTGCATACATTTTACCCAATAAAAGGAACATGAGTGTATTTCTCACCTGTGAAAGAATCTTGTACAGTGGCTCCAATACGAACTCAACAAAGCTGCGCTGAGAGTTGCTGTTGGGGGCTTTCTTTGTGAATTTCCTCCTGACAGGCACAGAATGTGACCAATCACAATCAAAAACCAAAAAACACGCTGCCATTCTGCAAAATGTCTGTGAAATAAAATTAGCTTGACTATTAGTTATTCTCACGTTTTGGGGTTGAAGTAAATGTCTCCCCACAGTCTTTTAGCAAACTCCATGTAGTTGATGTCACCTGAAAAACAATTGAGAGTAAATCAAAGTTGATTTTTACTCAGACAGAAGTATTTAGGATGCATTTGAATGATATTTTTGTGTGTGCATGTCTCACCATAGGTGTCTGAATAGATTTTGGCAAAGGAGCCGAGAGTGAAGCAGATGCTGTATTGTGAGGAAGCGAAACACACGTTTCCCAAGAGGGGAGACACAATCAGAGACTCATCGGTGGAGTATGTGCTGCCAGAGGAGGAAAAAAGGAGAGACTCAGACCAAACCATTTGTTACAAACAATTACACTCATGAAGTAAATAAATATCAATAAGCTAAAATATGAGCAAGTGAAAGACAAACAGGAGTTTGTCTCACTAGCATGTTGTATCTACCAAAACTTCTTCCTTTAAACACTATGGGGTACCTCAGCAAGCCGTTGACCTCATCCACAATGTGGCGCAGTTTGTAGTAGGCATCAGTAGGAGGAAGCTTGAGCTCCACAATCAGACGATCCACTTTATTAATACAGATAGTGATGGCCAGCTTCTCCTGCACTGCATGCTTGATCAGTCGCTCGGTGTTTAGCATCACCTGAACACATTCAAAAGTTTGAGTTACGTAACAGCAAATTTAATTTGACAATTACCAAATAAGCTTACAAAGAGAGATTTACTCAAACAGTGTATTATGATGACAACAACATAATAATAGCTGTCCTGGAGCAAAAAGCCTGACATTAGCAGTAGGCTGTGTATGTGTGAACTCACCCCCTCAGCAGCGTCGATAAAAAGCACAATGCCGTCAGACAGTCTGACTGCTGATGTCACCTCATCAGAGAAATTCACATGACCTGAGGACAAGTTCAAGAGATAAATCTCCCACTTTTGCACAGAAATGAGCTAATATATTGACATATAATGACATTTTAAACAGATATGTCAGCTACTTTTTAATGTGTGAAAAGATGAGCAAAGGGAAGAAGAAAAGAGGGCAGGAAGTACCTGGCGTGTCCATGATGTTGAAGAGGTAGGATTTGCCCCGAGAGTCAGGCAGCACCATGGTTACTGGTGTACTCTTGATGCCAACTCCTCTCTGCGAGTAAACACAAGAACTTACATGAAATAAATGCACTGAATGCACATGCTTGCTTGTGATCAGACAATTCAGGTCATTTCTTACCTCCTGCTCTGTGAAGAGGATATCTGTGTATCGCAACTGTGAAAAAGAAAAATCAATATTGTTAACGTAGAGCTAAACAAACATGGAATGTCATTAGTTGAACAAAACAGCTCAGTCTGCATATGAAAGCTGGAGTGGTATTTCATACCTATACATACATATTTTAAATATGCACACATATAAGAAAAAAAAAAAACTAATTTTATATATACTGCTCTTTGGGTTTAGGATTAGTAAAAAAATTTTAAAGAAGTTACTTGTGCTCATCAAGGCTGCATTTATTAATCAAAAAACTGTAGTATTGTGAAATATGACTGCAATTTAAAGTAACAGTTTTAAAATTTAATATACTTTAAAATATATTTATTCCTGTGATGCAAAGCTGAATTTCCATCAGCCACTGCTGCTGGCTTCAGATTCACATGATCCTTCAGAAATCATTCTAATACGATGATTTATTATCAATGTCAGAAAAAACTGTGTTTTTGTTGAAAAAAAAAAAAAAAAAAAGAAAAAAAAAAGAAAAAAGAACAGCATTTATTTAAAATGTAGAAGCCTTTATAACAGTATACACTACTGTTCAAAAGTGAGTATATTTTTTCATTTCTTTTTTAAAAGAAATTTAAAATATTAATATTCAACATTATATTTAGCAAGAATGTGTTAAATTGATAAAAAGTGAAAGACATACATTGTTAAAAAAGATTTCTATTATTTAACTTTTTATTCATCAAAGAATCCTGAAAAAAAGCATCACATGTTCCAAAAAGTATTAAGCAACAAGACTGCTATATAATCAATCCGTATATCTGTAGGATATTCTGTAGGATCGTGTTACACTGAAGACTGGAGTATATTAAAATAGAAAACAGTTATTTTAAATAGTAATAATATTTCACAATATTACTGTTTTAATGTATTTTTGAACAAATAAATGCAGCCTTGATGAACGTAAGAGTCTTCTTTAAAAACATTTAAAATCTTACTGATCCCTAACTAAACTAAATGTTAATATTCATATTCTGAATATATATTTATATACTTACATCCATGTCATCTCTCTTGCGGATTTCAGGATGTGTCTGTTCAATGAGGCAATCTACAAAGCATGTCTGTGAGGACGAATAAATGTATTTTAGTTTCAAAAATCAATGACATTTAACTGCATAGCACAGAAAACAACCATGACACATCTTCATTTATTAGACCAAACTGAAAAACTGAACAAGCATGACAGTGTCTTTTACCTTGCCGTGGTGTAAGTGTCCACACAAGGTGACATTTCTGATCAATTCAGAGCTGTCCATCAAATCAGCAAGGAACCTGCAGACATACATGCATGTAATAATATGCCATTCAAACAAGCAGGGTAAAGAAAGAAACAACACAACAGTGAACTCACTCCATGTCATAGACTGTGGCTGGAAGCTCTTGCTCCATCAGAGTAAACCGCTTCATCTTCACAGGTTTTATGATGGGCTCTGAGGGAGAAATAAAATGAGATAAATTTGATTTAGCACTGGGTGTGTATGTAGTGAATAACTTGTATTCAACCAGCATGTCTGTTACCTGTCAATGGTTGTGTATCTTCTTCTTGGACGATAGTTTCCACCTCAGGACCATAAACTTCCTCAGCTGTGGGATAATACTTTTTATCCTCATGCAGAACCACCTCCATACCACCCCCCTCCTCCTCATCAGCATCAGCCTGGTCTTCATCATCCTCCTCCTCATCAGCCTGTAATAAAAAAACTGCACTCATATCCCATTCCTATACAGTATGTGACCCAGGACCACAAAACCAGTCACAAGGGTCAACTTTTTGGCCAAGATACAACTATTTGAAAATCTGGAATCTGAGGGTTCCAAAAAATCAAAACACTGAGAAAATCACCATTAAAGTTGTCCAAATGAAGATCTTAGCAATGCATATTACTAATCAAAAATTACGTTTTGATATATTTACGGTAAGAAATTTACATATCTTCATGGAACATGATCTTTACTTAACATCCTAATGATTTTTGGCATAAAGAAAAATCTGTAATTTTGACCCATACAATGTATCGTTGGCTATTGCTACAAATATACCTGTGATACTTATGACTGGTTTTGTAGTTCAGGGTCACATATATGCTGCGACTTGCACAAAAACATATTTTTTGGGCAGTTTCAAGGTGCTTTTTGTAATTTACATGTTTCTACTGCAACAGACACAAACAAACAGAGGTCATAAAACATATCATACGCACCTCATCAGCCTCTCGGTCATCTGCATCTACTTCCTCATCTTCATCAGAGTCCAGCTCTGGTCCAATATAGTTTCCGAACTCATCATAAAGATCCGTCTCCATGCTGACGAGCTCTGATGAGACAAAACAGATTGGAATGACATTTTCCCTACTAGAGAAAAGTATTTAGCATGCATGGGATTTAGTTCAGTGCAGATCATGAAGAATGTACAGAGTTGACTACTTCGAAAAAGTTGAAGTACAACATAGTTTTACTTTCATTCTCATGATTCATGTTGTTTCATATGATGATGTTACTGTTAACGTAAACGTTTACAATCATTGCGTACAATGCTGTCTATGTAGGCAGCTCTATTCATTTATCTTTAGGAGCCCAGTAAACACTGCTAATATTACACACGCAGAATATGCATATGCAAGATGATAAAACAACTTACTAATTTACTGACAATAACAGTACATCTAAATCTTATGAATTTAGAAAAGCCTCAAATAACGCTAAGACATCTAAACGCGCAACAAACGTACAACAGAATATGAACGAATGAATGAAATAATGGCTCATGTAAATAATCTTTCATTTCTATCGCATGTAAATGCACTTTGTATAATAGTGGTATACCTGTATGCGCGACTCTTTACGCTGAGGTGATATTTATTGTTGTTTCAAAGTTATTTCTCGTAATGTTTCCAAACCATGCACCGCGAGGTCCTCACTCAGAGCAACGTATGGCGTACGTTGGTGACGTCATCACCAGTCGCCAAGCACATTGCCCGTTTAAAAAACAAACCCAGGGTACAAAAGGATGTTGTATAAGTTCTTAAAAACTCTGAAACTGCTTCAAATGTATATATTTATTTTAGCATTACGTTCGCTGTTGTTACATGGTCCCGTGAAATATAAAAATGAATAAGACCATTCAGTGTTTACTATTCGTAATGTAATGTGGTGCAAATTTTTACTTCCTGGCTTCAGAAGTTCTCATTCTCATTATTATTATTAAGCAATATGATTAATACATTTAAGTTAATTTAACCGCATTATATTTTTGGTTAAACTCTATTTACATGTTTGCAAATATACTAATAGCAACCCAAATTAGAGACTCTTAACAAATACAGCCATCAGACTTAAAATATTTGCCATATATATTTAAAAAAAAAAATTAAAAATGGCGCATAACTTTCCACAATTAATAAGATATTTCCTCTCAAGATTATCCAACTGGTCAAATAATAAAATGTAGCCTACTGACAGAAGATGGCACCACAACACTTGTGTGTGCATGTATGAACAGAATTTCTAGATCCTCTTTAGGTTTCACTCATTGGGCATCTCTAATATTTTCAGTCCCACATAGTTTACAATGTCCTAGTATGACTCACGCTCCATTTGTTGATACAGGGATCTCATATGGCACTTTAACACTGGCATGACTGCAGAGGTCAACATACACTGTTACTTTCCAATTGTAAAAAAACAAACCAGGCTCTTTAAATACAGGTACACATTAATGTCCAATTTAATACAACTGAAACACAATCAAGTTATATTAGCACTGCTAACATACTGTATTCAAAGTTCTGAAAAGATGATGAGGAAATGCATAGGTACAATTTGCACAGAGACACAAACATTTACATACAGTTTACGTAACATACACAATTTCCTGTGCTTTTAGAAAGGCTGTCATAAAAGCGCTTTGAAGAAGGCTTTGTTTATAGTAAGAAGAGGATTATTTATCAGTCCAAACGTAATATTAACAGTCTCTAAAGACACTTTTACCTTAAAATAAATTTGGATGTAATCGTTTATGTGTGCAAAATAAAGCCATAGTGGAAAAAAGAAAGACATAAGCGAAGACAAACATGATGCTGTGAGGGGAAAAAAAAAAGAAGCTAAAAATAACATTATATGAATAGAGTTTCATTTAATTAATTAATAAGATAAATAAGAAGAGGAATGAGAGGATTTTAGGAAGTCAGAGAAAAAGAATACAGTATGAAATATTTGTAATTTACAGTAAAAATGTTTACCTTAAGCATTTGCTCTTCAGAAAATATAAGATTAGATTTAACAACAAAGCATGGTTTTTTCTGTAAAACAACATATTTTGGACCGTACAATTACATAAATTAAAATATGCACTACTGTTCAAAAAATTGGGGTCAGAAAGATATTTTTCAGCACAGATGCAATAAATTGACCAAAACATACATTAAAGACAATGATTTTCAGTTTATGAAAGATTTTAATTTATAACATTACAAAATGTTATGTTCTTTTGAACATCTTATTCATCAATGATTCTTGAAAAAATATAACAGTTTTCACAAAAGTATTAAGCAGCACAATGATTTCTAACCTTGATAATAGGAAGAAATGTTTCTTGAGCAGCAAATCAGTATATTAGAATGATTTCTGAAGAATCATGTGACACTGAAGACTGGAGTAATGATGCTGAAAATTCAGCTTTGCATTACAGGAATATATTACATTTTTAAAATATATTAAAATAGTAAAGAGTTATGATAAATTGTAATATGATTTAACAGAATTACTCATTTACTGTATTGGTAAGCATAAGAGACGTCTTTTAAAGACATTTAAAAATCTAGAGAAATAAAAAAAAAATAGTAATAGTATATTCAAGACAATGCATGTACATATACAATAAAATCTTGTTAAAATTGTTCCAACTTTTGTCATTTATAATTGACAGTAAACTTGTGATGCATTAAAATTCAATAAGACAAAGTAGCTGTGTAGTGCTTTATATTACACTTGCTGCATTGTATGTTTATTAGCAATTGTTCATTGCAATGCCATTTAAAAAAAAAAAAACTTAATTAATCATGTAATGTTCCATTTCACCACCTGTATTATTGCAACGGACATCAATAAATTTTATTATACAGAACAGCTTTTTGTAATTGAAATGTTGATATATTAACTCAAAACAGGTAATGAAATACTCATTTATGTACTGTAAAACATGCAGGCACCAAAATGTCACCTCAGCCAATATCTGGCATAGTTGCCAGTTTACATTAAACAGGATTTGTTTTACAGTGAAGGATGAGAGAGGCAGAGAGAGAGAGACGAGTCTACGTAGATATTTGTTCTGATCGTGTTTCATGAATGAGGCCCGAAGTGTTTCTAATGATAGAAGTTGGTCTCAGCGAGGCATAAAGCACCTTGCTGTCCATGTTTTCTGCAAAAATCAAACCGAACATTATCTCTTCCACATTTTTGCATCATTTGCAAAAGGCAGGAGAAAGAAAGAATTTCACAGAACCCACTTCTGCATAAGTGCACGTCTTTTTATCAGGCTAATGCATCTACCAGACTTTATCATGTAGTCATCAACATTTCGTAACACCGCGTGGTAAATATGCATGAGTGGTTTACAATCACACATCAACAGTGTATCTTAATAAAGCTATTGTTATGTAATGACATCATCCATGCAATATAATATGTGTCTACGTGATTGCATGTGAACCCTCATATCATCATAAATAGATCTCTGGATGGAATAAATCATCTAAGTGCACGATGGAATAACAGGTGACGTTTTCCACCATGCAGACGTTTTGGAATGGGACGGTGCTGAAACGTGTGTAAGAAAGGAAGCACCCATGCTTGTTTGCAGGAGGGCTTATGTGTACCATCTAAAATCTATCTGAGGAAATGGCGAGGAGACCTCAAGACCCCTTGGGTGCGAGAGATCCATTTTCCAGGGGCTCGATGCCAAATTTCACAAATGCAAACAGGACGGTGCCAAATGCACACATCATGTATCATGAGCGTAAATACTCTGGCATAAAGAAGAAATTTATTGCAGTGTAGAAATGCTGTAGCGGACATAACGGACAAACGGGGTTACTGTAGCTCAGCTGGGAGGGGATGGCGCTGCAACAACAAGTTCATTGGTTCAATTCCCATGTCACATGCAAACTTTCTTGAATGTATTAATAAACACACTGTTTAAAGTATTCGGCGTCTACAGTAAAGAACAGCTTAGTGGAATTCTTGTATTATGTTTTGTAATTCTCTTTTGTGAGTTTTGTGTTTGCATGTATGCATGGTGTGTGAGTGTATTCTCTGAGGTGCTGCTCTACTAACTCTCTCATTACTCATTTTGATCAGCACACCTGGGCAGCGGCGAAAATAAACGACACACTTTCCCCCGTGCGCAATCCCACTCTTCTGTTCCGTATCAAACACTAATGTCTGTTCCATTACAGCTGGATGTTCATATTCTGTTGCTTCTGTCTGTCTCTCATCTCTAACATTATGTATATAGGCTACAGTAGATTTAGGTCTATATCTCAGATAACCACATCTACTGTGTCAGGATTGATTATTTATGTCTGTGCTGTATCTACTCTATTACTGGACACACACACCTGTTAATCAGCAGTTGGTCCGTGTGCTGTAGTTGATGAGACTCTTGATTGTCGGCAGCGAGAGAGGAGAAAATAGCATAAGAGCTCGTCAACCTCATTTACATAATGAAAACACAACAAGAGGCTCAATTAATCCTTGTTATTTAATTCTTTTGTGAAACTGAGCCATTACGTAAGGCTATTTTGTGTATTTTGCCATTTTAAGTAACAATTTCACCACTATAGTGCCTCTAAACAGAAGCACAATAGATATATATATTCAAATGTATCTGATTGGCTGAGAGCCTTTTCCAGTGGTGTCATATTCTAGTGATATCAGAACTCCAGCCATTTCACTGTAATATGTAGTGTTAGGGGTTGTAATGAATGTAGTTTTAAGAGTTTTTTGGGTGAGAATGTTGTTGTTTAGACTTCAAAAATGTGGTTTGTTAAAGGGGTCGTCGGTGTGACGTCACACTGACGGAGGCCGTTCTCAGGATAGTTGATTCACATGACCGTCTTACCTTAGACCCACCCTGACTGAGCTGTAACAGTCCGACTCCGACCGCAAGGGAAGACAACAATGCCTCAGATTGAGCGATTGAGGTGTTCTGTAGTTGGATGTAATAATGGACATAGTGCTCGTCATTTACTCCCGACATCTGAGCCACTGAAGACACAGAGGATTAACATTACTTTAGTTTTAGAAGGAAATGCGCCTGGTAATCTACATAAATGCGTCATGTTTGCGCGAATCATTCGTGATGCAGCTTCACCTACAGCAGAAGTTTATGCATCTTTGCAAATCACCTTTCTTAATAATGTACTAGTTAGCAAGTTCAGCAGCTAAATCCGGCTAATGTAAACAGACTGTGGCCATTCAGCACTCATGATCCCACCTAGAGCAGCCCCACCTCAGCCAGATCTTCTGGTATTTGCTGCTGACTCTGATGTCTCTATAGTGGTTAAAGGAACACTCCACTTTTTTTGAAAATAGGCTAATTTTCCAACTCGCCTAGAGTTAAACAGTTGAGTTTTACAGTTTTCTAATCCATTCAGCTGATCTCCGAGTCTGGCGGTAGCACTTTTAGCACTTTTAGCATAGATCATTGAATCTGATTAGACCGATAGCATCTCGCTCAAAAATGACCATATATGATGACAATATTTTTCCTATTTAAAACTTGACTCTTCTGTAGTTACATCGTGTACTGAGACTGATGGAAAATGAAAAGTTGCGATTTTATAGATGGATATGACTAGGAACTATACTCTCATTTCAGCGTAATAATCAAGGAATTTTGCTGCTGTACCATGGGTGCAGCAGGCGTAATATTATTACGCATTGCCTAAAAGTGACCGGCGCTAAGTTTATGTAGATGCAGAGTTGTAATATCATTGCGCCTCCTGCACCCATGTGTGTGTACGTGATGGTGATTTTAGTCACACTGTTCCGCCATTAGATGGATTTTATGAGTGAGTCAGCAATAAAGACTTTTATATTGAAAGAGACTAAAACAGTTGTAAACAAGAAAGCTATTGCTTTCAACAACACCTTGTAAGATGCAGCCAACAAATCCACTGAGCAGCGCTGTCTTCAGAAATCACCCTTAACAGATGAAAGGATAGTGCGACAAAAATATGCTCTCTTCAGTGGACATTCAAACTAATGTTTTATTGTGAATATGAGACTTAAGGTCAAGACACACCAAGCAGACTTCAAAGAACTAGTGGCGACAAAAGCCAACGGTGTTGTGGCTTTGCGTCAGCAGCGTCTGAACCAAAAAGCTACACTTGAACAGACCGCACAGACGACATCTGACTGCAAACGAACATGTGCGTTCTGCGCCTGCACGAGAGGAATTAGCTGTCTATATCAGCAGCTATTAATAGTATATTTTTGTCATTCAAAATGGAAAAAGAAACCGAAAAAGGAAATACGAGCTAAAAAAATTGGTTTGCTCAAAAATATTAAACAGCACAACTGTTTTTCAACACTGATAATAATAAGAAACGTTTCATGAGGAACAAATATTAGCATATATGATCCTGGACCACAAAACCAGTTATAAAGGTTAGTTTTCTGAAACTGAGATTTATACATCACCTGAAAGCTGAATAAATAAGCCTTTCATTGATGCATGGGTTAGGATAGGACAAAATTTGGCTGAGATACAACTATTTGAAAATCTGGAATATGAGGGTGTAAAAAATAAATAAATAAAAATAAATAAATCAAAATTAAGTTCTTAGCAATTCATATTACTAATCAAAAATTAAGTTTTGATATATTTCCAGTAGAAAATTTACAAAATATCATCATGGAACACGATCTTTACCTAATATGATAATGATTTTATAAAATTTTGATAAAATTGTATCATTTTGACCCATACAATGTATTGTTGGCTATTGCTACAAATATATCCGTGCTACTTAAAACTGGTTTTGTACTTTTGACTGTTCCAGGGTCACATATTAGAATGATTTCTGAAGGATCATGTGACGCTGAAGACTGGAGCACTGGCTACTGAAAATTCAGCCATTACAGGAATAAATCACACTATTTCGGTTTATACACTATTTTTGATCAAATAAATGCAGCCTTGGTGAGCAAGAGCCTTTTTCCAAAAACATTACAAAATCTCACAACCCCAAACTTTTAAACAGTACTGTATACTATAGCTTACGTGTATTAAAACAGTAGCACTGAAACAGGGACCTCAATTTTTATCAGAGAGAAACAGAGACAGACGGAAACAGATACACTTAGAGACTTTGTTGCACTTAGTGTTTTGCGTTTATGTTGCACATTTTCAGTTGTTATTCCTGCAGGTGTAATTCTTTACTTCTGATTAAGCAGGATGAATGCGGGTCTGTCAGAAAGATGGAGAGAAAGATGAATGGCAAACAAGGTGCGAAACTAGTTTACAGGAAGGTGGAGAAACAGCACAGCATATTTGAGGTCACACACTCACACACTTCTCTACTCTAAGTAGATCATGCTCAGTGCACCACTCTGTGTGTGTGTGATATTTATCAAATTCACATTGTATAAATGGGTCTGTGTGCTCTTTAAATTTGGTATCATTCCCTGTGTGATGCATACCTACTGTACTCCATTTATCTTTAAAAAGAAACGTGTGAGAACTTCTCAAACAGGGCTGCAGTGATGAAACACACAGCAAACAAAATAAGTGTGGCAACACATAAGAGGGTCTGTGGCCTTAATTCCAAACATGATAAATATTGTCCTATGTGAGTCTATATGGCGTCAACATGTGTGTTGTGTATAGAGGATGCAATAATATAATGAATATGCAGTAAAATCACACAAATTCCCATGAAAACAGATGGCAACTGCTTCAACCCTCTACTAAGCTTCACCTCCTTACTGCTGCGAGTTCAGACAAGCTTTACAGAACGTCCCATATAGGAATGAACTCTAAATGTCTGATAAAAGAGCAAATGAGGTGGAAAAAAAAACTGAATAGATTTTCTTACATGGGCTGGAATGAAGCGTGACATTACAAAGCATCTTTATCTGCCGTTATTATTTAAAGAAACTGGTAGATTACACAGTAACATGATTAAAAACGGAGGTGACTGTGAATTAAATTTGAAGCGGATGGTTATTTAAAGCCTCATTTAATAGCAATAGCATTCATGTAAGTGACCCGCATTAATATGTAAATGAATTTGCATTAATTTAAAGTGAAAGTGTGATGTTACACATTAATTTGGTAATGAAGACATACAAGATTTATTTAAAAATACTGTGCAAAAATGTTTATGCATATTGTTGGAGAACTGCAGGTACAAAGCTGTCACTGGGGTGGTGCAAAAGCTAAAAGATACATCTTTGTTCCTTATTTACACATAAACAGTACATATTAGTACCTTAAAGGTACATATCATATTTTACAAGTACAAAAATTTTACATATTAGTACCTTTTGAAAGATTACTGGCCCAGTGACAGTTTTGTGCCCTGTTTTTAAAGTGTAGACTTTCATACAAAAGAGCAAAATCTGGACTAATAAAGCAGACAATAACTGCTTTTAAGCAGTTAAAGGTATAGTTCACTCAAAAATGAAAATTACCCCATTATTTACTTACCCTCAAGCCATCCTAGGTGTATCTGACTTGGTTCTGTCAGATGAATATAATCTGAGTTATATTAAAAATGTCCTGGCTCTTTCAAGCTTTATAATGACAGTGAATAGGTGTTGAGATTTTGAAGCCCAAAAAACTGCATTCATCCATCATAAAAAGTACTCCACATGGCTCCAGGGTGTTAATAAAGGCCTTCTGAAACAAAGCGATGCATTTGTGTAAGACAAATATCCACATTTGAAACCTTATAAACCATAATCTCTATTTTGCGCGAACTGTCCTATGAGTGTTCACAAGAAAGCATTGTTTCAGCGAATGATGTAGGATGTAAGCTCCAATGACAATATGCTAGTCTCACAAGAACCAAGTTTTGTTTACAGCAAAGGAAAACTTACATCGAAATCCTCCGACATTTTTCTTTACAAATCCTCATTTTGTATTTCTAATACATAAGCGGTGTTTTGTTTTGCTCTCTCCTCTGTGCTTTTGCATTCGTCCACTGGAACGCCACTCTCTCGTGAGTTTTAAATATGGATATTTTTCTTACACAAACGCATCGATTCACTTCAGAAGGCCTTTATTAAAGGCCTCCGGGAGCCATGTGGAGCACTTTTTATGATGCACTTTATTGGACCTCAAAATCTTAACACTCATTCACTACCATTATAAAGCTTGGAAGAGCCAGGACATTTTTTAATATAACTCCGACTGTATTTGTCTGAAAGAAGAAAATCATACACATCTAGGATGGCTTGAGGGCAAGTACATCATGGGGTAATTTTCATTTTTGGTTGAACTATACCTTTAAGGTATGATTGGTCAATAGCTTTTTTGAGGGAGGGCTTAGTGAAGGGTCAAAAGTACTATTTCTCTGAACCCACAACTACATACACTTGCTCATATCTCTTTCAATCAGCCTATTTTTCCACTCATCTTATTTTCATGCTCCATATGGCATAAAGTTAGAAAAAGGGACACACACAGTCACTTCGATGAATAAACTGGCAGCGTTTAGTTGCACAGAGCTTAAGGAGGACAGCGTACAAAAGTGAAGCTTCTTTCACATCTGCAGAGAGCCAAGATTATCTCACAGTGGGAAAAGATTCACACTGTTACTTCATTGATAAAAAGGACACACTGACATGATTGAGTTTATGTGTGTGTGTGTCTGAAGTCTCTACAGTAATAATTAAACTCTAGTCCATATGGACTCTTGAATTTCCACAACAGACATCTGCTCCTCTGCCTCAGGGCCAACACACAGACATATTTTCTAATAAATATTACAACAAAACTACATGCACACAAACACTTGACACCCTAGAATGACAAAAGTCTTCATACTAGCTTTGTGCAGAATAAATGAGCAATTATGCAAAGGCTGAATTAGTCCCAATTAGCCGTGCTTTAACGTATTGACCACTGGTGTGGAGATAAATTATCATTTATAATTAAGTCTCTATGACAGCCTCCACTCGTAATGCCGAATCCGCCATTCTGTCAGACAAACAAATCAGACAGGAGAGTAGATTAACTTTGTTGGACTTAAACATGAAAAATTGTGTGTACTGACCTCTTTCTGCAGTTGAAATAAACATTCTGATGTTCATTCATGTTTTTTTCATGCTTTAAGTAAAGAAGAAAAGGCGATCGATTCATGTGTCGATTGATCTAAGGCAATACAGTGATCTGTCACGACACATTAAAAAGCAACAGCACAGTATATATTGTTTGAATTTCTAAAAGAATGACAACATTTTAAAGTTAAGACCTTGTTTCATACCAGAAGTAACCTGCTCTGTCTAGTCAGTTTCCTCTTTGCTCCACGATGTATTTTTCACTGCGTGAGAACATGATGTGTACTGTGAGAGTGGCACTGTTTGTCCGACATAGCAACAGTAACTACGGTTTTTGCAGCATGTAAAAAAGATTGTATGATATCACTGATCACAGGCTGGTTAAATCATAGTCAAACCTAAAATAATTAAAAAATGATGTAGTTCTATAAAATACTGTTACACCTTTGTTTTTGTCTTCCCTTTTTTTTATTGTTTGCACTATATTCTGAACTAATTTATTTCTCCAGATCAAATACCAGCCTTACAAGAAAACTCATTTCAGTTAAACACTATCCACCAGTTTCACAGACAAGGCTTAAGCCTAGTCCTAGACTAAAATGTAAGTCTAAGCTATTTCAGCTGAAAGAAACTTGCACTGACTGAACTTAAAATGTATCAGTGTCTTTGTTTTGTTTCAAGATGCACACCAGTAATGTTTTTTTTTTTTCCTAAGGCACATTTATAAAAATTACCTCAATGTCTTAATTGAACTATGGCCTAAGACTGGCTTAGACTAAGCCCTGTCTATGAAACCGGGCCTATATCATTCAAAT